>NC_136413.1:158265064-158865064 GCF_051521515.1 Lactuca serriola | reverse complement strand
CTAATACATACCGATGTATGTGGACCGTTTAGATCAACCACGAAGGATGGGAACCGCTTCTACGTGACTTTTACCGATGATTATAGCAGATATGGGTATATCTATTTAATCAAACAAAAGTCAGAAACTTTTGAAAAGTTCAAAGAGTTCAAGAATGAAGTGGAGAATCAATTGGGCAGGAAAATCAAGATGCTTCGATCCGATCGAGGAGGAGAGTACCTAAGTCTTGAATTCCACGATTATCTCAAGGTGTGTGGAATAGTTTCACAATTGATGCCTCCTAGGACACCGCAGTTGAATGGTGTGGCAGAAAGGCGTAATCGAACCTTATTGGATATGGTTCGCTCTATGATGAGTCGTGCTTCACTACCTATCTCTTTTTGGGGGTATGCCTTAGAGACTTCCGCCCATATCCTTAACCAAGTCCCTACTAAGTAGGTTGCCAAAACACCTCAAGAGATGTGGACAGGGAAAGTTCCCTCGTTGGCACATATCAAGGTTTAGGGTTGCGAGGCTTTCGTAAGACAAGATACTCACGATAAGCTCGAACCTCGAAGTGAGCGATGTATTTTCATCGGCTACCCATAGAAATCCTTTGGATATCTCTTTTATAGGCCGAAGGACAATGTTGTCTTTGTTGCGAGGAGAGGAGTTTTCTGAGAGCGAGAACTCGTAGGCCAAGGAGACAGTGGGAGGCAAATCGAACTTGAAGAGATTCAAGAGTCGATAGATGAAGGAACCTCTACCGCCGGCACTCAACCCGAGGAGGAAACTCTGGTTGAACTGATTGACGAGTCCTTACCTCTTAGATGTTCCGATAGAGTTAGAGTTCATCCCTAGTTTTATGGTTTTCATATTACTACCGAAGGGGACACGTATATTAGTGATGGTACGCTAATAAATCTTAATGAACCTAATAGCTATATGGAAGCCATGGCAGGCCCGGAGTCTGCGAAATGGAAAGAGGCAATGGATAGCGAGATCCAATCCATGTATGATAACTAAGTTTGGAATTTGGTTGATAATGTGCCCGGACGTAAGACCGTTGGGTGCAAATGGATCTTCAAGAAGAAGACAGATGTGGATGTAAACGTACACACATATAAAGCGCGATTGGTTGCGAAGGGCTTTACTCAAACTCCCGGAGTTGACTATGATGAGACCTTCTCACCAGTTGCTAAGATAAAATCAATTAGAGTGATGCTAGCTATTGCCGCATTTCATGATTATGAGATTTGGCAAATGGATGTCAAGACCGCTTTCCTTAATGGGAAGTTGGCTGAGGATGTTTACATGGCTCAGCCAGAGGGGTTTGTGGATCCGAAGCATCCGAATAGAGTGTGTAAGCTTGAGAAGTCAATTTATGGACTTAAGCAAGCATCTCGCAGATGGAATCTTTTCTTCGATGAGAAAGTCAAAGAGTTTGGATTTGTACGAAGCGAAGATGAATCATGTGTATATGTCAAAGCCAGCGGGAGTATAGTTAGCTTCCTCGTTCTATATGTCGATGACATATTACTCATAGGAAATGACATCCCGACTCTGCAGGAGGTTAAGTCCTGGCTCGGGAAGTGCTTCGCTATGATGGACCTCGGAGAGGCTTCTTACATTTTGGGAATAAGGATAGTAAGAGAAAGAAGTAAATAAGGATAGTAAGAGAACGAAGTAAGAGACTAATTGGACTTAGTCAGAACACTTACTTAGAGAAGGTACTAAAATGTTTTAGTATGGAAAACTCGAAGAAGGGAGAATTACCGATACAAAGTAATGCCAAGTTGAGTAAGACTCAATGTCCGAGTACCGAAGCTGAAATAGCAGAAATAAGCCGAGTACCATATGCTTCCGTAGTTGGCTCAATCATGTACGCTATGACTTGTACTCGCCCTGATGCAGCCTTCGCTTTGAGCATGGTTAGCAGATATCAAGGGAATCCTGGCAGAGCCCATTGGATTGCGGTGAAGAATATCCTTAAGTACCTTCGGAGGACGAAGGAATGGTTCTTAGTCCTCGGAGGGAGTGATGACTTGAAGGTGCGAGGGTATAGTGACGCTAGTTTTCAGACCGAATGGGACAACTACCATTCACAGTCGGGCTGGGTCTTTACCCTAAATGGAGGAGCAGTGACATGGAAGAGTTCCAAGCAGGAAACCGTAGCTGATTCAACGTGCGAATCAGAGTACATTGCAGCGAGCGAAGCGTCGAAGGAGGCAATATGGCTGAAGAACTTCATCGGTGATCTTGGAGTTGTACCTGCCATAAAGGAGCCCATGGAGATTTTCTGTGATAACGAAGGAGCGGTTGCCTTGACCAAGGAACCAAGGGATCATGGTAGATCTAGACATATCGACAGAAAATATCACTTTATTAGACATCGTGTAGAAGAAGGGAAACTCGTAGTGAAGAGGATATCATCAGAAGATAACCCAGCAGATCTGCTTACGAAGGGACTGAGTAGGATTAAGCACTTGCAGCATGCTAGGAGTATTAGGCTGAAGGATGATATTAGCATAGATTAGATAGTATTAGAGACGTGTAATAGATAAATGTAATTAACATTTGATGATTAAATAAAGGAGTTTTATTTATGAGTAATGTTACTATCTTATGTTAATTGTTTAACTATTGTTTCACTTTGCATGTTTTGACTTCCAGAATAATTGAGTTTATTAGGTATAATCGAATTATTCAAAATTGTCCACAATGGTTCATATGTTGGAAGTAGATATGAATGAAGATTGTCATGAATTTGTGTGCAGATTGTCTAAATGGTGTTAGACATAGCAAAGGGTTACTGCAACGTTCATGAGTGCTTATGAACTAGTTTTGAGCATTGGAACAAACCCGCGCTTGCTGGAATCACCTTATGGAATATGATATAAAAGGGTGATCGCAAGACGATAATATCATATAGTCTTAAAACCTAGATATATGGTTTGTTATTTGTTAATTGATTGTACATTGATAATGCAAAAACGCATCAGTAACTTGGTGTTATAAAATGCATTGTTGTGTATAGTTGGTTAATGAATAAGTAAATGCATATAAGTCGAAGTTTGTCTGTAACTTTTATCTAAGAAGGTAAAAGCGATATCTCGGCCGCTCGATGATTTGATTTGACTTATGTGTCGGGACCGGTCAGAACTGAATTGATGTGTTCGATTAAGTTCTATGTCAAATAAATCAGAGATCGAGAAACCTAAATGCTTGACTAACCATTCCATAGGATTGTCAGCATGATATCTAACAGAGGACTGTACGATCCCTTATCTAAAGGACAAGATTGATTAGATCAGAGTTTGACAGCGTCTTTGAGAGCTACGATTGCAAATCGAATTGTACTTGGGCATATAGTTACTAGACTTATCCAAGTGGGAGACTGTTGGAATAGTGTCTAAGGCTGCAACTATATTAAGCAAGTATTTGACCCGGTTGTGCATGGTCCTTTTGGGTTGCCTTCACCATAGCAACTTGATAGGATGATTTATTAAGAGAGAATAAATATTATTAATATATTATGAGAATAATATAAAGAATAATAATATTGTTATTTGATTAATATAAGTCATATAATTAATTGGAATTAATTTGGTGACTTAAAGAGATTAATTAAATAAGAGGGTATAAACTGTCAATTGTTTGATAGTTAAACTTTAGACTGTAAATCCATATTAGATAGGGATTGGATGGATTCTAGAAGCTAGGGATAGCTTCAAATCATCCAAGGTTATCTAAGGAATGGATTTGGATTGCTTTAATAGAAGATTATCCAATTAGGGTTTAAGCTGTAACCCTTAAGGAGTCTACAAGTATAAATAGACCCTATGGCAAAGGGAAATCGACACTTGATCTAAAGTAGATAACCCCTGGCCGATTTCCTCCCCTCTTCTCTCTCCCAAATCATCCTCCTTGCTATTTGGTGTTTGTAAGCCATTAGAGGAGTGACAATTGTGACTCTAGAAGCTCCAAGACAACAAGATCAAACAAGAGATTCAAAGGTATGATTCTAGATCTGTTTTAATATTGTTCTTATACCTAAATAGTCATTAGAAGTCTTGGATTCAAAGCATGTTTAATTAGAAAGCCTAGATCCAAGCATTAGGGTTTTGCATGCGCACATAGGAAAGTTCTTATGGCTAAAACCCATCAGTGGTATCAGAGCCTACCTTGGTTTTCATTAAATTGTTGCTTATTTGTTTGAAACTTAACTGCAAAATTTGAATTTTGTGTTTCTGATTCATGGACTCGACGAGTTCCATAGTGGACTCGGCGAGTTGGCTTGACTCGGCGAGTCCCTTGGTGCACTCGGCAAGTCCAAGCATCAGGAATGGCCAGATTCGGGATTTCTTCATGATTATCTTATGGAAACTTACCTTAATCATATTAGATCAACCCTAATCCGATTTTTTGATATATATGACTATTATCTTGACCTAATTAAAGATATTTATCAACTAATAAAATATTTAATTTCCTTATATGATAATTAATTAATTATTTTGATTATTTTGGTAATTATCTTGAAAGAAATCTTGAATAAATCAAATATAGATAATTAGGAAATTAATTGTTAATTGAAATTATTTGTTATTTGATCCTCCATGTTTTAAATGTTTAAAACTTGCCCTCAAGTTTTGAAATTTATATTTTGTGATTAAAAGTTTTAATTTAGACAATTTAAATTTCAAACCCTAGATTTTAAAAGGTTTAAAATACAATCCTATACTAATATAATATTACAAGAATAATATATATATATATATATATATATATATATATATATATATATATATATATATATGTATGTATAACTAAAATGCTAGTCTTACCGTTAGTAGGCCTCATTCACGAAGCCGATTTATAAGGTGGGTATAAGGTTGCGGCCTATAAAATGGCGCTTAATGGGTGTACACTCACACCCACCGCTTGCTTGATCGGTGGAGGGTCGTTAGCCGAACCGGTAGGATAGGGAAACCTCATTCTCTCATTAAAAGTATAATAAGTAATACAAAGTAACTACACATTTTTTAAAATTTCCCAATCTTAGTTACTTTAGGAAAAGTGAATTGATGCAATACCATGAAATTACACTTTGCACCCTTGCTAAGAAGTTAGTGGAGCGTGTGTGGTTTACCGGCACACTAATTGGTTCTAAGCAAAGGTGGCAAAGGGTGATTCATTGTTTATCATAGTTCGATGGAGCGTGTGTTGTTTACCGACACATCGAATAGGTGATCGTTACAATGAAGGCATCATGTGAAGTTGCATGGTAATTCACACCTGCTTTATGATCCTCGGTATCCCAGTCACAAACAAGAGGGGCATATCGAGATTTAAACATGTCATTGAATAGTTTCAATGAATCTCATCCGAACCTAGGAATTCAAAATACATTTAGGACTTATAGTTAGTTTTTATGGTGGAGAATTAGTGAATCGTCATTCACTTACCTTCAATTTATTTGCATGTTAGATTACGACATCCCTTTTCTAATATGTAAATGTTGTTGTTGGATCCTAGCCCTAATTTTTCTTATTGGGTGATAATTAGGGATTCATATTCTAATCTATCTTTGTACTTTCTTTTTGTAGATGTCGAACGCAAACAACGCTGCTGCTAGTTCTTTCACGTTGATGAGCCTTTGCCAAAAGGTCACCTTCGATGGAACGAACTTTAGCGAATGGATAAGATACATTCGCACCATTGCTCGCTATGAGGATAAGGAGTATGTCATCGATGAGAAGCTCGAGAAAATCAACCCTGAAATCGCTACTCCAGCTGAAATTACCGCTTTTGAAACTCATGAGTGAGATGCAACGAAGGTACATTGCATCATGATAGCCACCATGAACTCCGAATTCCAAAAGTCCTACGAGGACATGTACCCGTATGAGATGCATCAAGACTTATTGGAGAGATACCACCAGAACGCGAGACAAGAGCGTTATGAGATTTTCACTAAAATGATTTCCGCTAAGATGGGTCAAGGAGAATCTCTTACCGTGCACCTGCAAAAGATTCAAAGGTATGTCGACCGCCTTCGCAAGTTAAACCATCGAAGGCAACAAAACACAGTGAGAAGTTGGAAAAATCCATAGATCTATCCATTAACTCAACAAGGTGAAGACATTATACCTCCTTGAGATGCTAGAGGAAGGTAAACTCCTAGATCTTCTTTGCTTTGGATTTCCAAAGTGATCTTCCATCACCTTCTTCATTCACTAGCACCAAAAACACATACTTTAAGGCCAAAACCTCACACAAGGGATCTAGGGTTTACAAGGGACAATTCGGTGAGATGGGGGCTGATGTGAGGGAGGCTAGGAGGGGTTAAGGATCTTTAAATATGGATCAACCCTTAAACTTTAGGTTTTTTTCCCAACAGCCACCACCACGTCGTGGCAAAATCACCACGTTGTGGTAGTTCACTAAACCCCCGCGATCGAAAACTCATCGCCACATCGTAGTGAGGCTTCACCATGTTGTGGCCCTTAACAGGAATCATCATACGCAATCAAAATAATTTCATACCTGGAATTGAGTGTTACAACTCTCCTCTACCTGAATCAAACTTTGTCCCCAAAGTCTGCTACCTCAAATAACTCTGGGTAAAGTTCTCTCATCTCGCCTTCCGGCTCCAACGTCCATTCTGAACCTTTGCGATGTTGCCATTGGAATTTTACTAACTCAACATCCTTGTTCCTCAAGGTTTTCGTTTTCTGGTTAAGGATCACCACCAGCCTCTCAATATAATTCAGGCGGTCATTCACCTTAATATCCTCCAATGGAACCAATGTGGAATCATCCACTAAACACTTCCACAACTGAGAGACATGGAATGCGATATTGATCTGACTGAGCTCTATGGAAGATCCAAGCAATATGCAACCTAGCCCACCCGGGCCAAAACCCTAAAAGGTCTGATGTACCTAGGACCCAACTTGCCCTTCCTGAAATGGATAACACCTTTCCAAGGTGACACCTTCAGGAGTACCATATCCCACACCTGGAACTCTAGATCTGATTGATGTTTGTTGACATAACTCTTCTGCCGACTCTAGGATGTCTGGAGTCTACTCCGAAGCTGGTGTATTAACTTAGTGGTCTTGAGTACCACCTCGGTATTCCCTATAACCCACTAACCAACCTCTCCCCAACAAATCAGGGTGTTGTATTTCATTCCATAGAGCATCTCAATAAAAGGTCAATCAATGCTGGCGTGATAGTTGTTCTTATACGAAAATTTCGTTAACGGAAGATACGTATCCCATCTCCCACCAAAGTCCAAAACACACGCCCCCAACATATCCTCTAAAGTCTGAATGGTCTGCTTGCTCTGACCATCAGTCTGCAAATGGAAGGTTGTGCTAAAATGGAGATGAGTACCCAGCTCGTCATGGAACCTATTCCAAAACCTGAAAGTAAACCTGACATACCTGTCTGAAACCACAGAAACTGGCACCTCGTGCTGTGCCACAACATGTCGGATGTAAACCTCTTCCAACTTCTCTGCATAGATACTCTCCTATATCGGGATGAAATGTGCGCTCTTGGTCAATCGATCCATGATGGCCCAAATCGAATCCACTTTGCATGCAGTCTGAGGCAACTTCACGATGAAATCCATGGTAATCTCCTCCCATTTCCATATAGGAATCTCCAATGGCTGCATCTTGTCGTGCGGTCGTTGATGCTTGGCCTTGACTCTCCTACAAGTCAAACACCTCTCCACGTACCACGCCACATCCCGCTTCCTGCAGGGCCACCAATAATCAAGAAAGTGATCTATATACATCTTCGTTGCCCCATGATGAATGGAGAACCTAGACTTGTGCGCCTGCCCCATCAGAACCTGACGCACACTGCCCCAATATGGAACCTATACTCTCCGATGAAGAGTTAACAACCCACGACTATCATAATCGAAGGAAGCCACCTGACTCACAATACCCTCACTCTTCCGGTGTTCTTCCTTCATAGCCTTGATCTAAGCCTCCCAAATCCACTCCAATAACGGGGTAATCACGGTCATCCTCAACCATATATACTTGATTGGAGCTGCGACCACCTTACGGCTGAGAGCATCCGCCACCACATTGGGCTTCCTTGAATGGTAAAGGATCTCACAATCATAATCATTCACCACATCCAATCACCGGCGTTGCTTCATTTTCATATTTGGCTAATCCATCAGATACTTCAGGCTCTTTTGATCCATGTAAATAGTAGAACAGACCCCATAGTGGTAATGTCGCCAAATCTTGAAGGAAAAAACCACGACCCCTAGCTCCAAATCATGCGTTGGATAATTCACCTCATGAGGCTTCAACTGCCTCGAGGAATAGACGATCATGCGACCCCTCTACATAAATACTGGCCCCAAACTTGTGATCAACACATTACAATAAACCACAAAATCCTTAACACCCTCCGGCAGGGTCAAAATCGATACCTCACACAACCATTATCTCAAGTTCTCAAAAGTTGCCTGCTGCTCAGGCCCTCAATGAAATGTAACTGTCTTTTTTGTCAACCGAGTCAATGGAACAACTATCTTGGAAAAATCCTAGATGATTCTCCGATAATAACCTTCTAACCCTAGGAAACTCCAAATCTCAGATGGAGACCTCGGAACCTCCCACCGCATCACGACCTCGACCTTGGCCGGATTGACCAAAATACCATTCTGGTTGACAAGGTGCACCAGAAACTAAACCTTACGCAAGCAGAACTCACACTTGGTGAACTTTGAGAAAAGTCTATCCCTCCTCAAAGTCTCTAACTCCTCCCTCAAGTGCTCCTCGTGTTACTCCTGAGTCTTGGAAAAGACCAAAATATCATCAATAAATACAATCACAGACCGATCCAACATTGGTTTGCATACGTGGTTCATGAGATCCATGAACGCGACTGGATCATTGGTGGGCCTCAAAAGGCATCAACAATAATTCTTAATGACCATAAGAAGTTCAGAAAGCCGTCTTCTGCACATCCTCATCCCTAACCCTTATCTGATGATAACCCAAACGTAAATCAATCTTGGGAAACCAAGATGCACCGTAGAGCTGGTCAAACAGATCATTAATCCTTGGAAGTGGATAACGGTTCTTCACTGTTACCTCATTCAGCTCTCGATAGTCAATGCACATACGATGAGACCCATCCTTCACAAATAAGATCGGTGCTTCCTATGGCGAACTGCTCAGATGAATAAGCTCCTTGTATAGTAGCTCATGTAGTTGTGTAGACAACTCCTGCATCTCTTGTGCTTCCAGGCGATATAGTGCATTGGCTATCGGAGCAGCACCAAGCACCAAATCCATCTGAAACTCAACCTGCCTCTAGGGTGGCATCCTCGGGAAAAACGTCAGCAAAATCCCTTGCAATGGGTACCCTGTTAAACTCTGACGTGGTCTCAACCCGTGTATCTAAAACATAAGCCAGAAACCCAGAACATCCATGTTGCAGAAACCTTCTAGCCCTTACAGCTCAATAGAGAGTTGGCCCATGTGATGATCTCTCACTAGGAATAACTAGTTCTCCTCCACTTGGGGTTTGAACTCTCACCAACTGCCATTCACAATCAATCATGGCCCCATTGGGCCCCAACCTATCCATCCCGATGATCACCTTTAATCCTATCAAGGGAATCGGTACCAAATCAATAGGAAACCTCTCACTGAACATGTTTAGGACACTCCCTCGGAAGACCCTCGAAGCACTCACAGTATGGTCAACCGCAATCTCCACCTCTAGAGGGGAACTTAGGGTTCCCAGAGCATCTTGAAACTTCTTGCTGAGGGAAAGAGACACGAAGGATCGGGTAACCCACCGAATCAAACATGACATGAGTAGACCAACCATTGACCAAAAAGGTCCGTATACAAGATCATATTAGATATAAGCATAAATAAAGAAAACTATAAAAGATAAGGCTAGAAAACATACCAGCCACAACATTCGGCACTGCACGGGCCTCATCGGTGGTCAACTGAAATGCCCTACTCTTCACCAAAAGGGTCTCTGCCTTGCCCTGGCGGCCGTCGGTAATCGTCAAAGTGACTGGCGTGAGCGCCACCACTGCTTCTCCAGTCAATCTTGGATAATAGGATTTTTATGGCCGGTCTGATTGCAATCGAAACAAATTAGGCCCTTCTTGGGGCAATCCCTGCTCAGGTGGCCTAACTGGCTACAACTATAACATGATGAGCCTGCTGTCCGACAACCTCCACTGTACGACTTGTCACATTTGGTGCAATGACCCCGACCCTGCTGGCCTCTGGTGTGGGTATCGGAGGTCTTGGGTATGTTGGCCGGACCCACAACTGTCTAAACCTACACCAACTTCCGCCTCTCCCGAATCTCCAACTCAATCTCCCACTCGCGGGCCTTCTCGATCATGTCATTCATGGTTTTACACCCCGATTAACTCATGAACTCCATAATATCATCCCTCAGAATAGCATGAGATCTCTTCTTCCTCATTTCCTCGTCCGTAACACATTGTGGAACCAACAATGTTCTCTCCCTGAATTTGGCGGTGATCTCCGCCACAGTCTCCAGGGTCTAGCGAAGGTCATGCAACTCCCTTGCCATCTGTTGCACCTAAATGGTGTTGGATTAGTGTCTAAGCCCATAAGTATATTTGGTAAGTATTCGAGCCCCAAACTGACCCACGACAATCTCGGCTCGAAATGACCTAAGCTGCTCCTCCATGATCTCCATAATCCCCTCCATGATGGTACTGAATATCACAGGGGTAGCGTCAAGGATCCCACTAGTAACCTCAATTGTGATAATCTCATGTATATGCTCATCAATCGGTTCATCGCCTAAACTTGAACCTGAACCAGAGCCTGAACCTGAACCTAAACCTCCTCGAGTAGTTATCACCATTCTTAAACTGAAAATACAACATAAAAGCAATCAATCAAAGAGATTTGAGGGAACTCCTTGACACCATCCTCCTTAGAAATTCCAGACCAACCCTTGTCTTAGGCGCAAGTCCTATGTTTCCAGTAGTATGGGCCCAATACAACCTATGCTACACAACATACATATGCTAGACTCTTATAGAAAACTCTCAACTTCTACATTTGCAGTACACATAACCTCAATCAACACCGTTGATTGCCCTATGCATGAAAGTTGTATATAAAATAGGATAGCATAGACTTTCGAATGAGGATCCTACCATAATTCCACGACCAAACAAGGAACATGAAATGAGGCCATGCTGATCATTCTAGGGTCATATAGTCCTAAGCATATACAACATTGAAAGCATACACATAACAAATAATTGAGTCGATATCAATTCCATATAACAAATAGCATCCATTCAATAAAGCTATTAGGCATCACACAACTCATGAAATTCTATCATACGATTCCTGGAGATACCCTTCACTCTAATCTAGCATGCAGTTCACATATCAAGCATACTAATCATAACATATAAGTATGGTAACCTTGGGAAATACTTACTTGAGCTCGGATGATTCCACGAATTGCGCTCCCCTTCTTGTTTAAGTAGTTTTACTCAATGTTAGTCAGATCCTTTTATTTTGAAAAGATTATCATTTCCTCAATTTGAGTTCTGACATACCCAAAAATGTAACTGAATCCATTAAACCAAGGCTCTGATACTAACTTGTAACAACACAAAATTCAGGATCAAATTTTTCATTTTAAATAAACTCTAAAGTTACAATCGTCATATTGTTCCAAGCTATTCATTAAAAATAATGTCAAATTATCGGAGTAAAATGAAAAGTTACGGAAAACTAGTAAGGAGTAAATGATGCGCCATCAAGTCGGGCCTTTCCCTTTAGTACTGGAAGTACCGAAACCACAAATATAAACTGTAAGCAAAAGCTTAGTGAGTTTCCCAATCATATCACATACTTAAAAATAAGTAAAAATGCAAGTGTCATGGGATAACCCCATGTTCTTAACACACAATGGCAAGGGCTAGATCCTGTTCTTACATATGAGATTCATGGGCTACCCCCATGGTATTTCCTTGCAAAGTTGAGGGCCAAATCCAGGTCTTACACTAAAGTGCCATAGGCTACCCCATGGTCTTCCATACCATTATCACAAAAGTCAACAACCATATAAGTAAGAAGAAATGGGAAAGCATTGGTGCCTTCGACCGATGAACATGGTGAGAATACTGACCTCTAAATCTTAATAATAGCTGATGAGTTCCTGACTCCGAATCTCAGCTCTAACCGACTGACCACCACGTCGTAGTGTCGAATACAAAAAAACAGTCGCGATCCACCCTGCCACCATGTCGTTGTAGCCTTGCGACGTCATGATAATCAGATTTTCAGCAGCTTGATGCATTCAACCACTTTCTTTGATTTTGAAAGTATCACCAACTCAGATCTAGTCCAAAATAAGGTCTAGACAGATAAAGTTTCCAACATTATCCAATAGAACCCTCCAAAATGTATAGATCTCAACTTTAAGATTCAAAACACTTCATGGCTTAATCAGTAATCATCCAATCTAAAAATGTTACTGGATCATCTGCTTTAAAAGAGTCTCTAACACCAAACACACCATAAAAATTGGTGTCTTTCAGTCATGCATGTCTTAAACTCTTATTAGATCAAAATAGAGAAAAAAAGCCCAAGATTCCATGCATGTCCTCTAAACTCAATTCTAATCTAGATCCAAAGAGTCAAATGCTCCACTTGGCTTGGGGATTCATAAAGTTTCAAGCTTTATGAAATTCAACCATCCAAAGCAACAAAACATAGTGCAAAGTGGGCAAAATCCATAGATCTATCCATTAGCTCGACAAGATGAAGACTTTATACCTCCTTAAGATGCTAGAGGAAGGTAAACTCTTGGATCTTCTTTTATTTGGACTCCTACAGTGATCTTCCACCACCTTCTTCCTTCACAAGCACCAAAAACACACACTTTAAGGCCAAACACTCACACAAGGGATATAGGGTTTGCAAGGGACGATTTGGAGAGATGGGGAATAATGGGAGGGAGGCTTGGAGGGGTTAAGGATCTTTAAATAGGTCTCTACGCACCCTTAAACTTTAGGTTTTTTTCCCAACAGCCACCACCACGTCTTGGCAAAATCACCACGTCATGGTGATTCATTAAATCCCCATGACCTAAAAGTCATCGCCACATCGTGACGAGGCTTCACCATGTCGTGACCCTCAAAGGGAACGTCATACGCAATCAAAATAATTTCATACTTGGAATCGAGTGTTACAGTGGGTTCCATATTAGGTTGGTGTGCGTCAGGTTCTAATGGAGGCGGCACACAAATTGAGGTTCTCCATTCATCCTAGGGCGACGACGATGTAGATAAATCTTCGTCCTTATTATTGGTGGACCTACATGAAGCGGGGTGTAGCTTGGTATGTCGAGAGGTCCTTACCTTGCAGGAAAGCAAAGGTCGAGCATCAGCGGCCTCACGACAAGATACAGCCGTTAGATATTCTCTTTTGGAAATATGAGGAGATTACAATGGATTTCATTACGAAGTTGACCAAGAGCATGCATTTTATTCCAATTCAGGAAAGTATCTCTGCGGAGAAGTTACTTAAGGTATACATCAGGGAGGTTGTGGCACGACATGGGGTGCCCGTTTTGTGATTTCACATAGGGATGTCTGGTTTATTTCCATATTTCGGAAGAGGTTCCATGACGAGTTGGGTACTCGTCTGCATTTCACTATGGCCTTCCACTCACATACTGATTGTCAGAGTCAGCGGAAAATTCAGACGTTAGAGGATATACATCGGGCGTGTGTTTTGGATTTCGGTGGGAGTTCGGATACATATCTCCCTTTGGCGGAGTTTTCGTATAACAAAAATTATCATGCCAACATTGATCGACCTCCTTTTGAGATGCTTTATGGAGGAAATTCAGGACCCCGATATGTTGGGGTGAGGTCGGTCAGCGAGTCATGGGGTGTACTGAAGTGGTACTCATGACTACCGAGTTCATTCAGCAGGTTCGGAGTAGACTCCATACAACTCAGAGTTATGCCAACAAGCACCAATCAGATCTAGAGTTCCAACTTGGGGATATGGTTCTCCTGAAGGTGTCACCTTGGAAAGGTGTCATCCGATTCAGGAAAAAGGGAAATTTGGGCTCCAAGTACATCGGTCCTTTTAGGGTTTTAGCCCAGGTGGGACGGGTTGCTTAGTGGTTGGATCCTCCCGAGGAGCTTACTCAGATCCATCACACGTTCGATGTCTCTCAGTTGCGGAAATTTCTAGTGGATGATTTTGTGGTGGTTCCATTGGAGGATATTTAGGTGGATGATCGCATGAATTATATCGAGAAACCGGTGGTGATTCTTGACCAGAAAACGAAAACCTTGAGGAACAAGGTTGCTGAGCTGGTTAAATTTCAGTGGCAACATCGCAAGGGTTGAGAATGGACATGGGAGCCTAAGGACGAGATAATGGAGAACTACCCAAACTTGTTTGGTACAACAGACTTTGAGGAAAAATTCTGATTCAAGAGGGGAGAATAGTAACATTCGAGAATTGGGTACATTTCCTTTAGCCCCTTAATGCATAAATCATTTCATTATTAGTCCACAACTAGTACTTGGGGAGTACTATGATTACGCTTAGCATACTATGTAACATCTACCTGTGGGACGTATCACAATATTTTCCCCTTGGGCTCCTGACACAAAAACTTCCTAGGGGGTCATCCATCCCTGGATTGTTTTCGCATGGGCACGCTTAACTAAAGAGTTCTTATGGGATCTGCTTCCCTCATGTCTTTAAGTCCCACATCGGATTGAAAGGAGAATGAAACATTTCCTTATAAAAGCGATATGGATACCTTCCTTGTCACAACATGTTCTAAAGATGTGAGGGCAACAGATCCCATAGGAACTCTGCAATTAAGTGTGCCCAAGCTATAGTAATCTAGAGATGGGTAACCCCGTGGGAAGTTTCCATGTCGGGAGACCAAAGCGAACAATATTGTGACACATGCCAGGGGTGGATGTTACAAATGGTATCACAGATGGGGCATATGTCGATGTGTTTGACGGGGACATCGAACCCTATAATGGAGGGTGACGGTGGGTTGCACCTGATCCCACATTGTCTTGAAAGGACAACGAACCATTTCCTTAAAAGGGGTGTGGATACCTTCCTTGTCGCAACGCGTTTTAAAGTCGCAAGGGAAGAAACTCTGCAGTTAAGTGTGCCCGGGCGAGAGCAGTTCAAGGATGGGTGATCCCGTGGGAAGTTTTCGTGCCAGCAGCCCAAAGCAGACATTATTGTGATACGCACAAGATGGCTATGTTACATACTAGCTCATGCCCAGATTGTGGGTAGGAGTACACATGGCGTACGTAGTGCATGGGTGTTAATGTTACCTAATGGGCACATTAAATGTAACAGAAAATGTAACAAAGACAATACTACCTTGGCTAAGACCCGGTATTGGCCTAACATAGCAAAGTTGGAGCGTTAACTCATTTCTCGTCACTTGGGAAGAACATTCCATGTGATCTCCTCATTCACTCACAAACAATGAGAAAGCAACGAATAGCCCAGGCTACACCTAAAAATGACGTCACCTAGCGGTAAGTTAGCGTGAATAGCTCTCCCAGTAAGAGGAGGCCTTGTTTAATGCTCATGAGGCAAGATCCCCACGATCCATTAGTAACAGGTATAAAAGGATCTCTTACGTCTCAAGGAATGGATCTATCTTCTCTCCTATGAAGATTACCTTAAAATTTCTCTCTCTCTTCTCTCCTATGAAGATTACCCTAAAATTTCTCAACCACGACGTCCCAGGAGAACACACGGTTATCCTTCAATTATTCTTTTGTAATTGAGTTCTCAGGGAAGCACCCAAGTCAGATCCATCCTTCAGTATCCAAACCATCTACGCCCATGTCATAACATTTGGCGCCATCAGGACGTATCCTTAGGGGATACAACCAATAGACGATGTTGGTTTCGTGCATAAGGGAGATCTAAGCCCAACATTATCTGGGATGGCAGTAGAAGTTCTGTTCAGAACGTACGAACCACTCCAGGTGCTGATAACATGGATCTCGCCAATTACGATAAGAACAACAAAACCAGGGTTCCAGAGCAGTTTCTGGCAATTGTCATCGGATATCTCGTCACCTCAGATGGCAATATTGTTGCATTAGTGTCTAAGCCCGTAGCTATATTTGGTATGTACTTGACCCAGTTGTGCATGGTCCTTTTGGGTTGCCTTTGATGGGTTTTGAGCATTCTAGCACTCCTATGGTGTACGTGCTTTCCTAGAAACCTTAGATCTATGTTTTCTCTAATATTCATGGAAATAAGAATTTTCCAAGGTTTACATCCTAACTAGCATGGCATGGGGTACTTGTAATATAAAAACTAGTATAATGACATACCTTTGTAGTTTCTTGGATTCCTTAAGACTTTGTGATTCTAGCACCTCAAGTGTGATGCCTCAAATGTTTCGCACAACACCACAACTCTTGGAATAACTTGAGAGAAGAACACTTTGATCACAAAATCGGCTAGCCCTCCTTGTCTTGCATTAGTGGCCGATTTTGATAGCTATGGAGCTTCTTATATAGTGTGCGACATGTAGGGATACACCATGTAAAC
The DNA here is from genome assembly GCF_051521515.1 of Lactuca serriola. Classification (NCBI taxonomy): domain Eukaryota; kingdom Viridiplantae; phylum Streptophyta; class Magnoliopsida; order Asterales; family Asteraceae; genus Lactuca; species Lactuca serriola. Next base: position 158,848,436 of record NC_136413.1, on the reverse strand, counting down.
CCTAATGTGTGTGACTTTTCATTTCCCCATGATCCATGGGTTCTAACTTCCATGGAGCATCCACGGAGCACCCGATGGGTCATAGCCCAGTCTAGTGAATCAGGAACCATAAGCCCACTATATATAACAATGAATGATTACAAATCAAACCCCAATTATTTAATTAGTCTCCTTTTGATCACAAAATTAGTACCAAATTAATTCTTGATCAACACTAATTAAATAATATGATTTCATATTAATATATTAGAACGTATAATATATTAAAAAATTGTAAGTGTCCTTTTTCTCATTTTGTCTACCCAACAGTTGAGATGAAGATGCAACCCAAATGGACCATGCCAACCGGGTCAAGTACATACCAGAAATAGTTATGGGCTTAGACACCTAATCCAACAACCTTCACCAGAGCAACTTGATAGGGTGATTTATGGAAAGAGAGAGAGAGAGAGAGAGCATATTATGGTTTATTGATATATATTATATGAATAATATATTCAAGGAGAAATCATATAGTTTAATTAATATTAGATAAGAATTAATTATTTGACTAAAAGACATTAATTAAATAAAGGGGACTTAAACTGTCAAATGTGTGATAGTTGAATATTGGGCTGAGAAGCCTTATGGATAATGCATGGACGAAATTAGGGATGTGTCCATCCTAATTTTGGCCATAGAGGCCCTATTCCAGAAGGTTCCTTTGACTGCTTAAGGCCTAAGTTGTCCATTAGGGATTTAACTGAAACCCTAGCAGCACAAGTATATATAGACCCCTAGGGCATCAGATTTTGGTCACTGGAAACCCTATAAGAGTTCATAGCCGAAATTGTGCCTCCTTCCCTCTTTTCACTACCATCATCTTGCTTGTGTGGTGTTTGTAAGCCATTAGTGGAGTGACATTTGTGACTCTAAGTTCCAAGACATGAAGATTCAACCCATTATTGAAGAGGTAATCATCTAGATTTATTTTCATATGGTAATTTCAAAATATGTATGCTAGATCTAGGTTTCATAAGTCTTTGATGAATTGCATGTACAATAGAGAAACCTAGATTTAGGCTTTAGGGTTTGCATGAGCACATAGGATGTTCTTTTGGCTCAAACCCATCAGTGGTATCAGAGCCTTGATTGGTTTCTATTGTGTTTGCTGATTAGTATTTCATTCATGCTTTAAAAATTCATTTTTCGGCCCTCTAACTGAAGAACTCATCGAGTCCCAATGTGAACTCGACGAGTTGGATGAACTCGACAAGTCCACATTGGGAACTCGGCGAGTTAGGCTATCAGGCAGAGGATATCTCGAGATTTCTTACTGTTTTGCTAGAGGATATTTACCAAAACTATTTTTGACTAATAAAATCTGATTTTTATTATTGTTATGTGATTATCCTTACCAAAACAAAAGATAATTGACAATTAATTGAATAATGAATTCCTTATGTGATAAAACTTGATTATTTAAATTAATTGATGAATTATCTTGTGAATAAAATGGAATAGGTCAAATTTAGATAATCATTAAATTAAATGTTTAATTTTAAATTATTTTTTATTTGATCCTATGTGTTTTGAAAAGTTCAAAACTTGCCTCGAGTTTTGGAATTTAAAATTTTAATTAAAAGTTTAATTTTGAAATTATTAAATTCCAAACCCTAGAATTTTACAAGTTTAAAATTCATCCTATACTATTATAATATTATAACAATAATTATTATATATGTATAATTGAAATGATAGTCTTATCGTTAGTAGGCCTCATTCATGAAGCCAATCTATAAGGGGGTATAAGGTTATGACCTATAAAATGGTCGTTTAATGGGTGTCCACTCTCACCCACCGCTTCCTTGATTGGTGGATGGTCGTTAGTTGAACGGGTAGGATAGAGAAACCTTTTCCACATTAAAAGTATAATGAATTTATAAAGTAACTAAATGTTTTTTCAAAAATTCCCAATCTTAGTTACTTTAGGCAAAAGTGAATTGATGTTATTCCATGAAATTACACTTTGTACCCTTTATAAGACGTTAGTGGAGCGTGTGTGGTTAATCGGCACACTAATTGGGCATGTCGAATAGGTGATTGTAACATTGAGTGCACCATGTACATTTGCATGGTTATTCACACCCGCTATATGATCCTCGGCATCCCAGTCATAACCTTCAGGAGCATATCGAGATTTAAACGTGCCATTGAAAAGTTCAATGAATCTCAAAAGATCTAGGAGTTTTAAATACATTTAAAACTTAATTTCAATTTGATTTTCATGGTGGAAAATTAGTGAATCGTCATTCACTTAACTTCGAATTATTTGCATGTTAGATTACGACATCCCTCTTCTAATTTGTAAATAATGTTGTTAGATCCTAGCCCTAATTTCTCATTTGGGTGTTTAATTGGGGATTTATTTCTAATCAAACTTGTATCTTTTCTATTTCATATGTCGAACGCGAACAACAACGCTTCTGGTTCCTCTGGCTCGTTCTCACTCATGAACTTGTGTGGGAGAGGGATCTTTGACGGGTCCAACTTCAATGATTGGATCCGAAACATTCGAATGGTCACTCGTTACAAGGACAAGGAGTATGTCCTCGATGAAAAGCTGAAGGAAATCAACATCAACACTGCCTCTACTGAAGAGATCGCGGCCTTTGAGGCCCATGAGCGTGATGCTACGGAAGTGCCTTACTGCTCATCTGCAAAAGATGCAGAGATAGGTTGATCGCCTGTAAAGTTAAATGTTAACTTTTATGAAGAGCTGGTAGTTGACATCATCCTTCACTCCTTGCCTCCCTACTACAACTAGTTCTACATGACCTACCACATGAACAAGGAGGAGGTCACTTTGAGCAAGCTTCAAGGCTTGCCGAGGACTGCTGAGGGCAACCTCAAAGACAATTTTATTGCATCAACTCCTACTCCTGCTGCTTCCCCACTTTTGGCAATTGGGAAAGGGAAGGGTAAGAAGAGGAAGACTCCCTCAAAGAGACACCATAAGGGAAAATCCTATGATGACACCTCTTCTAGTGGAACCAAGGATGGTTCTGCTAAACCCAACTCCAACCCCAAGGAGGCAGAGTGCCACCAATGCCACGAAAAAGGGCATTGGAAAAAAAGGTGCCCAAAATATCTGCAAGATATCAAGGATGGAAATATCAAGCCATCCTACACAGGTATTTACACTATTAAATCTAATGATTCATCGCATGCTATTTCTTGGGTACTTGATATAGAATGTGGTTTTCACATTTGTTCTGATTTGCAGGGCCTAAGAAGAAATAAGGATGTGGAGCATAGGAAGATAAACTTGATCATGGGGAACTGAAAATCGTCGCTTGTCACCAAGATTGGAGTTTACTCTTGAGTGCTTAGTAATGGATTAGGATTATATTTAAATAATTGTTGCTATTTTCTAGATATCGCAAGAAACGTCATTTCTTTTCATGGTTTGTATAGACAAGGTTTTAGATATTCATTTGATAATGAGAAGGGTTCTATTAATGCTTATCTTAATGGTGTTTTCTATTTTCAAGCATTGCCTTGTAATGGAATATATGAAACTATGATGGTTGTAGACAATTTAGGAAATGATGTGTTGTGTACTAATTCTTCCAATGGTTTGGATTAAGCATGCTTGTGGCATTGTCGTCTTGGACATGTCAACAAGAAACGCATGGCCCAACTCCAAAAGGATGGAGTATTGGAGTCATTCGACCTTAGGGACGATGACGTGTGCGAGTCTTGTTTATTTGGAAAGATGACCAAGTCACCCTTCACTTGCACTTGTTAAAGGAGTAAGGGTTTATTGGATCTCATACACACCGATGTGTGTGGGCCCTTTATATCCACCATAAGGGATGCGATACACTTCTATGTGACTTTCACCGATGATTATAGCTGATATGGGTATATCTACTTAATCAAGCACAAGTAAGAAACCTTTGAAAATTTCAAAGAGTTTAAACAAGAAGTGGAGAATCAATTAGGCAGGAAAATCAAGATGTTTCAATCCGATCGAGGTGGAGAGTACCTAAGTGTTGAATTCCACGACTACCTCAAGGAATGCGGAATCGTTTCGGAATTGACGACACCTAGGACACCGCAATTGAATGGTGTGGCTGAGAGGCGTAATCGAACCTTGCTAGGCATGGTTCGTTCCATGATGAGTCATGTTGCGCTACCTATCTCATTTTGGGGGTATGCATTAGAGACTACCTCCCATATCCTTAACTTAGTCCCTATGAAGAAGGTTGCCAAACAGGGAAAGCTCCCTCATTGGCACATATCAAGGTTTGGGGTTACGAGGCTTTTGTAAGACGAGAGACTCACAACAAGCTTGAGCTTCGTAGTGAGCAATGTATTTTCATCGGCTACCCATAGAAGTCCTTTGGATATCTCTTCTATAGACTGAGTGAAAATGTTATTTTCATTGCGAGGAGAGGAGTTTTCCGAGAACGAGAACTCATAAGCCAAGGGGACAGTGAGAGGAAAATCGATCTTGAAGAGATTCAAGAGTCGAGCGATGAAGGAACCTCTAATGCTGGTGCGCAACTCGAGGAGGAAATTCTAGTTGAACCGATTGACAAATCCTTACCTCTTAAACGTTCCAAAATAGTTAGGGTTCAACCCAAGTTTTATGGTTTTCATATTACTACAGAAGGGATACGTTCATTAGTGATACTACACTGGTAAATTTGGATGAACCTAACAGCTATAAGGGAGCCATGGCAGGCCTGGAGTCTACAGAGGCGATGGACAGCGAGATTCAGTCCATGTACGATAACCAAGTTTGGAGCTTGGTTGATAATGTGCCGGGTCGTAAGACGGTCGGGTGCTAGTGGATCTTCAAAAAGAAGACTGACATGGATGGGAATGTGCAAACTTATAAGGCATGATTGGTTGCGCAGGGCTTTACTCAAACTCCCGGAGTTGACTATGATGAGACCTTTTCACCAGTTGCGAAGATAAAGTCTACTAGGGTGATGTTGGCCATTGTTGCATTTCATGACTATGAAATATGGATGATGGATGTCAAATCCACTTTCCTTAATGGAAAGTTGGCTGTGGATGTCGACATGAATTAGCCAGAGGGTTTTTCAATGGAAAACACCCAAATAGAGTGTACCAGCTTGAAAAATCCCTTTTTGGATTGAAGCAAGTGTCTCGCAAATGGAATCTTTATTTCGATGAGAAAGTTAAAGAGTTTGGTTTTCTGTGAAGCGGGGATGAATCATGTGTATATTTCAAAGCCAGTGGGAGTATAGTAAGCTTCCTTGTATTGTATGTTGACGACATACTACTTATAGGAAACGACATCCTGACGCTGCAGGAAGTCAAGTCCTGGCTGGGGAAGTGTTTCGCTATGAAGGACCTCGGAGAGGCTGCCTATATTTTGGGATTAAGGATAGTGAGAAACAGAAGTAAAAGACTAATAAGACTTAGTCAGAATACTTACTTGGAAAAGGTACTAAAGCGTTTTAGTATGGATAATTCTAAGAAGGGGGCGTTACCAATCCAAAGTAAAGCCAAATTGAGTAAGATTGAATGCCCGAGTACCGAAGTTGAGATAGCAGAAATGAGCCAAGTACCATACGCTTCTGTAGTCGGCTCGATTCCGTATGCTATGACTTGTACTCGCCCTGATGTGGCCTTCGTTTTGAGCATGGTCAGTAGATATCAAGGGAACCTCGGCAAAGCACATTGGACCACAGTCAGGAATATTCTTAATTACCTTCGGAGGACCAAGGAACGGTTTCTAGTCCTTGGTTTGAGTGATGACTTAAGGGTGCGAGGGTATAGTGATGCCAGTTTTCAAACCGACAGTGACAACTACCGTTTGCAGTTGGGCTAGGTCTTTACCTTGAATGTAGGATCAGTGACATGGAAAAGTTCCAATCAGGAGACCGTACTTGATTCAACATGTGAATCATAGTATATAGCAGTGAGTGAAGCGTAAAAGGAGGCGATATGGTTGAAGAACTTCATCGGAAACCTTGGAGTTGTGCTAGCCATAAAGGAGCCCATGGAAATTTTTTGTGATAATGAAGGAGTGGTTGCCTTGACCAAGGAACTGAGGGATCATGGTAGATATCGACATATCGACAGAAAATATCATTTTGTTCGACATCGGGCGAAAGAGGGAGTCCTCATAGTGAAGAGGGTATCGTCGAAGGATAACCCAGCTTATCCCCTTACGAAGGGACTGAGTAGGGTTAAGCACTTGCAGCATGCTAGGAGCATCAGGCTGAAGGACGATATTAGTTTAGATTAGACAGCTTCAAAACGTGTAATAGATAAATGTAATTGACATTTGATGATTATAAAAAAGGAGTATTATTTATAAGTAAAGTTATTGTCTTATGTTAATTGTTTACCTATTGTTTCCTGAATAATAAGATTAATCGAACGTTCCACGGTCGCTCATACTTTGGGAGTAGGTATGAAAGAAGATTGTAATGAACTGGTTTGTAGATTCTCTAAAGTGTTTTAGACATAGCAAAGGTTTTTTGCAACCACTACTAGCAAAACAGCCTTTTACGACGCTCATTGCGCGTCGTAAAAGGCTCAAACGATGCGCAAATGCGTGTCAAGGAAGGCCCTGTCATAAAGAGAGACGACGCGCTTTTGCGCATCGTCTATAGACGACGCGCATCTACGACGCTCATTTACGACACGCAATGCGTATCAAGGAAGGCCCTATCATAAAGGAAGATGACACGCATTTGCGTGTCGTAACCTTACGACGCGCGTGTTAATGACACGCAATGCGTATCAAGAAAGCCCTTGTCAAGAAAGGCCATGTCATAAATGAAGATGACACACATTTTTGCGTATCGTAAATTTAAATGTTTAAAAAAAATAAATTTATATATTTATTAATTTTTAAATTAAATTTGCATTTAATTTCTCATAATAGAAATAAAATACCATATACAAAAAATACAATCCATTGCATAATATAAAATAAAATTTCATACTCAAAAAATAAAATAAATTGCACAAATTGTAATGTCATACAAAGAATCATTCAAATGTTAAACAAAAATAATACATTGCTAACATGGGTTATACATTCCTATAAAACTAACAAATAATCATACAACTCTGTTTCTTACTGGAAAGGAATGTCAAACATGATTACAAGTCTCCCTTAATCTTGATTACTCACCTGCTTAAGTAGAACGTTGTTGTTGAGAAGGTTACCTAGCAACAGAGAAAAACACAACACCTCTCCCACAATCACAACATCATTTACAGAGAAAGGGTTGTCAATTACTTTCATTAAGACTTTCATTCAATCACAAAAATATTAAATAAAAGGGTGAAACAGTAACTTAATTTCGATAAGTTGATCTCCCTTAGAGCAAACACAGCTAAAGCATTGAACAAGACCCTATTTCAAAATTTTATAAATACACAAATCATGATACCTGATATTGGAATACACACTTTGAGACATGAATAAATACAAGTAGATTAACCTGGATACATAGGAAGTAAAGATGGAAGGTGCCAGAACTCCGGGGGCATTGGGTTGGTTCCTTCCCACTCGCACACACCAAGCCAGAACTCCACTTAATCCAGCACCAAAATAAGCCTGCATTCAGAAAGCTGCAGGGGTGAGTCACAATTCAAGAATCTGTTAAAATTTGAGGAATAACATGTTCAACCAAAACAATATTAGAAAACAGGGTTAAATGTGAAACATAGCAATGTAATAATTATCAAGGTGCTGGAATACTTGAAATCTAGATTATTTGCTTGTTTGTACATCCAGACGATTTTATCACGAACATAAGTCATGTTATCAACTTTCTGAAGAAGTATACCAAGACATTTGTAGGAGAAGAATACTCTCAATAAGATAATTTAATTAAAAAAATGTAATGATAATGATAATGAGTTCATACCTGTGAAGTAGTGCAGAATGCTCATCATCATATGTATAAAGCTCATACTGCTTTGCAAAAGCATTTCCAAGAGAAATGACCCAATCAATGTCTTGAACAACATCCAAAGTTTCTGCAAGAAACTGCAAACAAAAAAAGAAATAAATAATAATGACATGAAAAGTAAGACTATTAGTCTATAACCTCAACAATAAAACAAAACAAATTATTATTAAAATCAAATAATGATAATACAAATTGTTACAAATTATGGGACAGCAGGGTCTTCTATGATGACATATAAAGCAGCCCTATTACAATATTACCCTTGTGGGACAGCAGGGTCTTCTTCTATGATGACAAATTGTGGGACAGCAGTACATGACTAAATGCATGTAGATTGATAAGGTTGTTTCTTTTTTACTTAATAAAATCAAAATGACTTGTCGTGCTAAGTGAGAGGTTGGTCACTTTATGTATTAAGACCCTCCGTATTACAATATTACCCTTGTTTATTTTTTTATTTTATTCAACTTTTGACAATCTCATGAAAAAGGCACTATCGACCTTGTTTTTTTTTTCAATGTTCATAGAGTTTTAAACAAAATGTTGGCATCTATTTACCTGTTGTTGTTTGTTTTAGAATTTGGAGAGAGAGAGAGAGAGAGAGAGAGAGAGAGAGAGAGAATCTTCATGCCTTTATGGTGTATCAAAGGAGGGCGCGAAAAGACAACCCAGTTACCATCCTAAGCAATTAGTGATCCTAGACCATGTGAAAAATAGAGCTTATATCATAAGCTGATTTCATAAAAAGATATAAAAAGAAAGACTAAAGAGCCAGTACCAGTTGATCAAACCCATGACATCTTTTGTGTGCCCAGTGAATTTGTTCATGACAAGTGGATCCGAAGGACATATTGCATTTGCTTGCAAAAAAAACTATACACAACCAAAGAAAAATGAAATTACATCAAACCAAATAAAGAAAAGGGTATTTTAGACATTTTTTTAAGAATGTGCTATAGCAATTACTACCTGCTCAGCGAGTTTAGGTAAGTGACACCTAAAGATTAAAAACAAATAATTTAATCATATTACACTTTGATAATATTATCATTTTTTAATTTAAATAAAAGAAAAAAGATAAATTACCCAGGAAATAAGCGTGCAGCAGTTCAATAACCAGACATAGCTTGATCATCTGCTTCTTTGGGTGCATAAGCATTCCCATATCCTATCCAACCAGGGGCAAATATTCCTTCCAAGTTACCTGTAAGTGTTGTGATAGATTAATCAAAAATTAATTAATTAATCAAAAATAAAAAATAGGATGGAAACTTTTAAGTTACCTATTAAGTGTTGTGATAGATAATGGGCAAGAGCAGCTTCACCATGGAGGATTTTAGCGCCACTCCCAACTGCCTCCTCATCAACAACCACACCATCTATTATATCTTTACCTGTTCTTTCATTAGGAATCTGCATTACATTTATAAATTATCATTCTATTTCTATCATTTCATTATAAAAAGAAAAAAAATAATACAGTAGTAATCTTTAGACACAAACCTCATACTTGGCATCCATCAATATGTTTTCCAATAACGCCCTCAGACCACGGCCCCAGTGTTCTTAGTTATGGCTTTTCTTGCAATTAATCTCAAAGCACTTTCTGTATAGTGTAGGTTAACCTGAAAAAAATAATAAACAATTACAACTAACATTTTTCATTAGTAAATCTGTTGACTATTGAGATGAAAGAATACTTAGTTGATTCATCTGAAATAACTTGTTGTACCGTTTCCCTAATGCATTCTTTGGTTGAGGTAGCACCTACAAAACATTATTTCTTATTCATCCACATTACTTTACCCATAGTATATAGGACTTATTGAGAACAAAAAGAAACACACCTACCAAAAGTAGTTAATTAATGCCTACAGTTAATGAAAAGGTACCGGGACAGGTTGAGGCTTTGTAAGAGCTAATAAGTTGTCAAGAATTGGAAACCTTCCAACAAATTCAGGTATCAGACCATATGCAATAAGATCACTACTTTCAACCTAACAAAAATAAACACACTAACAAATTCAGGTATCATAACTCACTGATATTCTACGGCTCAAGTAACAGAGAATGTAAAAAATGGTTAAAGAACATCATCTGTAGACAAAAAGGTACAAAAAAGAAGTAATACGTATGTATTTCATCACAAAAGAGCAGATTTTACATTTAAACAAATGCTTCAGAAAGGGTAATTATACCTCACAAACGAATTGATGGTTCCGAGTCCGTATAAACATGATGTGAGAAGACGATTTTACCTGCAAGTAATCCATGTAAAAGAGGTGAACTAAAAACTGCAAAAAAATTAATTAATTACCTTTGGCATCATGAATGATTGCATTATGCCCTAATCGAGTTCGTTTGCACTTTCTGGTGGTCGGCACCGTCACGACGGCTGCCCTCCTTTTTTTTCGAAGGTAGAGCAAACAGGGAGAGACGGTGGAGGAAACATTGACAATGAGCGAAGGGATTAAACTAAGTCCATAAGTAGATATACCACCAATGATCCGACGATGTTGTTGTTTCCCTGTTGAACTAAAGAGGATAAATCGATTTTGGTTTGGAGTAGCAGGGGTGAGATAACCGAAGTTATTAATAGAGAAAGACAAAAAGAAAATATGAAACAATGGAGGGCCGACGAACGCACCTGGCCAGCCGGTCTCTTTTTCGTCGATTCTGATTTCCTTTTCTTCGATTGAACATCACAAAACCAACACGGGACCAACAGTTTTTCCTTCCTCCCAACCCAGGAAGACGTGGAATCGATGCCCTCTATTTTTGGAAGTCGGATCGATGGATACTCGTCCTTGTTAGATTTTTTTTAGGCTTCAAAATTGATAGATTTTTTTTTCGATTCTTTCAAGTTTGAATCAGAAAATGAGAAAGAGTTAGGGAAATCAAGAGTGCAATGCTCGTTCTTGTTAGGTTGAAGATGAAAGATAGATAGAAGATAGAAAAAAAAGGCGGGTTTTCAAAATTTTGGGGATTTCATTTCCCCCTTGTCTACTAAAAGCGCGTTTCATTAAAATTATAAAGCGACAGGTACAGATGACACGCGTTTAAGATAAAGCGCCCTCTGTGTTTTTAGTTTTTTTTCTTGAGACACTAAATTAAGGGCACGCAATAAAGCGTGACGTAAATCCTTAAATTTTTTGGAGAGATGACACTATTTTAAGGGCACGTCCTTTTGCGTATCGTTAATTATCGCGTGTCGTAAAAAGCGCGTCATTAAAGGTCTTTTTTCTAGTAGTGAACGTTCACGGGTGCTTATGAATATGATTTGATTATTGGATTAAACCCGCGCTTGCTAGCATCACTTCATGGAATTTATCTCATGTGATCGCAAGATGATAATATCATATGGTCTTAAACCTAGATATATGGTTTATCATTTGCGAGTTGGTTGTCCATTGATAATGCATAAACGCATCAGTAACTTGATGTTATATATGAAACGCATCGTTGTGCTAGATTTGATAAGTGAATCGTAAATGCATATAAGTCAAAGTTTAGCTGTTCCTTTTATCCTAAGAGGGTAAAAACGATATCTGGGCCCCTTGACAATTTTGTTTGACTTATGTGCCAGGCCCGGTCAGGACTGAATTGATGTGTTCAATTAAGTTCTATGTCAGACGAATCAGAGATCAAGAAACAAATTGCTGGACAATAAGTATGACTATGTTCTTGTAACACCCAAATTTTCAAATAATTTTTCACATTTTAAAAACACAATTTCATTCATAAATATTATAAAAATGTCGTTGTATCACATATCAATCCATAGAAACACAACCCAAGATCGTAATGTATAAAAACTCCTCATGTGTGTACTGATCATGTCGGCGCCTTCCTACGATCCTCACTAGTACCTGAAACACATAACACAACACTGTAAGCATAAATGCTTAGTAAGTTCCCTAAAATACCACATACAACACATTTTAGCCACTCGAGGCTATAACACTGTATGACCCTCTGGTCAGTGTGTCTCAGTGGGACCCTCTAGTCCCATATCTCTGTGGACACTCTGGTCCTAACTTTGTTGGATCTTTCGTTCCTAACTCTGTAAACTCTGAATCATACATAGCACAATCACATAGAAATCACATCATGCAACAAGGATATAAGATACTCTGTCACATAACTCTAATTACCACTCTCTGGTAAAGTATAGTGAGAAGGCTCACCTCGGGTAACTCGGTAATCTTGAACTCGGTAAAATCTGGTCTAGCCTCCTCTTAAGCACATGGAATAAGCACTCTAATTAATACAACTCTCAAGGCTAGACTATTCCCTCTCTTAGCACTCTCAGAAGGGTAAAAGACCATTTTACCTCTCTCATGGCTCGAGGATCCTAAAGTTGACCAAACCCTAAAAGTCAACAAAAGTCAACTCTCCGGGTTACGCTGTACGTACCAAACCTGTACGTTAGGCATACCCGGCGACCTCACAGAAACGGGGAACGTGACCCCCTACGCCGCGCGTACTGGGATTATGCCCCGCGTAACTCCCAGTTTCAGACTCCTTAGCTCTTGGGGTCTTAAACAGTTAAGACATACGTCCCACTTTCAGATCTGACCATTTCTAAGCCTTTGCATGGCTGAACAAGTCACCAACACCACTAACATTCCATTTCCATCCCTAGAAAAGCTCATAACTCAAGCATGACCCCATACAAACGACCAAGTTGGGATTTTTATGGATCTACAACACAAATATCACTGAAATGGGACAGATCTAGGTCCATGGAGTCCTTTACACTCATAAAGTCTCCACCTTTGGAACTTTTAACCCTAGAAATGGTCCATGCAACACAAAACCAAAATACAGATGAAAGTTTTGAGCTTTATACCTTTAGATGAAGCTCTTCCCTCTGAAAAACTCAGATCCAAACTCGCACTTCAAGCCTAGCCTCCACAAGCTCCTCTCCTTCTTCTTCACTAACACACCAAGGGACTTTTAGCTCAAAACACTCACACATAAGCTTAAGGACGAATGAAATGCTCTCTTAGGGTTTCACTCTCTGATATGGTAGCTGAGGATAAATCCTTAGCATTCCTTATATAGTGCACAAGAAAAATATTGGGGTTTGCACCTGGGCCCGCTAAGCCCAGTGTAACCCTGGGTACGCCCAACGTACCTAGGCGAGTCCACGTCCAAATTAAGCGCATTAGTACGCGCACCGTACTCCCCAGTACGCCCAGCATACACATTTGCTACAATTTCACTCAAGGGCAAATCTTGACAACTTGATAAAAGAGAATGGTCAAATAGCTTTACCTGAATTTCGGGATGTTACAATTCTCCCCCACTAGAACCAGACTTCGCCCTCGAAGTCTCATGCTGAAAACAACTTCGGATGCTGCTCCCGCATCTCTGACTCTAGCTCCCAAGTCAGCTCAGACCCCCTCTGGTGTTGCCACTGGACCTAAACCAGAGGCACCTACTTGTTCCTCAGAACCATGATCTTCCGGTCCAAGATCGCGATCGGTCTCTCAACATAATTCAGACTCGAGTCCACCTAGATATCCTCCAACGACACCACTGACGACTCGTCAGCTATACACTTCCTCATCTGAGACACATGGAAGGTGTCATGAATCTAGCTCAACTCCGCATGTAGCTCCAAGCGATATGCTACCCTGCCCACCCTCGCGACCACTCTAAACGGCCCAATATACTGGGGCCCCAGCTTTCCCCTCTTCCTGAATCGAATCACTCCTTTCCAAGGAGACAATTTTAGGAGTACGAGGTCTCCCACCTAGAACTCAAGCTCGGATGGCCGCCTATCCGCATAACTCTTCTGGCGACTCTGGGCCGTCAAAAACCTCTGTCTAACCCGATGTATCTGCTCTGTCTTCTGAAGCACTATCTCAGTGCTGCCCATCACTCGCTGCCCTACGTCTCCCCAACAGATGGCAGTCCGACACCTCCTCCCATACAACAACTCGAAGGGAGGCATACCATTGCTCGAATGGTAACTATTGTTATAGGAAAAGTCAGCCAATGGCAAATATGTTTCCCAACTCCCTCCAAAGTCCAACACACATGCCTGAAGCATGTCCTCGAGCATCTGAATCGTCCACTCACTCTGTCCATCCGTCTATGGGTGGTAAGCGGTACTGAAATGCAGTCTCATACCCAACTCCTCATGGAATTTCTTCCAGAACCTGGAAGTGAAACACACATCTCGATCTGACACAATTAAGATCGGTACACCATGTCACGATACCAACTCCCTCACATACACCTCCGTCGGCCTCTCTGTAGAAGAGCTCTCACTGATAGCATGAAAATGAGCGCTCTTTGTCATCCGATCAACAATCACCCAAATTGCATCAACTCCCCTCGTGGTCCTCGACAATTTGGTGATAAAGTCCATGGAAATCTATTCCCACTTCCACTCGGGAACCTCAAGTGGCTGCAACTTGGCATGCAGATGCTGGTGCTTGGCCTTCACCCTGCGACAGGTTAAGCACCTCTCTACGAACCACGTGACATCCCTCTTCATATAGGGCCACGAATACTCCCTCTTCAGGTCCAAATACATCTTAGTGGTCACCGGATGGATCGAGAACCTCAATCTATGCGCCTCCTCCATCAAAATGGTACGTGTCCCGCCTTCATACGGTACCCAAATCTGACCCTGAAAGGTCATAAGCCCATGACTATCGGAAACGAACTCAGATATATGTCCGATCACCCGCTCTCTTTTGCGGTTCTCCGGTCTCACGACCTCTACCTGGGCCTCCCGAATGGTGTCCAACACTGGAGTCATCACTTTCAATCTCAAACAAACATCTCGTAATGGGGCACTCCCCGTCGTACAACTCATGGCATCGGCTACCACATTAGCCTTACCCGGGTGGTACAGGATCTCACACTCATAATCCTTTACCACATCCAGCCATCTGCTTTGGCGCATGTTCAGGTTGGGTTGACCCATCAGATACTTTCAGCTCTTGTGATCCGTGTATATGGTACACCGGACGCCATACAAATAGTGGCGCCAGATCTTGAGGACGAACACCACTGCCCCCAACTCCAGATCGTGAGTAGGATACCTCGTCTCATGAGGCTTCAGCTGCCTCGATGTGTATGCTATCACATGCCCTCTCTGCATCAGCACCGCACCCAATCCCGATATCGACGCGTCACAATATACCACAAAATCCTCCATTCGCTCCGGAAGGGCTAACATTAGGGCTTCGCACAATCTCTGGGGAAGTGTCTCGAATGAGGCTTGCTGCTCCGGGCCCCAAATGAAAGCCACGCCCTTCCGGGTCAGTCTGGTGAGAGGAACAACAATCCCAGAGAAATCCTTGATAAATCTCCAATAATAACCGGCCAAACCCCAGAAAACTCCCGATCTTTGAAGGGGATCTCGACACCTCCCAACTCATCACCGCCTTAATCTTGGCCGGATTGACCAATATCCCATTCTGGTTGACAAGGTGTCCTAGGAACTGGACCTCTCGTAACCAGAAATCACACTTGGAGAATTTGGCGTACAGCCTCTCCGATCTCAGAACTCCGAGGATCTCCCTCAAATGCTCCTCACGCTGCTCTCTGGGTCTCGAATACACCAATATATCATCAATGAACACGATCAGCGAACGATCCAACATCGGCCTGCACACCCTGATACCAACTTGTAACACCCAAATTTTCAAATAATTTTCCACATTTTAAAAACACACTTCCATTCATAAATATTATAAATATGTCATTGTATCACATATCAATCCATAGAAACATAACCCAAGATCGTAATGTATAAAAACTCCTCATGTGTGTACTGATCATGTCGGCGCCTTCCCGCGATCCTCACTAGTACCTAAAACACATAACACAACACTGTAAGCATAAATTCTTAGTGAGTTCCCCAAAATAACACATACAACACATATTAGCCACTCGAGGCTATAACTCTGTATGACCCTCTGGTCAGTGTGTCTCAGTGAGACCCTCTAGTCCCATATCTCTGTGTACCCTCTGTTCCTAACTTTGTTGGACCTTTCGTTCCTAACTCTATAAACTCTGAATCATACATAGCACAATCACATAGAAATCACATCATGCAAAAAGCATACAAGATACTCTGTCACATAACTCTAATTACCACTCTCTGATAAAGTATCGTGAGAAGACTCACCTCGGGTAACTCGGTAATCTCGAACTCGGTAAAATCTGGTCTAGCCTCCTCCTAAGCACATGGAATAAGAACTCTAACTAATACAACTCTCAAGGCTAGACTATTCCCTCTCTTAGCACTCTCAGAAGGGTAAAAGACCATTTTACCCCTCTCATGGCTCGAGGACCCTAAGGTTGACCAAACCCTAAAAGTAAAAAAAAGTCAACTCTTCGGGTTACGCTGCGCATACCAAACCTGTACGTTGGGCATACCCGACGACCTCAAAGAAATGGGGAACTTGACCCCCTACGTCGGGCGTACTAGGATTACGCCCTGTGTAACTCCTAGTTTCAGACTCCTTAGCTCTTGGGATCTTAAATAGTTAAGACACACGTCCCACTTTCAGATCTGACCATTTCTAAGCCTCTTAATCCATAAAGTTGGTGACTTTAAGCCTTTGCATGGCTGAACAAGTCACCAAAACCCATAACATTCCATTTCCATCCCTAGAAAATCTCATAACTCGAGCGTGACCCCATAACAACGACTAAGTTGGGATTTTTATGGATCTACACCACGAATATCACTGAAATGGGACAGATCTAGGTCCATGGAGTCCTTTACACTCATAAAGTCTCCACCTTTGGGACTTTTAACCCTAGAAATGGTCCATGCAACACTAAGCCAAAATAAAGAGGAAAGTTTTGAGCTTTATACCTTTACATGAAGCTCCTCCCTCTGAAGAACTCAGATCCAAACTAGCACTTTAAGCCCTAGCCTCCACAAGCTCCTCTCCTTCTTCTTCACTAACACACCAAGGGACTTTTAGCTCAAAACACTCACACACAAGCTTAAGAACGAAGGAAATGCTCTCTTAGGGTTTCACTCTCTGATATGGTGGCTGAGGATAAAGCATTAGCATTCCTTATATAGTGCACAAGCCAAATATTAGGGCTTGCACCTGGGCCCGCTACACCCAACGTAACCCTGGGTACGCCCAGCGTACCTAGGCGAGTGTGCGTCCAAATTAAGCGCATGAGTATGCAACGTACTCCCCAGTACGCCCAGTGTATTCATTTGCTACAATTTCAATCAAGGGCTAATCTTGACAACTATATAAAAGAGAAGGGTCAAATAGCTTCACCTGAATTTCAGGATGTTACAACTCTCCCCCACTAGAACCAGACTTCGACCTCGAAGTTGCATGCTGAAAGCAACTCTTGATACTGCTCTCGAATCTCTGACTCTGGCTCCTAAGTCAGCTCGGACCCCCTCCAGTGTTGCCACTGGACCTGAACCAGAGGCACCTACTTGTTCCTCCGAACCTTGATCTTCCGGTCCAAGATCGCGATCGGTCTCTCAACATAATTAAGACTCGAGTCCACCTTGATATCCTCCAACTACACCACTGACAACTCGTCAGCTTTACACTTCATCAGCTGAGACACATGGAAGGTCTCATGAATCTGGCTCAACTCTGCAGGTAGCTCCAAGCGATATGTTACCCTGCCCACCCACGCGATCACTCTAAACGGCCCAATATAGGGCCCCAACTTGCCCCTCTTCCTGAATCGAATCACTCCTTTCCAAGGAGACACTTTTAGCAGTACGAGGTCTCCCACCTAGAACTCATGCTCGAATCGTTGCCTATCTGCATTACTCTTCTGGAGACTCTGGGCCGTCAACAACCTCTGTCTCACCTGTTGTATCTGCTCTTTCGTCTGAAGCACTATCTCAGTGATGCCCATCACTCGCTGCCCTACCTCTCCCCAACAGATGGGAGTCCGATACCTCCTCCCATATAATAACTTAAAGGGAGGCATACCAATGCTCGAATGGTGACCGTTGTTATAGGAAAACTCAGCCAATGGAAAATACGTGTCCCAACTCCCTCTGAAGTCCAACACACATGCCCGAAGCATGTCCTCGAGCGTCTGAATCGTCCGCTCACTCTGTCCGTCCGTCTTTGGGTGGTAAGCGGTACTGAAATGCAGTCTCGTACCCAACTCCTCATGGAATTTCTTCCAAATGCTGGAAGTGAAACGCACATCTCAATCTGACACAATCGAGATCGGTACACCATGCCGTGATAACACCTCCCTCACATACACCTCTGCCGGCCTCTCTGCAGAAGAGCTCTTACTGATAGCAAGAAAATGAGCGCTCTTTGTAAGCCGATCAACAATCACCCAAATTGCATCAACTCCCCTCGTAGTCCTCGTTAATTTGGTGATAAAGTCCATGGAAATATATTCCCACTTCCACTCGAGAACCTCAAATGGCTGCAACTTTCCATGCGGACGTTGGTGCTCGGCCTTCACACTGTGACAGGTCAAGCAACCTCTCTACGAAACACGCGACATCCCTCTTCCTACAAGGCCACCAATACTCCCTCTTCAGGTCCAAATACATCTTTGTGGTCCTGGGATGGATCGAGAACCTCGATCTATGCGCCTCCTCCATCAGAATGGTACGTATCTTTCCTTCATACAACACCCAAATCCGACCCTGAAAGGTCATAAGCCCACGACTATCGGCAACGAACTCAGATATCTGTCCGATCACCCGCTCTTTTTTGCGATTCTCCGGTCTCATGGCCTCTACCTGGGGCTCCCGAATGGTGTCCAACACCGGAGTCATCACTGTCAATCTCAAAAAAAAAATCTCGTAATGGGGCACTTTCCGCCCTACAACTCAGGGCATCGGCTACCACATTAGCCTTGCCCGGGTGGTACAGGATCTCACACTCATAATCCTTTACCACATCCAGCCATCTCCTTTGGCGCATGTTCAGGTTGGGTTGACCCATCAGATACTTTCAGCTCTTGTGATCCGTGTATATGGTACACCGGACGCCATACAAATAGTGGCGCCAGATCTTGAGGGCGAACACCACTGCCCCGGACTCCAGATCATGAGTAGGATACCTCGTCTCATGAGGCTTCAGCTGCCTTGATGCGTATGCTATCACATGCCCTCTCTGCATCAGCACCGCACCCAATCCCGATATCGACGCGTCACAATATACCACAAAATCCTCCATTCGCTCCGGAAGGGCTAACACTGGGGCTTCGCACAATCTCTGGGGAAGTGTCTCGAATGAGGCCAGCTGCTCCGGGCCCCAACTGAAAGCCACGCCCTTTCGGGTCTATCTGGTGAGAGGAACAACAATCCTAGAGAAATCCTTGATAAATCTCCAATAACAACCGGCCAACCCCAGAAAACTCCTGATCTCTGAAGGGGATCTCGGGACCTCCCAACTCATCACCTCCTTAATCTTGGCCGGATCAACCAATATCTCATTCTGGTTGACAAAGTTTCCTAGGAATTGGACCTCTCGTAACCAGAAATCGCACTTGGAGAATTTGGCATACAACCACTCCGAGCTCAGAACTCCGAGGATCTCCCTTAAATGCTCCTCATGCTGCTCTTTGGATCTCAAATACACCAATATATCATCAATGAACATGATCACCGAACGATCCAACATCGGCCTGCACATCCTGTTCATGAGATCCATGAACGCCGCCGGTGCACTGGTGAGCCCGAAAGGCATCACCACGAACTCGTAATGCCCATAACGAGTCCAAAACACTGTCTTCTGGATATCCTCATCACGCACTCTCATCTGATGATATCCATACCTTCGATCAATCTTGGAGAACCAAGACACTCCCTGTAACGGATCGAACAAATCGTCGATCCTCGACAAGGGGTAACAGTTCTTGACCGTCAGCTTGTTCAACTCCCGGTAATCAATGCACATCCGGTGTGAACCATCCTTCTTCTTGACAAAAAGGATCGGCGCTCCCCATGGCGAGCTACTCGGCCAAATAAACTCCTTCCCCAGCAGCTCCTGCAGCTGTGAGGATAACTCATGCATCTCTGGTGGCGCATGGCGATTAATTTAATAAAGGGGACTTAAACTGTCAAATGTGTGATAGTTGAATATTAGGGTGAGAAGCCTTATGGATTAGGCATGGAAGAAATTAGGGATGTGTCCATCCTAATTTCAGCCATAAAGGCCCTATTCCAGAAGGTTTCTTGGACTGCTTAAGGCCTAAGTTGACCATTAGGGTTTTAACTAAAACCCTAGCAGCACAAGTATATGTAGACCCCTTGGGCATCATATTTCGGTCACTGGACACCCTAGAAGAGTTCATAGCTGAAATTGTGCCTCCTTCCCTCTGTTCAATATCATCCTCTTGCTTGTGTGGTGTTTGTAAGCCATTAGAGGAGTGGCATTTGTGACTCTAAGCTCCAAGACAAGAGGATTCAAGGCATTGTTGAAGAGGTAATCATCTAGATCTGTTTTCATATGGTAATTTAGAAATATGTATGCTAGATCTAGGGTTCATAAGTCTTGCATGAATTGCATGTACAATAGAGAAACCTAGATCCAAGCTTTAGGGTTTGCATGAGCACATAGGATGTTCTTTTGGCTTAAACCCATCAAATATCATATCCCAATCTATTGCAGACGAATCCATATGACAACGCTGAGGTATTCACTATCTCTAACTCCCATAAGAGAAACGCACCTCACCACATAGAAAACGAGATTGAGGCACTCTCGACAAACCTACTCAACATCAGTTTCTCGAGTCGTGATCTGAGACCATCAAACTGGGATCCACGAAACCCACCCTTCATATCAAGATTCATTCATTACACGAATGTC
The DNA here is from genome assembly GCF_051521515.1 of Lactuca serriola. Taxonomy (NCBI): domain Eukaryota; kingdom Viridiplantae; phylum Streptophyta; class Magnoliopsida; order Asterales; family Asteraceae; genus Lactuca; species Lactuca serriola. The sequence continues at coordinate 158,827,666 of NC_136413.1, read as the reverse complement.
CACCGAATATACATTGACAATGGTAGTTGTTATGATATACTCTATAAGCATTGTTTCCGGCAGGTACTTGACATGTGGAAGGAGGGGCTCCAACCCTAAACCGGTGGACCATTAGTAGGACTCACCGGGCATAGCTTATGGCCACTAGGAACTATTAAGTTGCACTTAAGGTTGGTCAGCCATGAAGAAAGGACCGAATCACAAGGACAGTCGAATTTTGCTTGGACGATCAGCAATCGCTTTACTGCATCTCATACCTATCAATGATGCATGTCATCATTAAATTCAGCACACGCCAGGGAACGGCGGCGGTCCTCGCAACAAACACCAGAGCACAACATTGCCACCAAATCATAGCCGCCCGAAAAATCGTGCGCGCACCAATGAAGTCCAAGGAGGGTTGTTCTACTGAGCAACACTATATAAACATGGAGTATCCAGGGCAGCTAGTGTGAATAGGCACCCACTTAACAGATCTAACCAAGGCACGACTGGTGGCGCTCTTGAGGCAATACTCCACCGTCTTCGCCTGGAAGCCAATAGATCTTACAGGCACCAATCGACATGTCATAGAACACAGCCTTAACATCGCACCTGGGAGTAACCCTGTAAAGAAAAAGCAAGGACATGCGGTAGACCGCAATAGAGCTATTAATGCAAAAGTGGCCTATTTGGTGAGTGCTAGCATACTCAGGGAAGTAATGTTCCCAACATGGATAACAAACCTGGCCATGGTAAAGAAAGCCATTGAGGCATGACGAATGTGCATAGATTATTCAGATCTCAATAACGCCTGCCCAAAGGATTGTTATCATCTCTTGAAGAACGATCAGAAAGTCCACTCGATTGAAGGCTTCTGATTCAAATGTTTCTTCGACACAAATAAGGGCTATCACCAGGTACAGATTGAGCGAGAAGATGAAGCAAAAACAACTTTCCATACCGAAAAAGGGCACCTTGTGCTATCAGAAATGACATTTGGGCTCAAAAACGCGGGTGGTACTTACCAAAGGCTAATGGACAAGGTATTCGCCGACCAAATTGGATGGAATATCAAAGTCTACGTCAACGATATGGTAATTAAAATCCGTAATGAAGAGATGTTACTCCAAGACGTGGAAGAAACCTTCAAAACGCTAGTCAAAGCGCAGATGAAGTTAATTCTAGTTAAGTGTACTTTTGGAGTCGAGGAAGGGAAATTCCTTGGCTATCAGGTGAATGGGGAAGGGATCATACCCAATCCCACCAAAATACAAGAGTTCTTTGATTCAAAAACTCCCCACATCCTTAAGGGAGTACAGGAGATCAACGATAGGTTAACGACTCTTGGAAGGTTCATTGCCAAATCCACAGAGAAGGCGCTTCCTCTGTACCAAACACTTAAAGGATGCCTAGACAAAAAGCAATTCAAATGGATAGAGGAAGCGGATGTGGCCTTGCAAAATTGAAAGACGGACTGCAGCAACTCCCGACTCTCACCTGCCCACTTCCAGGGGAGATGCTACAGATGTACTTAGCAGCATCTGAGGAGGCTATCTCCTATGTGTTAGTGGTGGAAAGGGAAGGCAAGCAATTCCCCATTCATTTTGTCAGTAGGGCCCTAGAAGTTCCAGAAGTAAATTACTCGGCCTTGGAAAAACTGGTCCTCACCCTGGTCTACGCAGTGAGACGTTTACGGAGGTATTTCCAAGCCCACAAGGTAGATGTTCTGACCAGTTACCCAATAAAACAAGTGTTGTTAAGGCCAAAAAAAGTCCGAACGCCTAGCCAAGTAGGCCATAGAGTTTGGTGAAAACGACATCCAGTACCACCCAGAACTAGCATCAAAGCCCAATTCCCCTGTTGACTTCCTGGTTGAAATCCCAGATACCATCAAGGGATGAGTGCCGACGACAATCTTTATTGACCCATTAGAGCCTAAAGCTGGCAAGGAACTTTGGATGTTGTATACCGATGGCACAGCAAGCAAAGAAGGCTCAGGCGTAGGACTGATCCTCTAAAGCCCTAAAGGCGAAGAGACCACCTATGCACTACAGTTCGACTTCCAAGTATCTAAAAACGAAGCAGAGTATGAGGCACTCCTGGTAGGACTAACACTGGCCAAGGAGGTTGGCACAAAACAACTAGCAGCTCTTAGTGAGTCGTTGCTTATCACAAACCAAATAAACAGAGTATACGAGGCAAAGGACCCTAGGATGCAAAAATATCTAGAAGCGGTCTTTAATTTAGCCAACACATTCAAAAGTTTTTCAATAAAGAAAATCTCCTTGGGGGGGGGGGGGGATGCAAGGGCAGACACCCTCAGCAAGCTGGCCTCTGCCTCGTCTGATCATCTCACAAAGATAGTGATGGTCGAAGAAATCCCAGAAAGGAATATTGATAACCAAAAAGTCAATACCATATCAGCCCCCCCCCCCCAAGAATGGAAAAAACCATTTGTTGATTACTTGCGGCATGGCATGCTTCCGGACGATCCACAGGAGGCGAGGAAAGACAAAGTCAGAGCACCGCATTTTGTAGTAAGGGACAATCAGTTGTACCGTAGAGGATATTTAAGCCCATGGATCAGGTGCATTTCTAAGACAGAGGGGCACACTTTTATCGAAGATAGCCATTCGGGGGACACAGCAGCATATGAAAACGCTCGCGCACTCACAAGCAAGACACTTCGCCTAGGAGTATACTAGCCGGACGTATACAACGACGCCCAACCTTAACCAAGAAATGCTAGGAATACCAAGCATTCTCCCATTTCCAAAATCAACCGGCCATACCATTGACAAGCATTACTAGCCCCTGGCCTGTTCACCAAAGGGGGATTGATATGGCGGGGCCATTTCCACCGGTGCCGGGAGGCATAAAGTTTTTGCTAGTAGTCGTGCACTATTTCACCAAGTGGATAGAGGTGGAACCACTGGCCACTGTCACTGGCAATCAGATGATAAAGTTCATGACAAAAAACGTCTTGGCCCGCTTTGGAACTCCGAGGATCCTCATAAGTGATAACGACACTCAGTTTGAAGGAAGTCCTTCCAAGGAATGGTGTGAAGACAAGAAAATCCATCGCAAGTTCACATCAGTAGTGTATCCTTAGGCTAACGGATAGACAGAGATATCCAACAAAACCATAGACAATGGTTTGAAGAACGACTACTCAAATCAAATTCCGCCAAGGTGGATGAGCTCCCGACAGTGCTATGGTCCTATCGCACTACAACAAGGACAAGCATAGGAGAAACGCCCTTCAGTCTAACCTATGGGACGGAGGTGTTCCTCCTATTGGAAATAGTCGCTTGCTCCTTGAGAACATAAATTTTTGAGAAGGTAGCCAACGAAGAAGGGCGATGCCAAGACCTAGACATGCTTGATGAGAAACACGAGGCAACACAGATGCGCCAAGCACTATATAAATCACGGACTAAGAACTATTACAACCGCCAAGTCTGGGCTAAGAACTTCAAAGTTGGAGCATAGGTACTAAGAAAACGTGAGTCTAGCCACATTGAACCATTAGGGAAACTCAGTGTCACGTGGGAAGGACCATACAAAATCATAGAAGCACAGAAGAATGGTGCCTATTTCCTAGAAGCTCAAGACCGGCGCGCCATGCCAAGAACGTTGAATGTGCAGAGCCTGCGCCACTTATACTCTTAAAACAAGTGTTAAAGGTAGAACCAGTGCTAGCTAACTGTCACACCCCCAACCCAGAATGGCGGAAACATTCGGGGGTGGATGACTTCACGTAGTATCACAACAATTGAATATTGTAAAGAAAGTAACACAACCATCATATATATAATAAAAACGTATATTGTTGCCTTACACATATTTGCAAAAGAATATTACAATATGATGATATAAATGTTTAATGATAAACGTCCTTAGCGTTCCTTCTTCAAAAGCTGGTGGTCACCTGTATTACTGATTCCCTGAGAAATACAAGTGATTTCGAAAAAGTGTCAACATTTAAGTTGGTGAGTTGATAAGTGTTTTGGGTTGAAAAGTATGCCCTTTTGGTAGTAAATCAATGAACGAGGTTTTCAGAAAATCCAATATTTTCTATAAATAGTTTGAAAAGTTCCCAGAGTTGGAGTGCGTTAGTATGTTCCATACTTGAATAATAATGATAAACTTTATGCTAAAAATAATGTGGAAAACTGAATGCATATATGAATCTTGTAAATCAAACTTGTTTTTATACTTTTATGTGAGTTTTATAACCATACTATTGACACTGACTGCCTGTAACAACATTCTTCAGGTGTTGTAGTGTTATGACATTTGTCACCCCAGACCTGCCGGTCTAACTATAGCTAATAGTTTAGGTGCGGGGTTGTCAATCCCGTATAGATCTATACACAAGTATCACGCTCTCCCTCCAAGAGATTATGGTATATAATACAGGACTTGAAATGCATACATACGAGTACGTTGAAGTTTGAATATCTCACATTACTTGGTATAAACAGATTTACGATAAGAAAGACTTTACTTCATTTGAAAGTATTTCGTTTGTCAAGATGTATATGTAAAATGTATGAATAACTTGTTAACTATACTCATTATAGTTTCTCAAAAAGTATGTTTCCATTTAGTAAGAATAACTTGGTGATATAATAGCCCTTTAAACATAAAGATGTTTGTATCAATACTCTATAAGATAGATATTATAATTATGTTTATAAAACGATACTTTGACTTGTAATGTACTTGTATTTCCCCCCTAAAACATGAAAAGAATTGAAAGGTAGGGGTATGAACTCACTCGTTTTGTTTGAAGAGAGAGAGGCTAGAGTTGAGCAGAACTTCGACTGCGGAAAGCTGCACCTTCGGACTCTTCGGGGGTCTCGGTAGCGTAGATCTTTCGTCGGGGGCTCGGGTGCGGAAACCGAGGGCGTCGGGATGATCTATGGAGCTTGGAAGTATGAGAGACTGTTTGAGAAAGTGTGCAAAACCCTTAGCTCAAACCTTCTATTTATAGGGCTGGAGGATGGCATATGCGGGGCGTACCTCCGGAGTACGCTGGGCGTACGCAGTACACGGGGCGTACTTAGGTTACGTGGGTCATAAATGCGTCCCGGCTTACGACTCCGGTCTAGCTAAGCGTAGAGTTGCAGCCGATGGGACTCGACTCTGGGTCTAGTACGATGGGCATAATCTGGGATTACGTTGGGCGTACTCCAGTCTCCCATCTTCTAAATTCCGTAACTTTCGCGTACGGGCTCCGTTTTTCGTGTTCTTTATATCCACGCGTAGGTGAGATTACGCTCTACAACTTTCATTTAGACTCCGTCGGCTAGTTTTGACTTTATTTTTAATGATATATTTTTAATAGGCCGGGACTCCTAAAGTCCGTTAAAAATTCATAGTTTCTTTATTCGACGTCGATTTTCGTTTGTCTTTTTATCATTTTACTCCTATTGTGGAGATCTTCAACTCTCATTTAGGTTGTGTTAGCTAAATAACACTCGATCTTCAATTCGAGTTTTTAGCCCTCTACTACTGTTACGAAACTTTGGAAATTCGTAACTTCTTCATACGAGGTCCAAATTGGGCGATCTTTTTACGTATGTTTACAGTTTAACGAACTCTACATCTTTTGTTTAGATACTTAAGGCTAAAATGCATTTTATTGAACTTTTACTTTTTACGTTAAATAGCGTTTTAACGGTGTGTCGTAAATATACGAGTGGTTATAATTTCTTAAATATAACCCGGTTTGGAACGTTCTTTATGTTTTTGGAAACCTTGGCACGATATCTAATATTTGATGCATCCCAACTTAGATATTTGAACACTTTATTTTTGAGGTTAATTTAGTTGATTCCAAATAGTTTTCGTTGTATTTGACATTTGAGCGTTACACTGCTTTTGGAAAAATATAGGGTTGTCACATCATCCCCCTGTTAAGGGAATTTTGTCCCGAAATTTAATCTAAGATAGAGTTTACAGGTTAGGAAAAAGATGCGGGTACTTTTGTTTCATCTGATCCTCGCGTTCCCAGGTGTATTCAGGTCCTCGCTTGGCGTTCCAGCGGACCTTTACAATAGGTATGCGGCTTTGTTTAGTCCTTTTTATTTCCCGATCCATGATCTCTACTGGTTCCTCTACAAATTGGAGATTCTCATTTATTGCAATTTCGTCTAGAGGGATGACAAGGGTCTCATCGGACCAACATTTCTTTAGGTTTGATACGTGAAAGGTAGGGTGTACGTTGTGGAGCTCCTGAGGTAATCTAAATTTGTAAGCCACTGGGCCAATCCTGGCAAGGATCTCGAATGGTCCGATGTATCTTGGGTTCAGTTTTCCGCGCTTCCCGAAGCGTATTAATCCCTTCCAGGGCGAGACCTTTAGTAGAACTCGATCTCTGACCTGGAATTCCAAGGGTTTCCGTCTTTTATCTGCGTAACTCTTTTGTCTGTCCCTTGATGCTTTTAGACGTTCCCGAATCTGAACAATCTTCTCCGTAGTTTCCCTTATGATTTCTGGTCCAGTGAGCGTGTTGTCTATTGCTTGTCCTTTTGCTAGTTGCGTGTCCCCCACTTCAGCCCAACACAGAGGCGACCTGCATTTGCGGCCATAGAGGGCTTCGAACGGGGCAGCTTTAATACTGGTGTGGTAGCTATTGTTGTACGAGAACTCGACCAAAGGTAGATGTGTGTCCCATGCCTTGCCACAATTGATTACGTAAGCTCTCAGCATATCTTCTAGGGTTTGTATGGTTCTCTCACTCTGGCCGTCGGTTTGTGGGTGATAAGTAGTACTCATGTCCAATCTTGTCCCTAGAGATTTTTGTAGTGCCTGCCAGAACCTTGAGGTGAACCTACTATATCGGTCCGAGATAATGGATATGGGCACACCATGTAGTCGTACAATTTCTCTGAGGTATGTCCTAGTTAGCTTCTCTAATTTATCTGTCTCTTTGATCGGTAGGAAGTGCGCTGATTTAGTTAACCTGACGACAATCACCCAGATAGTGTCGAGTCCGCTTGCCGTTCTGGGTATTTTGGTTATGAAATCCATGGTTATACGTTCCCACTTCCATTCTAGTATTTCTGGTTGTTGCAACAATCCTGAGGGCTTTTGGTATTCTACCTTGACCTTGGCACACGTCAGACATTTACTCACGTAGGTAGCAATTTCGGCCTTCATGTTCGGCCACCAGTATAATTTCTTGAGGTCGAGATACATCTTATCGGAGCCGGGGTGTATGGAGTATCGTGTTTTATGGGCTTCGTTCATGATGACTTCTCTGAATCCGCCAACCTTCGGCGTCCAGATCCGATCCATGAAGTAATGAACTCCATCATTCTTGACCTCAAACTTCTTATCCTTTCCCCTTAAGGCTTCCCCTGCCACATTTCCAGATGTTAAGGCTTCTATCTGGGCTTCCTTGATTTGTGTGGACAAGTGTGAATGGATTGTCATGGTTAAAGACTTCACTCTACGGCCCGAGTATTCCTTCCGGCTGAGTGCATCGGCCACCACGTTAGCTTTTCTGGGATGATATCGAATCTCGCATTCATAATCATTTAGTAGTTCTACCCACCGTCTTTGTCTCATGTTGAGTTCTTTCTGGTTAAGGATATGTTGGAGGCTTTTATGGTCAGTGCAGATCGTACATTTCGTGCCGTATAGATAGTGCCTCCATATCTTTAGAGCGAAGATGACTGCTCCTAGCTCAAGATCGTGTGTTGTGTAGTTCACTTCGTGCGTCTTTAGTTGCCTTGAGGCGTAGGCTATGACCTTCCCTCATTGCATCAAGACACACCCAAGTCCTTGGTTTGATGCATCGCAATAGACCACGAAGTCCTCCGTTCCTTCCGGCAAGGTTAGGATGGGCGCACTACATAAGGCTCGCTTTAGCGTTTGAAATGCGGCATCTTGATTTTCTCCCCAATCAAAGGTCACACTCTTCTGAGTTAGGGTGGTAAGTGGTTTGGCAATCTTCGAAAAGTTATGTATGAACCTTCGGTAATACCCGGCGAGTCCCAAAAATTGCCGGATTTCTGTAGGGGTCCTTGGTGTCGTCCAACTTTCTATTGCCTTGATCTTAGAAGGATCCACGTGTATCCCCTCCTTGCTTACTACATGTCCTAGGAAATCCACTTTCCGAATCCAAAATTCGCACTTGGAAAATTTTGCGTAAAGCTTCTCTGCCCTCAACGTTTCCAAAACTTGGCGGAGGTGTTGGCAGTGTTCTTCCTGGCTTCTAGAATAAATGAGTATATCATCTATGAACACGATCACGAATTTATCCAGGAAGGGACGACATACTCAGTTCATCAAGTCCATGAACACCGCTGGAGCATTTGTCAATCCAAAGGGCATTACTACAAACTCGTTGTGACCATAACGTGTTCGGAAAGCCGTTTTGGGGATGTCTCCTTCCAGCACTCGCAGTTGGTGATAAACAGATCTTAGATCGATCTTTGAGAAGTAGCTTGCTCCCTGTAGTTGGTTGAACAGATCGTCTATGCGCGGTAAGGGATATTGGTTCTTGATCATGAGTTTGTTCAGCTCCCGATAATCGATGCACATGCGAAAGGATCCATCCTTCTTTTTCACGAATAGGACTGGTGCTCCCCATGGTAAGAAGCTCGGTCTGATGAATCCCTTGCTCAGCAGCTCGTTTAATTGACTGGACAGTTCCTACATCTCGGCTGGGGCTAAACGGTAAGGCGACTTTGATACTGGGGTAGCTTCGGGGATTAAGTCGATTCTGAACTCAACTTGGCGCTCTGGTGGAATTCCTGGAAGATCTTCTGGGAAAATATCTGGGAAGTTGCAGACTTCCGGAATGTCTTTAATGTTCTTTGGTTCTTGTTTCTGGTCTACTACATGGGCTAGAAAGGCATGGTATTCCTTGCAAAGATATTTTTGTGCCTTAACACAAGAGATGATTTGTAAACTTGAACTAGGTTTGTCACCATAAATGACAAGTGTTTCGCCGTTTGGCAGATTGAGGCGAACGGCCCTTTTGTGACAAAGTATATCGGCATGGTGAAGGTTCAACCAGTCCATACCGATGATGACATCGAAACTTCTTATCGAAATGGGCATTAGGTCGATTTGAAATAAGTGTTCGTCTAAATTTAATGTGCACCCTACGTACATATTGCTTGTGCTTTCCGTTTTACCGTTAGCCATTTCTACAGTGAATATTTTATTGAGTGGTTGGGGTCTTTGATTAAGTAAGTGTTTGAATTTTTGACTCACAATACTTTTCTCTGCACCGCAGTCAAAGAGTATGCATGCATAAATGTTGTTGAGGAGAAACGTACCCGTAACCACCGTTGGGTCGGCTATTGCTTCATTTTGGCCTATTGACAGCACTCTCCCAACACCGCGAACGTTCCTTGTCTTGGGGCAGTCGCTATTGAAGTGCCCAAGTTCTCTACACCCATAACATGCCTGGCTTATCCCAGTACCAGGAACTTGAGTGACTGGTCGCGCTGGTGCCTTACAGAAACGGGCTGTGTGCCCTTTCTTGTCGCAGTTCTTACAGTGCATCTCGTGGAAAATACCATGGTGATGGTAGTTGCATTTGTTGCACTTGGGCAGGTTCCCTGCATATGGTTTTGTTGGCGCAGGGGTAGTAGGAGTTGTGGTGGGAGCAGTAGCAGCATGTACCGCAACCATTTGTTTCTTTGAAGGCTCGTGCGAAGTTTGCCCCTTTCACTTGTTCCAGAATTTCTTCTTGCTGTTGTTGTTGGCATTGATCTCGTTGTTGTTGTTCCCTTTGGTTGGTTCAGCCATAACGGTCGTGACTCTAGGACAGACACCATGATCAACGAGAGATTGCGCCAGTTCCTTGGCGCTGTCGAAGGTCATGGGTTTGGAAGCTAACACACTTCCTCGAAGTTGGGGTGATAGTCCCCAGATGTATCTCTCAACCTTTTGGCTTTCCAGGATCAACATTCCTGGGCAAAGTGTTATTAAATCACTGAACCTGTTGGTGTAACCTGCAATGTCCGAGCCTACCATCGAAAGGCCCCACAGTTCCTGTTCAAGCTTCTGAATCTCGCCTCTTGGGCAGTACTCTCGAAGGAGCATTCGTTTCAAGTTTTCCCAACCCATGGAGTTTGCCACCACTAGGGTTAGTGTCTTGACGTGGCCGTTCCACCATGTTAGGGCGCGTTCAAAGAAAGTAAAAGCAGCAAACTTTACTTTGCTTTCTTCAGGGCATGCGTAAATTTCGAATACAGCTTCCGTTTTCTCTATCCATTGAGATAGAGCCAATACTCCGCCAGTCCCATAAAAGGGAATAGGTTTTCTGTTGGTGAAGTCTTTGTAAGTGCATACCCCTGAACGGCCTTGACCTTGGCCATTTGTAAAGCTGTTTGTTCCTCCTCCCGATCCGTTGTTGCTCATTTGAGCCATTGCTGCGGTTACAGCAGCGGTTACAGCAGTTTGGAACATAACGACATCCATAATTGGAGGAGGTGGTGGAGGTGGTGTTGAAGTTGAGTTTCTGCGTGTTGATCTACGAGGAGGCATGTTCTGGTAGAGAAAATAAGAATGAATACTATAAGTTTCTAATGTTTTGACAATCGTGTGTTAGTTGTATCTTGTAATTTGTTTTGACTTTAGTTTATGGTTTCAAGGTAGGTATAGAAATTTTTAGTTAATCCCATAAGTTCTGAGAGGTAAACAAAGAAGTACTTCATATTTATAGGTCACACCTGAGGTGTGTTACATTACGCTTCTTGTTTGGAAAATTTGACCTACCTAGAGGTCTCTGATTACAGATACAAAAGGAAATAACGGAAAAACTTCTATCCGAAGTCCTATTTTATAACAAAATTGTCGGGGTTTGAGCAAGCTCTACTTGCGGCATGTTGCACGTTTGGAGCTAGATTCGGCATCCGACTGTTTGACTCCCATCAGGCGCCTCTCGAGATCTGCTTGTTGTTCCTTCATCTCTCTTATTTCTGCTACTGCCGTTATCATTTGATTCTGAAGCGTCCCTGTGTAGATTTGGGTGTTCTCATCTAGTCCTTCTAGACGACGGATGTCTGCGGCGTTACCTTGAGTAGCAGCATTGATCTCGTGAACTCTGGCTGCTCGCTTGTCCGTCTGGTAGTTCTGGGTAGCTATGGCGTTCACAATGACAGGAAGTGCTCGATCAGCTGAGCCTCCCCCACTGACATTGTAAAAATCTCGACACATGTCGAAGGGAGGGCGTACACCTTGCTGGCGGCTCCAGTAGTAGAGGTGGCTTCCCCACATGGGAATGGGTCCTGGTTGATATGGTCTGATTTCGGGAGGATGAGGGATGGGAGGGTCGATTACTTCCGGCTCGGAGTCTGTTCCGCTAGTAATTTCCACGATCTCCTCGTCGACTTCAAATTCCTCTCCGACTTCGACTTCGAATTCTTCTTCGACTCCCTCTTCGGGTTCTTCCTCGGCCTCCTCTTCGATTTCCTCTAGGTCTTCCTCCGGGTCTCCTTCTATCCAGCCGCCGTTGCCTTGGTTTGGGTAGTAGGGATCTCCCGGTAAATGGAATCCGACCATTTGTCTGTACTAGGATAGAGGTATGAGAATTTTATAAGAAAAGAAATTTCTATTTAACGACTCCCTACGTTTAACTATATCCTTACGGGGCGCAAATGTTTCATTGTATAATTATTTTTAACAATACTCCTATAGTATTTCAAATTGGCGAATCTAAAATAATTTGTATTTGGTAAGTTTTTGGCTTGTTGTCCACTATGACCATTCCTCGACGTACGTTGGTCAAATCTAGGATAAATATAGTTGATCATGCTATATTTATTCTCGACCTGATTACATACCCCGAGGCCCAATCGTAATGTCGCAACTTGCCTTAATACTTTTTAGAAAACTTGTCATGATACGAGACTAATACATGCGAGTAAAGATGTATATTTTTTTTTAAAAGAAAGTATATTGTTCATGAAAACGTTTTGTCATAGGGTTTTTGGTCCCCTTTGCATTTATAGTTTGTATATCTTATGTGGTTCGATATACTTAGTTCACTATAAACAATGCTCTGATACCAATCTGTCACACCCCCAAACTAGAATAGCGGAAACATTCGGGGGTGGATGACTTCACGTAGTATCACAACAATTGAATATTGTAAAGAAAGTAACACAACCATCATATATATAATAAAAACGTATATTGTTGCGTTATACATATTTGCAAAAGAATATTACAATATGATGATATAAATGTTTAATGATAAACGTCCTTAGCGTTCCTTCTTCAAAAGCTGGTGGTTACTTGTATTACTGATTCCCTGAGAAATACAAGTGATTTCGAGAAAGTGTCAACATTTAAGTTGGTGAGTTCATAAGTGTTTTGGGTTGAAAAGTATGCCCTTTTGGTAGTAACTCAATGAACGAGGTTTTCAAAAAATCCAATATTTTCTATAAATGGTTTGAAAAGTTCCCAGAGTTGGAGTGCGTTAGTATGTTCCATACTAGAATAATAATGATAAACTTTGTGCTAAAAATAATGTGGAAAACTGAATGCATATATGAATCTCGTAAATCAAACTTGTTTTTATACTTTTATGTGAGTTTTATAACCATACTATTGACACTGACTGCCTGTAACAACATTCTTCAGGTGTTGTAGTGTTATGACATTTGTCACGTCAGACCTGTCGGTCTAACTATAGCTAATAGTTTAGGTGCGGGGTTGTCAATCCCGTATAGATCTATACACAAGTATCACGCTCTCCCTCCAAGAGATTATGGTATATAATACAGGACTTGAAATGCATACATACGAGTACGTTGAAGTTTGAATATCTCACATTACTTGGTATAAACAGATTTACGATAAGAGAGACTTTACTTCATTTGAAAGTATTTCGTTTGTCAAGATGTATATGTAAAATGTATGAATAACTTGTTAACTATACTCATTATAGTTCCTCAAAAAGTATGTTTCCATTTAGTAAGAATAACTTGGTGATATAATAGCCCTTTAAACATAAAGATGTTTGTATCAATACTCTATAAGATAGATATTATAATTATGTTTATAAAACGATACTTTGACTTGTAATGTACTTGTATTTCCCCCCATAAAACATGAAAAAAATTGAAAGGTAGGGGTATGAACTCACTCGTTTGGTTTGAAGAGAGAGAGGCTAGAGTTGAGCATAACTTCAACTGCGGAAAGCTGCGCCTTCGGACTCTTCGGGGGTCTCGGTAGCATAGATCTTTCTTCGGGGGCTCGGGTGCGGAAACCGAGGGTGTCGGGATGATCTCTGGAGCTTGGAAGTATGAGAGAGTGTTTGAGAAAGTGTGCAAAACCCGTAGCTCAAACCTTCTATTTATAGGGCTGGAGGATGGCGTACGCGGGGCGTACCTCCGGAGTACGCTGGGCGTAGGCGGTATGCGGGGCGTACTTAGGTTACGCGGGGCGTAAAAATGCGTCACGGCTTACGACTCCGGTCTAGCTAAGCGTAGAGTTGCAGCCAATGGGACTCGACTCTCGGTCTAGTACACTGGGCGTAATCTGGGATTACGTTGGGCGTACTCCAGTCTCCCATCTTCTAAATTTCGTAACTTTCACGTATGGGCTCCGTTTTTCGCGTTCTTTATATCCACGCGTAGGTGAGATTACGCTCTACAACTTTCATTTAGACTCCGTCGGCTAGTTTTGACTTTATTTTTAATGATATATTTTTAATAGGCCGGGACTCCTAAAGTCAGTTAAAAATTCGTAGTTTCTTTATTCGACGTCGGTTTTCGTTTGTCTTTTTATCATTTTACTCCTATTGTGGAGATCTTCAACTCTCATTTAGGTTGCGTTAGCTAAATAACACTCAATCTTCAATTCGAGTTTTTAGCCTTCTACTACTGTTACAAAACTTTGGAAATTCGTAACTTCTTCATACGAGGTCCAAATTGGGCGATCTTTTTACGTATGTTTACAGTTTAACGAACTCTACATCTTTTGTTTAGATACTTAAGGCTAAAATGCATTGTATTGAACTTTTAATTTTTACGTTAAATAGCATTTTAACGGTGTGTCGTATATATACGAGTGGTTATAATTTCTTCAATATAACCCGGTTTTGAACGTTCTTTATGTTTTTGGAAACCTTGGCACGATATCTAATATTTGATGCATCCCAACTTAGATATTTGAACACTTTATTTTTGAGGTTAATTTAGTTGATTCCAAATAGTTTTCGTTGTATTTGACATTTGAGCGTTACACTACTTTTGGAAAAATATAGGGTTGTCACACTAACACATTGGTTGTTCATTTTAATATGTAAATGTAATCAGCATAAATAACGTTACTATTTTTAGTCATATTATGATCTAAACAAAACTAGAGTAAATAGAAAGAGCAATTTAGATGCTCCTTATATCCAAATCTAAGAAGCAAAGAGGTTGTGTACATTTTTTGTGTGGTAACAAGGAAGATCATCCAACATCACATGAGCAAAATCGTTACAAGAAGGCAGCCAGGGAGTTTACATTAGAAAGGCTCATAACCTTCCTCCCAAAACATGTTCATCAATTAAAGAACAAGTGACATGAGTGTAGATGGGTCAACCTTCCACGAATATAAAAAAACAAAGTAAAAAAATTGGGTGAGCCTCAAGATGATGATCATGGCGACACCCAGGGTCTTTAAGCATCAGATTAGAACAAATCTCTCAAAGACTAGCCTCAGTAAAGCACAAAAAGCTCACTAGCAAGAGAACTCTGACCAAGGGTGTAAACAAACCCTGTGTACATATCATGTGATGGCCAAAATAAACCATACATAGAGTAACCAGGAGAAAGAGTATGTGCGAAAAAGAGAAACATTTACACCCATAAAAAGAAAACATTGTTCAAACTGTCGGACTCCAGGACTTAAAAGATGGCCACAAAGGGCAGTAAAGACAACAAACAAATAAGGAAAATATTGTCAAAAGGGGTTACATCAAAACAAGCCAAATACAAAACTACTTATCAAAAGGAGTGTTATCATCACCAGAAGGAAAGCTTGAACCAGGGACCGATTCCTCATTCTGAGACTCATGATAGAGATTACGAAGCCTAGATATGTCCAGGGCACCCAAGCGAAGATGGCCAACAAAGTCCATCTCTGTGAAGGTCACCAGGGCGTCTTCCACCGTTTGAGTCATGGCCACCACATTCTACTCAGACTTTGGGTCAACCTCCCTGACGGATACCTGCTCCCAGAAAATCCTTTTACCCTGTTTCACAACAGCAGCGACACAAGCTTCTTTCACAAGAACCAGGCCTTGGAGAAATTGTGGACTTCCAATCAACCTATCAACAACCCGACTGAGACCATCGCTAAGGATCCAATAAATATCCCTTTCCAGCGCTCCCATTGCAGCGTTCTTGGTCACCAGATCAACCTCCAGCTCTGCCGTCCGCTTGCTCAAACCGGCGTTCTCCAACGTCAGCACCCCCACACGAGCGTTCAAGCCCTCCACCACTTTCCCCAGCTTTGCTGCTTGATCCGCGAAGTTTTCCCTCTCAATTAACACCACCTCCTACCTAGCCTCCAAGTTACTCTTATCAACTTCTAACTTCGCCAGTTGGTCCTTCAGTTCTTCTCATTCAATACCCCTCCTATCGGAATCGGACTGGAGGGTCTCCATCTCGGAGATGCATTTGGCGGCCGCGACTAAATAAAATGACACTTGGGTGGCAGCGTAATGCAAGCCATCCGCCATATGCTCGTCGGACAGGACACTTAAGGCCTTAGTCGTGGCAGGAGGAAATGTGTGCTGACACCAATCAAAAGTGGTGTCTTGATCGGAGACAAGATTCAGAGCAGTTAGTCTCCAAGCTGGCTTATATGCATCCGGATGAGAACCCATCAGTTAGGGGGGGGAGGGGAGGGGGTGGTTGTGGTTTTACCAAAATAGGTAAAGGCAAGAGCATGAAGAGGCAAAAACCCAGTTTTTATCCTGGACCCTTCGATTGTAGGAACAAGGTTGGTTTTCTCAGTGCTTCCTTCTCCCGTATCACATGTCAGTTCAGTCACCTCGGCTTGTGCCCCCTCCAGCAATTTTGGAGGACCTTCGTCAGGGGAACGGGTTGGAATCCTTATAACCCCCAAGTAAGAGACTCAAATTACGCCTCTTATGAAGAGGGGGTCCGACGCTAGCTGCCACAGTTTGACCGTCGGAAGAGGCTTCCAAGAATGCAAAACACCTCTTAACCCGGTGAAGACTCCTTGGGGAACCGGACGGTGTAGGATCCTTCTGAGAAGCAAAAGTGACGACAACGTCCTTAGGTCCGGATCCTCACCAACACCGGTAACACTGTCAGAATTGGAAGTCGTCGTGAGTCCTTGGCTAGAAAAAGGAGGTAGAAGTGCCTCCACCATGTCAACGCCGCGAACCTGAAGCTCACTGTCAAACATACGCCAAAGAGCCTTCTCCAAAGAAACGGTCTCCTCCACACCTGGTAAAAACAAGAAACAATGTCGGTTAAGCCAAAGCACCGCTTTAAACATGACTTGCTAATCTTTTCATATAAAAAGGGGGGTGGGGGAAGATAGGAGAAGCAAAAGAGATACCCTCTTTCTCAGCAAAGAATTTAGACATCTTCCCACAAGCCCTCCAAGCAGCACTCATCCCACCGGCGGCCAAGAAACAGTCAAGCCAATCTTCACTAGTGATGCTAATCTTCTACAGGGCATCACCAGTTCGTTGTTAGCACCAAACAATACAGAGGCACGGTCTGATGGGTTTTGAGCATTCTAACACTTCCTAAGTGTACATGCAACCCTAATAACCTTGGATCTATGTTTGTCTAATTATCATGCTAAGTTGAATTCCAAGGTTATATTCCTATCTAGCATACATGGGGAACAATTTTAACTTGAATAATAGATAGAATAACTTACCTTTTTGTTGCTTATGTTCCTTGAAACCTTGTGAGCCTAGCACCCCAAGTGTGATGCCTCAAATGCTTCACACAACACCAAATGCTCTTGGAAAGACTCTTGAGATAATACACACTTCTTAAAATCGGCCAAGCCCTCTAGTTTCTTAGTGTAGCCGATTTTGGTGGAGAATATGCTTCTTATATAGTGTTGACACATCTAGGGTTACACCATGTAAACCCTAATGTGTCATGACTCTTCATTTCCATGACCCATGGGTTTGTAACTCCCATGGAGCATCCTATGGGTAGAACCCAACTTGATAATCAATGGAGCCTCTTAGCCCACTATACAAGATATGGATGATTTACATAATCAACCCATATATTTAATTAGTTCTCTTTTGACCACTTAATTAATTCTAAATTAATTATTGATCAAACTAATCAATTAATATATTAGAACTTATAATATATTAATAATCTCTAAGTGTTATTTCTCTCATTTAGTCTATCCAATTGCATGGTTGCATGCAACCCAAATGGACCATGCCGGGTCGGGTCAAGTACAAGCCCGAAATAGTTATGGACTTAGACACCTTATCCAACAATCTCCCACTTGGATAAGTCTAATAACTATATCTCTAGTACTTCAGGAACCGATCGGCAATCGTAGCTCTTTCAAGGTTTCTCGGAACTGAGAAGATGATGATATGCCATTTAAGATAAGTGATCATATAATCCTCCGTTCTAGATATCAGTCGGACAAATACATGGAACATTGTCTTGCTTATTGTCCAGCATTTGTTTCCCGATTTCCGATTTGTTTGACAAAGAACTTAATTGAACACATCAACTTAGTTCTGACCGGGCCCGGTACATAGGTCAAAACAAAATCATCGAGGGGCCCAGATATCAACTTCTAATCCAAGAAGGAACAGATAAACTTCGACTCATATGTTTGTTCTACCACTCATTGAATTACACACGAAAGTACGTTTTATAACATCGAGTTACCAATGCGGTTTCGTACAGTCAATGCATAACCAACTTGTAAGTAACAAATCATATCTCTAGGTTTGAAGACTTATATGATATTACCGTCTCACGATCACTCGAGATAGAATTCCATGAAGTAATTCCAGTGAGTGTGGGTTGAGTCCAATGCTCAGAACTTATGAGCACTCATGATTTTTGTAGCCTTGTCCAAGACCTCTACAACCAAACATGACAGTCTTGATTCATATCTACTTCCAACATATGACCGACTGTGGAGGTTTGAATAATATGTTATACCAAACAAAAATTATTCTGGAAGTCAAAACATGCAAAAGAAATATAGTAAACGATCGACAAGAGATAGCAACACTTTACTCATAAATAAAACATTTTTATTCATCATCAAATGTCAATTACACTTTACAAATTTCGAGATTATCTAACTACTAAATCTAATATCATCCTTCATCCCTATGCTCCGAGCATGCTGAAGATGCTTAACCCGAGTCAGTCCCTTTGTGAGGGGGTCTGCCGGATTCTCATCTGATGATACCCTCTTTGCCACGAGGTGTCCTTCTTCGATCCGATGTCTGATGAAATGGTATTTTCTGTCGATGTGTCTGGATCTCCCATGATCCCTTGGTTCCTTGGCTAAGGCAACAGCACTTTCACTATCACAGAAAATTTCCATTGGCTCTTTAATAGCTGGTACAACTCCAAGGTCTCCAATGAAGTTCCTCAGCCATATCGCCTCCTTTGCTGCCTCGCTAGCTGCAATATACTCTGATTCACAAGTAGAATCTGCCACTGTCTCTTGCTTGGAACTCTTCCAAGAAATTGCTCCTCCGTTTACGGTAAAGACCCAGCCCGACTGAGAGCGGAAATTATCCCTATCAGTCTGGAAGCTAGCATCACTGTACCCTACTACTCTCAAGTCATCACTCCCACCGAGGGTAAGAACCCAGTTGTTAGTCCTCCGTAGGTACTTGAGGATATTCTTTACCGCAGTCCAGTGTGCCTTGCCAGGGTTCGCCTGATACCTGCTAACCATGCTCAAGGAAAAAGCTACATCGGGTCGAGTACACGTCATAGCATACATGATCGATCCTACAGCCGAAGCATAAGGTGTTCGACTCATTTCTGCTATCTCAGCCTCAGTGCTAGGGCTTTGTGTCTTACTCAATCTGGTGTTACTCTGGATGGGTAACTCTCCTTTCTTGGAATCCTGCATGCTGAATCTCTTCAGCACCTTATTCAAGTAGGTACTCTGACTAAGTCCAATTAGTCTTTTACTCCGATCTCTCAAGATTCTTATCCCTAAAATATAGGCAGCTTCACCAAGGTCCTTCATAGCGAAACACTTCCCAAGCCAGGACTTTATTTCCTGCAGGGTTGGAACGTCGTTTCCTATGAGTAGTATGTCATCCACATACAATACCAAAAAGCTAACTATACTCCCACTAGCCTTGACATACACACAAGATTCATCTTCACACCTAGAAAAGCCAAATTCCTTGACCTTTTCATCACAGCAAAGATTCCATTTGCGAGGTGCTTGCTTCAATCCATAGATGGATTTCTCAAGCTTACACACTCTATTAGGGTACTCGTTGCTGACAAAACCCTCTGGCTGACTCATGTAAACATCTTCAGCCAACTTTCCATTAAGGAAAGCGGTTTTGACATCCATCTGCCATATTTCATAATCATGAAATGCAGCTATGGCCAATAGAACCCGAATAGACTTAATCTTGGCTACCGGAGAAAAGGTCTCATCATAATCCACTCCAGGAATTTGAGAGAAGTCCTTTGCAACCAGTCTAGCCTTATAAGTGTGTACTTTACCATCCATGTCGGTCTTCTTCTTGAAGACCCATTTGCACCCTACTATCTTACGACCTGGTACATTTTCAACCAAGTGCCAAACTTGATTGGCATACATGGATTGTATCTCGCTATCCATAGCCTCTTTCCATTTAGCAGACTCGGGGCCTGCCATGGCTTCCTCGTAGCTGTTAGGGTCATCTTGACTTACTAGTGTCTCATCACTAATAAGTGTCTCACCTTCTGCAGTAATATGGAATCCATAGTAATGCTCAGGTGCACTCCTAACTCTCGTGGAATGCCTCAGAGGTATGGGTTTGTCAATTGGCTCAACAGGAGTTTCCTCCTCAAGTTGAGGGCTAGAGTTTGAAGTTCCTTCACCGCTTGATTCTTGAATTTCTTCAAGATCAATTTGCCTCCCACTGTCTCCTTGGCTTATAAACTCTCTTTCTCGAAAGACTCCTCTTCTTGCTACAAAGACCACATTGTCACTGGGTCTGTAGAAGAGGTAACCAAAGGATCGCTGTGGGTAACCGATGAAAATACACCTCTCGCTTCGAGGTTCGAGCTTATCATGAGTCTCGCGTCTCACGAAAGCCTCGCAACCCCAAATCTTGATGTGGTCTAGTTTAGGTACTTTACCAGTCCACATCTCGTGAGGAGTTTTGGCAACTTTCTTTGTGGGGACTAGATTAAGAATATGGGCGGCAGTCTCTAAGGCATACCCCCAGAATGAGATTGGTAGCGTAGCTCGACTCATCATGGAACGAACCATATCTAACAAGGTTCGATTACGCCTCTCAGCCACACCATTCAACTGTGGTGTCCTGGGAGGTGTCAATTGTGAGACTATCCCACATTCCCTTAGATAGTCAAGGAACTCTGAACTAAGATACTCACCTCCTCGATCGGATCGAAGCATCTTAATGTTCCTGCCCAATTGATTCTCGACTTCCTGTTTAAATTCCTTAAACCTTTCGAAAGTCTCTGACTTATGCTTGATCAAGTAGACATATCCATATCTACTGTAATCATCAGTAAAAGTCAAATAATAACGATTAGCATCCCTTGTGGCATGTTTGAATGGTCCACACACATCCGTGTGTATAAGGTCCAAAAAACCTTCACCCCTCTCACACGAACCTGCGAAGGGTGACTTTGTCATTTTTCCAAGTAAGCACGATTCGCAACTATCATCTGACTTTAGGTCAAACGACTCCAAGACTCCATCCTTTTGGAGTTGGCCTATGCGCTTCTTGCTTATATGTCCAAGACGACAATGCCATAATGATGCTTTATCCAAGTTATTATTATTAGTAAAATCAATACACAAAACATTATTTCCTAAGTTATCTATAACAGACACAGCTTCATACACACCATCACAAGGTAATGCTTTAAAATAAAGAACATTATTAAAGAAAGCATCAATAGAACCAACTTCATTATTAAATGAAAAGGTAAACCCTTGTTTGTACAAAGCATGAAAGGAAATAATATTTCTTGCCATTCCTGGCGAGTAACAACATTTATTCAAATCTAAACTAAACCCACTACTTAGCGATAAAGTATAAACTCCAATCTTGGTAACAGGTATAGCTTTCCTATTCCCCATGATCAAGTTTATTCTTCCTTGCTCCACATCCTCACTTCTTCTTAGTCCCTGCAAGTCACAACAAATATGAATACCACACCCGGTATCAAGGACCCAAGAATTAGAATGGGGTGAGTTATTAGAAATGATAGTGTAAATACCTGCATGGTTGGGTTTGACTTTCCCATCCTTCACATCTTGCTGGTATTTTGGGCAGTTCCGCTTCCAATGTGATTTTTCATGGCAATAGAAGCATTCAGCCTCTTTTGGGTCAGAAAAAGGAGTAATGAAACCTTTCTTGGTTCCACTTGAAGAAGAGCCATCAAGGGTCCGAGCCTTGGTACCCTTCGAAGATCTCCTCCTCTTCCTCCCTCAACTTTTCCCGATTGCCAAAACCGGAGTTGAGTTTTGAGTAGGAGTGATAGCAACCGACTTCCCCTTAAGACCTGATTCTGCGGTCTTGAGAAGTCCCTGAAGTTTGCTGAGGGTGACTTCTTCCTTATTCATGTGATATGTCATGCGGAATTGATCATAGCACGATGGTAAGGAATGCAAAATGATATCTATTGCAAGATCCTCCGGGAAGTTCACATTCAGCTTCAGCAAACGATCCACATACCTTTGCATTTTCTGCATGTGGCTCGTGACGGATTCCCCGTCCTTCATCATGGTTGTTATCATGGAGCAGATGATCTCATACCTCTCTTGTCGTGCACTTTGATGGTATCTTTCCATCAAATCTTGGTGCATTTCATAAGGGTAGAAATCCTCATAAGACTTTTGGAGTTCCGCTGTCATCGTGGCCATCATGATGCAAGCCACTTTCGTAGCATCCCTTTCATGTGCCCGAAAGTCAGCGATCTCCTGAGGAGTTGCAGTGGTCTCATCAATCTCCTTAAGCTCCTTGTCAAGGACATATTCTTTGTCCTCGTAGCGGGTAATCATCCTGATGTTTCTGATCCACTCATTGAAGTTGGATCCATCAAAGGTGACTTTCCCACACAAGTTCATAAGGGTAAAGGAGCCATTAGGATTAGAGCCAGAAGCATTGTTGAAAGACATATGAAGAAAAGAGAACAAGATTAGCTTAGATATAAGAGAGTCCTTCATAAAACACCCAAATGTAATATTAAGGCTAGGATCCAATCACAATATAATATAACTTAGAAGAGGTATGCCGTAATCTAAGCTATATCATATCTGAAAGGTAGGTGAATGACGATTCACCAATTTCCACCACGAAAACCGCAATATTTTAGTATTAGGTTTTTGAATGGTTCTTAGGAATTCCTAGATTCTTTGAGATTCAATGAACTTTTCAAAGGCATGTTTCAATCTCGAGTGTGCCCTCCAAGTTTTGTGACTGGGATACCGAGGATCACAAAACGAGGTGTGAAGTAACCATGCAAATCACTTGGTACCCTTAAAGTTTATCACTCAATCGATGTGCCGGTAAACCACACACGCTCCATCGATACTATAATAAACCCTAAGTCACCCTTTACCTACCTTGTTAAGTCCAAGTTAGTGTGCCGGTTAACCACACACGCTCCACCAACGACTTAATCAAAGTGTAAAGTGTAATTTCATGGAATAGCACCTTATTCACATTTTTCCTAAAGTAACTAAGATTGGGAATTTAATAAAACATTTAGTTACTTTATAATATTCATCATACTTTGAATGAGAATTAATAAGTCCTTGTCTTACCCGTTCGGCTAACGACCCTCCACCGATCAAGCAAGCGGTGGGTGAGAGTGGACACCCATTAAGTCACCATTTTATAGGCAACAACCTTATACCCACCTTATAGACCGGCTTCGTGAATGAGGCGTACTGGCGGTAAGACGACTTTGTTCTTATACATATATATAATTATTAAATCATAATAATATAAGTATAAGGGTTGAATTTTAACTTTTAAAATTCTAGGGGTTGGAACTAAAGTTTTAACTTAAGTTTACTTGTTCCAAAACTTGAGGGCAGGTTTTGTAAACTTTCAAAACTTTTCATTTCTTGTAACTTATGAGTTTAATAGAGTAATAAAATGAGGACTTTTCATTTTTCCTAACTCTTGTGTTCTTTTAATGGTTTTTAATCCAAGAGACTTTTGGTTTTCCATAACTTGAGGACAAGTTATGGACTCCATTAAAACACATTATGATCATGAATTAATCTACCACATAGGTTACAAATAATTCCTATGATCATCTAAACATCATAAGAACAAGAATATGAATATAAACAACTTCAAGAATCAAAATCACATCTAATCTTTGTAATTTTGATAACTAGTTGTTGTAAATGAGTTAGAAAAGACATTACACCTTCTAAAATAAGTTTTCAAGTACCAAAACATTTTAAGGTAATGTTTCTAATCCATTTCCAGCAACCTAAGTCGAAATTCTGCACTCTGTCGACCCTACTCGCCGAGTGCATAAACCTACTCGCCGAGTAGGTTGAAGATACACATGAACTCGACGAGTCCTCCCCATGGACTCGCCGAGTCCATCAGTCAGACAGCAGAATTTTTGACTTTCTTCAACTTTTAAGCACAAATAACAAACAAACAAGCCTAGGCTCTGATACCACTGATGGGTTTTGAGCATTCTAACACTTCCTAAGTGTACATGCAACCCTAATAACCTTGGATCTATGTTTGTCTAATTATCATGCTAAGTTGAATTCCAAGGTTATATTCCTATCTAGCATACATGGGGAACAATTTTAACTTGAATAATAGATAGAATAACTTACCTTGTTGTTGCTTGTGTTCCTTGAAACCTTGTGAGCCTAGCACCCCAAGTGTGATGCCTCAAATGCTTCACACAACACCAAATGCTCTTGAAAAGACTCTTGAGATAATACACACTTCTTAAAATCGGCCAAGCCCTCTAGTTTCTCAGTGTAGCCGATTTTGGTGGAGAATATGCTTCTTATATAGTGTTGACACATCTAGGGTTACACCATGTAAACCCTAATGTGTCATGACTCTTCATTTCCATGACCCATGGGTTTGTAACTCCCATGGAGCATCCATGGAGCATCCTATGGGTAGTACCCAACTTGATAATCCATGGAGCCTCTTAGCCCACTATACAAGATATGGATGATTTACATAATCAACCCATATATTTAATTAGTTCTCTTTTGACCACTTAATTAATTCTAAATTAATTATTGATCAAACTAATCAAATAATATTATTAATATATTAGAACTTATAATATATTAATAATCTCCAAGTGTTATTTCTCTCATTTAGTCTATCCAATTGCATGGTGCCATGCAACCCAAATGGACCATGCCGGGTCGGGTCAAGTACATACCAGAAATAGTTATGGACTTAGACACCTTATCCAACAGTTTTGGAGTAGCTTAAGCTTGTAGATCCAGAGTTATCTTCACCTTAGCAAGCCTTTTGAGGTAAGAATCTCTCATCTTGATGGTCATGTGTGCTAGATCCATTTTATGGTGTTATATATGTATTTTTGGGTCATTTAAGTCATATATGACGTTATGGTCTAATCCTGAAGCTATGAATGATAGATCTTTGCTCATTTAAGGTCCTTTGTCCATAAAAATGCAACCATTATGGGTTATTTTGCTCAATGCAAATGTTGACAGTCTTATTAAGCATCTTTTTGAGTTTTGGACCTTATTAAGTCATGCATGGGTGTAAAGTTTCCAACTATATGTATTATGTCGCCACTTAGGACCATATCTGGGAGTTTAGCATGTTGGCTTAACCAATTAAGCGATTAACGGGTTGGGTTGGTAATCTGGGGAGTATGATGGGTGTACCCAGCTGGTACAATGCACGTACTGGCCCCGGAAGGAGTACGCTAAGCGTACGAGATGAGTACGCCTCGCGTACTCAATAGATGGACCTTCGTTTGGGTAATATGTTGGGCTTTTACGGTTTGGGCCTTATTGAGCCATTAGACTTTTAACTTTTGGCCATCGATAGACTATGGACTTTCTTGAAATTAGGTCCATGATGATTTTTGGGCCCAATTTCGAAGTTGGGCCTTATGATGTTATTTAAGAGTTTGGTCCTTTTGAGAAAATGGGTTGGGCCATGGTTTTAGGTCAAGTAAGAAAAAGGGTAAAATGGTCTTTTATCCTAGATATTGGACAAGTAACTTAGATTCTTAATTACGGGTCGAGATCTAGTTATTAATTGGATATTTATTTAATGATGTTAGTGCAGGGATTTTACGGACCAACAGACTCATATTTTTTATCCGTGAGATTCTGCAGCTTGAGGTGAGTTTCCTCACTATGTTTAGCGGGTCAAAGGCAACAGTGTCGGGCCATGGATTGGTATATTAGGATTCTAATTATCTGCGTGACTCTTGCATGTGTTATGTGTTTATATGTTTATCGGGGGAGGCCCGATGACTACCTTGTATGTTATTTATCTTTGTGATTATTGCATGTGTTGTATGATTATATCTTTCTATGTATGTCGGGTAGGGCCCGATGTCAGGCAGTGCCTGATGAATGACATATTTGTTTACCAAGTGGGGCTCGATGTCGGGCGGGACCCGATGATAGGCAGGACCCATTTTATGTTTGATATGTATGTTATGTGGTATTTTGGGAAACTCATTAAGCTTTATGCTTACAGTTTTCAGTTTGAGTTTCAGGTACTTCTGGTTCAAAGGAGAAGAGTCTAGGATGATTACAGTGCACACACCACATCATTCCACCTTTTATATTACTTTGATGTATTTGTACTTTATTGATACACTTTCATTCACCGTGATTTCTATGATGTTGTTTTTGATACTAGTTTTATTCATTTAAAAATCGAAATTTTAGTCTTAATTTTAGGGACGTTACAGGAAGAAATGGGTTTTTTATACCTCCATATTTGAAAATGGAATCCAAACGAGAAATTTTTTTTAACTCTAGTTAAGGGGCGCATTAAATGAAAATGGTGATTAGATGGATAAATGTGGGGTGATGGTTGAAATAATTGTCATAAATCGTGGGTTAAGATATTATTTTTTGTCTGACGATTGAGTTTTAGATCAGTCATCTCACAAAATGTTTGGTAAATACTTTTTATTGAAAAGACAAATCTTTTCTTTTTATTGAAAAAACCAATCTTCACTTTGTTATTAAAAAAGAAAAAGGTACGGTTTTTGAAAAGATACCTTTTAAAGGTTGAAACAAATTTAATGAAAATGAATGAAAACATTCGAAAAATTTTTCGATTCATTAAATAGAACACCTTTTAAAAACTTTATTTTTTGCCAAAAAAGAAAATTAAGACTTCATGTTTTTGAAGAAAGAACTGCGGTATGTCGGCTGATGGAGACTGTTAAATCATGTGCACTATAGAGTGACTTGATCATGAGGTTAGACATAAAAACAATAAATTAATCCAGAGAATACATTGATCATAAATAGTCTTTGGTAATCAAAGGATACCAAGAAGGCATTTGTGAAACATGTGCTCAATTGTTAAACTCACCATAGACAAATATACGTGCTTCAAAGATCAGATGACAAGATGAGTGAAGCATATCTATATTTGGCTGCGAAGACTTGAGGTTTTAACAATTTATCCTTTCCAGAAAAGCTGAGGATCAACATTCATCATTCCTAAGATCTCTAAAAATCCATTGAGTTTGGTGGAATCAAGTGCTTTTGTAAAAACATATGCTATTTCTTCATGCGATGGAACAAAAATAAGTTCAATGCTACTTTTCAAGATGTGATCTTTGAGAAAGTGATATCGGAGTTCAATGTGCTTCGTCTTTGAGTGATGGATTGGATTATGAGAAATGTAAATTGCACTATTTGAGTCACATTAAATCAATATTCGTAACATTATGTAGCTATAGTCCATGAGTTGTGTTTTCATCTAGAGGACTTGAGAACAGAAGGTTGCAGCAACAACGTATTCTTGTAAGTCCCTAACCTGCTTGTGTATCAATCAGATCTATTTGATGGTGCGAAATCCTAATCAAAAGGATGATGCCAAATCAAAATAGAAGAGATGAAAAAGAAGAAGAAGATGATGATGATGATGAATCTTGTTTGAATTGGTTAGAATGAAGTTCCCTTACACAAGATTCACACACTTACACACATATGCTTCTTTCTCTCTTTCTTGGCCGTACACTCCTTTTCTATTCATCAATCACTCCTCAACCATCTAACAACTATATATATATATATATATATATATATATATATATATATATATATATATATATATATTTATACTTGGGGAATAAGGGCCTAATGGGTTTACGGCCATAAACCTGTTTACGGTCGTAGACACTTATATGGTCGTAAACACAGAGCTCTTTACAGTCCTAGACATAAAAACACATTTTCCTATTAGACTCAACAATCTCCCCCTTGGTTTATAGCTTTCTTTTCTTAATTGACCCAACAAGCTCCCCCTAAAAAGTAGTTGGCTTTTCTTGTTAATCTTCATTGGGAGATTGGCTTCAGCATTTATCTTCAAATTATTCACAACTTCAAGATGAACTTGATGAATCTTCAATGAATGACTTCATCTTGAGCACTTGAGCTTTTCTTCATGATTTGACTCTAAACGCACATTGGGTGAGGAGGCTTGATGTACTGATTCTTGAAAGATAGCGCTTTCAGCTTGAGAATCTTTAGAGAGAATAATGGAGAGAAATATTCTTCTGGATCACTTCAGCAAGTTCAAGATAGCAGCAGACTAATTGATAAGACTTCAATGCAGTCTGTCACATAATCTTCAAGAACAGCTTCACCTTGCTTCTAGGGTTGATAGATTGAATGTCGAAAGAATAATCTTCATTTATTGCTCCATCGAATGAGAATTCTTCGATGATCACGCATAAAACCTTCGGTCAGAAATCTTCGACACAAACTCCATGAGTTTCATCTTCACCTGAATTCACTTTTCAAGACAAAACAAAACTAAAAGAAAATTTAGCACACAATATTTTTGGGTTTTTCATATTTTCTGAAATAATAATAATAATAATAATAATAATAATAATAATAATAATAATAATAATAATAATAATAATAATAATAATAATAATAATAATAATAAAACATAAACAAAAATATTTTTGAATTTTTCTGATTTTTGTTGGATTTTTGAATTTTTTTTAATTCTCCCCCTAAATTTGTGTATAGAGAAAAACTATGAACAAATTTATCAAAAACAAAAAAAAAATATTTGGGATCAAAGTTGTGAGACAGTCTTAACTTGTTTATCAGTAGCTTCACCTTCATCAATAGATCTGGTCTGTTGCCGGTATTGTGGTCCACTTAAACACGAAGAATATATCGATAAACTTTTCTAAGTAAACTATTTTGCTGACGACGACCTTGGGTATTGTTGTCCACTTAAATTAAGCAACGAGATCTATAGGCAACCTCTTAAATGGTTTGATTTTGGTTGCATTAGAACGTGTTCCCCACTTCCTGATATACCCTGGTTATCAAGAACTTCCTAAGGACTTCTTACTTTAGGTGAGTAAACAATTATTAAGGAGGAAGTCAGATTTAGAGATAGATGCATATGTTGTGTTCCAGGTCGGATCTCTTTCAATCACGCAGAGAGGACAACATATGACTAACAGAGATAGAGGGTTATAGAGATAGTAGGGTGTTGCATATGTTGTGTCCCTGGTCGGATCTTCCGATCACGCAAAGGGGACAGCATATGGCTCACAGATAGGAAGAATTGCAGAGATAAAGAAAATGCATAGAAATAGAGTTGCATATGTTGCAATCCAGGTCAGATCTCTTCCAATCTCGCAGAGGAAGCAACATATGACTGACAGATAAAAAGCAAGAAAATAATTTCCTACAGACCTACTTTATCAGAACCCCAAGTTGCCCTATCAAAACCAGAATTAAGGACATAAGTCCGTACATCAAGGAAGAGTTGAACCACTGTTCTAGATGCGTATTAATTTAGTGTATCTCGTGGGTTCCCGTGTTTATCTCACAGCTCAATCTACCCGAGCGTCATATGGTCAGTCCAAACAATCCTAACTAAATCCACACTGTCAAATCCTTCGTGCTTACCAGCACATTGAACACAGAGTCTAGACAATTCAGATTTAGTCCTTTACATATGTTTTAGACTGCCCGTTATCACATTCTTGATATCACTTCCCAACAGACACCTACTAAAGAAAAACTATAAAATATTGTCTTTAAAACGAATCAGATTAAGATAAACTCAGGAGTATAGAGAAGAAAACGCAAACCGTAATTCACCGATTGAATTTGCATCCAGAAGGTCTGAAAACAGCACACATCGTCTCAGAACAGATCTGAAAATTCTTCATGTCATTAAGCACTAACCACATTTGTGATCTCTTCCTTTCCTCCTTTCCCGAAAAAGGACACATACTCTCAAACAAAGGTCTAAATGTTGTACAGTTGACAGATGTCCCCTATCATGTGCCTGGAACAGCCACTACCAACAAACCGAAGTCTGATGATATGCCTCCATAGCTGCTCCAGCACAAAGCGGGATCAGTTGGTCTTTGGAACCCAGTCCATTTTGAAACTGGGTCGACCTTTGTCATCATTGTAGGGTACTCTCTCCCATGACATATCCTGTTTATCACAAACAGAATATGAAGAAATATTAGAATCGTTAGAAGATTTGGGAGAGTGAGCCTTTGGAGCCCATTTGTAGTTGGGTTTAACCCATTTATTTTTTGATCTGATGGGTGGCTCAGTACTTTCTTTTGATCTTGATGTCGGTCGTTGAGATGACTTTGATTTTGGCTTTACGAGAGCATCTCTTGGATTTGGCTTCTTGGCCGGCATTCCCTTCTTGCCCTTGGGATTTGGATTATTGGCCTTATGGGTTTGATTCTTGGCCTTTTGTGCATTCCAGTCACCATTATTTGAGTGTGACCTTGAAGGGTTTCGTTTAGAGTATCCCCCTCTTGGAACGTTTTGCCATCCTTGTGTGTAGTAGGGAACGTATGCGCGATTTGGACAGTTTCAGTTAATGTGACTAGGTGTACCACAGTGAAAACAAGTCTTTTTCTTCATTGGGAAATTGTTTCTTCCTGCCCCTGGTGGCGTGTCCTTGACTTGTCTCTTATTGTTCCCACAAGCACGATTACAACAGGCACTCTGTTTCACTGAAATTGGTGGCCTGTACTTCTCAACAGCAGTTTCAAGGAGATGTTGGTTTGTTCAATGGTGTTCTCCTTGTTCTCATCCTCTGCTACTTTACCTGCACATGAAGTAGAAGTATTAGTATTTTCAACCTGAATACCTCCTGACAAAAATCCAGCTAGTTTGCCATATTGAAGATTTGCCTCCCTATCAATTTCTTCCTGTGCCATAGGGATGGATGTGTAGTTATGATTAAAAGGTGGAGGAACACCATCATACCCAAGACCTTTTTGCTGGTTATTTTTAAATTGCAAACAATGGTCTATCATGTTCGCAACTACATCTCTTGAAACATCAAATTTTTTAAAATCAAAATCTGCAGTTTCAAATTTGCTTTTTAATGTCTCAAGCTTAGCAGTTAATTCAGCAAGTTGTCTCTTAACATAGTCATAATTTTCACATTTATTACTGTAGTCTTCCTGAAGCCTCCTAAAGTCTTTGATTTTTTCTTCTAAATTAGCCTTTAAGGGTTTCTGTCCTTTCCTGAGTTGATATCCTTCGTATTTTAGGTCCTCGACTTCCCTTTTTAGCAAATAATTATGTTCACGAAGAAGTTTAATTGTAGCTTCACATGATTGAGAGCATGAAACTTCATTGATCGGGATGTTTGCGGAACTCATTGTTTTTCCACACTTCAAAGTGTCAAGTTCTTCACTTACAGCAGCAAGACTAAGACGATTGAGATCTTTTGTCTTCTTGATGACAGCCACGTTCATATCCTACGATTTCGGAAGTGAATTCAGCAGCTTTTTGTTTATCACAGATTTAGTTAAGAAGATCCAAGTTATATTCATCTCAATAGTAAGTGTAGTAAATCGCTACAACTGAGCTTCCAGGGTTTCTCTAGGGATATAATTGAACATGTTGAATTTTCTTCTTAACATATCCTAACTCTCTTTCATGTATTCATTTCCCTCGTAGCCCTCAAAAGCCATTCAAAGCACAACTAGAAGCCAAAATCAAACTTAAAAGTCAAATTTTGTTGAGAGAAAAACTTGAGACACACTTGTACAAACGTTCGAACAAGTATAGTTGTGGAATTAGTTAATCTTAAAGGATCTAAAAGCTCGACAATAATAAGTTAATGAGTTAGATAGTTAGATAGTTAGTTGTGGAACGTAAGGAAGCATAAATGACAACTGGTGATATATCAAGTAAACACATAAGTTGATTCATAACATGGAACGCATTCAAACCAAGTTAGTGAGTGAGATCAAGCTTAGTGATAAAGTCACGAATGACTTGCTACGAAGAGAAATAGTTAACAGTTATGTTCAAGAGGATTTAGAGAATAAGAAAGATATGAGATGCGTAAGAGAAATACTTGAAGATAATTCAGTTTGATAGACGTGTAAAGAGAGAGAGATATTTATATTGAGAAAGAGTGAGCTCTATTTATAGAGACTCAAGATTTACATTTGATTCACTCTTTAAGAGTAGCCATGCAAGGCATACTAGACAATAGAGAGTATTACAGAAAGATAGATAAGAATAAACTAAGTAAAGTAAGAATATTGTTGTTGACTGGATGACTTTGGATGACGCTGCTGATGGGAGTTTGGCTGCGGATGCTTGTAGGATGTGGTAGGCTAAATTAAGAGGGTCACTTCACGTTTCAACAATTTCCCCTAAGTGACCTCTAATTTTTTACTTATCAAGTTTAAGAAACTTGATCAGAATCCACCAAAACTTCCTGATATTTTCCAACCAGGTAATCCTTCCTAAAATCTCGAACTTGACTTCGGCAGTCGTATGTGTCGATTTTTCTACTGCGGTTCTACAGATTTCAAGTTGCTTCTTTGTGAGTCGCTTCATAGAGGTCATGGGAATGAAGTATTTGACTTGATCGGTCTTCCTTTTGAGGATGACTCCAAGTTCAGGGAAGTTTGTTGCACCTAGGGATCTTTCTTCATAACCTCCGTTTGGCATCAGTGCAGGATCTAGTGGTGGTAAATCGAATTTCTTGGCAATGGTTGGGTGGATATCTGCATCGATGTTTGAGAAGTCGCAGATAGTTTCCTTCATATAAATGCTTTCCCTTTCAAGTGCTATCTTCATCTTCGGATGCTTTTCACACTTGTTTTGGATCACCTTCGCTATAAGAAAAACTTCTTCTAGGTTCATACAGGGGAAGTCAGCTTGGGTGTGGACATATCATGATTCCTTCTTGTGAGTGTGTATTGCACGAAGTCAGCTTTCATGAATTTGTGGGGCTTGAAGTTCGTAATTGCTGATGGTCTATCATTAGACCAGATCTTCTCAATGGGAGAGGCATGCTTTTCATAGAATCGGTTAAGTCTCTCGAATTCCATTGGTAGTCTTTCGTGACCAGGAAGGCTACGATCAAACTGCTCAAATACTGTGAACTATTTAGCATTTGGGGAGATAGGAACATCCCAGTAGCCATCAGAAGGGGGTTTAGCATAAGTGAGGTATGGTTTGTAGTCGTCATCTAGCTATCTGCGGTGGGGATTGATCCAAGAGTTTATCAAGGATTCATCCACAACAGTGTCGAAACCGTATTCTCTCCATATGAGCTCAACTAGTTTAGCTGCTTTCCAGTCAGCTTTCTTCTGTTTGGTGATAGGGGAGTCATTTGAGCTTAGAGAAGACATGTGATCCACCAAATTCTTAAAGTGGGGGGGGGGTCTCAGGTCATTCAGGGGAAGGAACGATTTTTTGTTGTAGTGGAGATTGATTGCTTGGACTCGTGTGATGAGATGGTTGCGGTGAGGGTTGCAGTGAAGGGATTTTCTGAGAAGCATTGTTGGATTGATGATCTTATTCATAGTGTTCTTCTTATCGATGGTCTTCTTCACATCTCCCTCTTGAGGAGTTCATACCCGAAGCCTCCTCAAGCCATTGTTTGAGACCATCGACTTTGGCACACACCTCCAGGAAATGGGCTCTGAGAACATTAGCCAGTTGCTTATTGTCAGGAATGGTGGTGTTGAAGAGTAGCCGATGAATCTCCTTTGTCAGTTTTAGAATTTCAGGGCCATGGAAGTTTGAAGATAGTGATCGTTGGAGTCTGTTGATGGTTGCATGAAGGACTGAAATAGTGGACTCATAAGCAGTGTGAGTCTCAGCTATTAGTTTTTGGGAAAGAGAAGATTGGTCCGCAATGGCTATTTTCAGATTGTCTTTGATTGCGGATACCTCAGAGATGAGGCGCTCCACAGCAGCCATGAATTCCTTGTGATCTACTTGACGATTGTTATCAACGGACCGAATTCCCACTTCCACCTTGAGGGAGATTCTCTCAGCAGCCAAACGTTCCCTAGTCTTCAGTCGTTCAATCCTTTCGATCAATGATTGTGGTACTGGATGGTCTTCTGACTGCGGTTGAGTAGACTTAACTGCGGCCAGAATTTCATCTACCTTGAATTGTAGACTTAGGAATTCTTTTCTTGAAAAGGACATCGTTTTTGTTTTCTTTTTCTCCTTTGGCTTAGAGGTTGAGTGTTGAGAACCACTCGATTCCTCTTCTTCGTCAAACATCATGAGGCCATCATCCGAAGGACTGGGCTGATTAATCTCATTCAGATCCATGTCGTCAAAACCGAAGGTGGGAGCAGAGCTGACTTCTATTTTGGTGCCTTCATCTTGAGAGTTTTTGGCAGTTGAAGATAGAGGGGGCTTTGAAGGAGTTTGATCAGCAGTTGCTTCTTGAGCTTTGCGGATAGTATCAGCCATGTTGTCCATGTCGTCAAAACCGAAAGTGGGAGCATCCTTTTTAGGAGTTCCTTGTTTTTTGGTGTTGCGGGGGCCTTGACGAGCAGAGACAAACTGTTTGTGTCTTTGGGATAAAGACGGGTTGGAAAGAGTTGTGGAAGAATGGATTGCGGTATTACTAGGGGAAATGATTGCGGATGGGGTTTGTAGAGGCGAGGTAGGAAGGTATGGGGCAATAGCTTCCGTAGCTTCAATGTGATCTAAGACATCAACGGTCTCAAGACCAAGAGTAGAGAGAATGTGGGTTAGTAGTCTTCTAATGGGTCCAAAAACAAACTGATCAGATGAGGGATTGTACCTTTTGAGATATTTGGTGACAAAGAGGTTGATGTCGTTTCCCATGCTAATTCCTGCATCCGCATGGAGGTCTGAGATGCATAAAGACCAGAACCTGAAAAACATGAGTTCGGTAGGGTTCTCTCTTGGGCTTTCCTTTGGAATGTATTACAAGAAATCGTCCCAAAGAATTTGACCGTAGTTAATGTCATGGTCGGTGAAGATACTCCATACTAAATATAGGAGCTTGAGTCCCATGTTATCCGTGCCTCCGGTTCTGCCGAATAGACTGTGGATCACAAAGTGGCAAACAAATTGCCAGACCGCAAGCAATTGATTTTTCTTGAATTCCCCAATGCCTTTGATTTTCTTTTGATATCCCATCTGGTAAAGCGCAGAAAGGATGTCCGCCATGGATGGAGTAAAAATCTTGATTGAGGGATGGACAAGAAGGTTAATGGCAGTAAGAAACTTCTCTTTAGTCAAAATGACCAAAGAATCATTGTCTAGGTTAAGATGCACTTCTTAGGGATTCTCGAGTGGTCGATACGCTGAAAAGGCACACTTGAAGAGGGTTGAAAGAGGAACAACGTCTGTGAACGAATCGAAGGGTCCAAACAGTGGGTGATTGGACAAGAGCATGATCATCAATTTTGTTGGAGCATTGTAGAAGGAATGCTCTTCGAACACAGCTCTGAAGTTGCTTGAGGCAATCGTAGGCATTGGATGTCTTAAGGCAGAGTCTGAACTAATAGGGTTTACTGATCCAGATGCTTTGGAGTGTTTCTTGAATACACCTAATTTCACCATTGTAGGATTTTGAAGAAGCTTTGTAAGGGAATGAAAACAGAGTGCAAGATGAAGGTTGAAGTTCAGAGAGCGTAAACTTTTCTTAGAGAAGAAGAAAGGGGTTTTATAGAGGCTTAAGGGAGTGGGAAACGATTTTACCCTAAGTGAATTTGAGTAAAACATTTGGGTGTTTATTTCGAATTAAGAGAGTTAATCTTAGCCACAGATTAAGAAAAAGGATTAAATATGTATTTTGAGATTTACCAAAAAGAGGTTTGCATTTAATGGAATGTCAGGTTTAAGACCCACGTCTGGAGAACGTATGATGAGGGTGAGATTAATCCATTGGTTAAAGGGAAGCTGTAACGGATTAGATGTTTTTAGGGTAATAGGAAGAGACTAATTAAAAGGATTTGATTTTGGAAAATCTTTCTTTTTGTCATCATACCTAAAATAGGTCTGACACGAGATTTATTCAAAAAGGATGAGACATTTACACAAAGAATGTTTTTCTTTAATGTTTTCTCTATTTAATGAAGGATCATTAAATAGCACACCATGTTTTTTTTAAAACTATGTAACAGTTTGAAAATCAATTAAAGTGACTGCGGATTGAAACTTCATTGCAGATGGATCATATGTCGTCGGATGGATGACCGCGGTAGAAGAACTAAGATGAGCACTTGAACAAAGATTAGTAATAACAAACAGTAATGACCATTAAAGTATAAGTATGATATATGGTTGCGGTACATAGTGTAACGACCCAAAACTCATGACTAAAAATTTCTTTTAAACATTACTAAAAATAGGTTTATAACAATATATCATAAGTCAAACATAACTTTTGAGTATTAAATTCAAAACATAATATCATTATCAGAGTCAAACATTCCCAGGCTAACTGACTATGGTGTGTGCTCTGCAATCTTCCCGAGCTCCTCTTTTGAAAACCGAGTACCTGAA
Source organism: Lactuca serriola (assembly GCF_051521515.1). NCBI lineage: Eukaryota > Viridiplantae > Streptophyta > Magnoliopsida > Asterales > Asteraceae > Lactuca > Lactuca serriola. The sequence goes on along the minus strand of NC_136413.1, from coordinate 158,791,453 downwards.
ACCAAAACTGAAAACCGTAAGCACGAAGCTTAGTGAGCTCCCCCAATCTACCACATACCACACAAAACATATAAAGCACATATTGGGCCTTGCCCACTGCATCAGACCGAAGTCCGGAAACTGACTGGGACCTTGTCCCCTGCATCGGACCGAAGTCCGGGCTAACTGGGGCCTTGCCCCCTGCATCGGACCGAAGTCCGGACTAACTGACTGGGACCTTGTCCCCTGCATCGGACCGAAGTCCGGACTAACTGGGACCTTGTCCCCTGCATCGGACCGAAGTCCGGGCTAGCTGGGGCCTTGCCCCCTGCATCGGACCGAAGTCCGAACTAACTGGGGCCTTGCCCCCTGCATCGGACCGAAGTCCGGGCTAACTGAACAGAACATAACATAAACATATCAACTAGCATGAACACACGTATACTGCATACTACTTCGGGCCGTAGCCCGGAACACATAACACATAAATCCTGTCTGAGCCACGAAGGCATCAAACATACTAACTACTATATCAGATCAACATCCGAAAACTACTGCTAGCTAAACGGGCCGGCATTGTGGCCTTAGACCCATTCCTACTGGAAGGAGACTCACCTGAACTGTTGAGCCCTGCTGATAAACCTCTGGCTGCTACTCGACAATCTCTTGAACCGCTGCTCCTCTAGCTCTCCGAGCTATCAATATACATATAACACTTAGTCTGACAGTCAACTAAGTCAACTCTGGTCAAGGTCAACCTTCCAGGTCAACCCTACTCGCCGAGTCTTCCTAAAGACTCGCCGAGTTCATAAGCTCAGGGTCTTTCTTATTCGCGACCCGACTCGCCGAGTCAGTCCATGACTCGCCGAGTCTATCTAGGCTCCAAGTCCTGTCCTGTCCAACTCACTGAGTCACCACCCGACTCACTGATTCGAGCCTCAACTCGAAGGGTTTGAGGGTTTCGCGATCTGACACGCCGAGTCCAAGAACAGACTCGCCGAGTCCTAGACAATCTTCAACCAACTCGTCGAGTTGTTCATCCAACTCGCCGAGTCCATGCCTAACTTCATCCGACTCGACGAGCTGTTCATCCTACTCGTCGAGTTCCTCCTCATCTTCAAGCTACTCGCCGAGTCCACTCAAAGGACTCGCCGAGTCTATCCAGTCTTCAATCCATGCAGTGGCTTTTCGAGCCAAACAGAACTTCCAACTCATAGATCCATACTTCTAGGGCCTATTCCCCACGTAAAGTGGCAAACTTTACGTGTAGATTGAGAGATCTAAGCTCAAAACACATTAAACTAGGGTTTATGGCAAACATGCTTCTTCAACATACCAAGGGCTGATACTTTAGGGGATTCAAGACCAAAACCAACATGGATCTGAGGTAGCAACCTCAGATCTGAACCTCCAACTCGAATTGGTTGCATAACATACCAATAATGACTAAAACCCACACATAAGAATAGATCTAGATGCAAAGGGAGTCTAATCAGCAGCTTATTACCTCCAATTGATCTGAAATGTCTTCTCAATCTCGGATCTACAGTCCCTTCTTGCACTTCCAAGGCTTTTCTTCCTTCTCCAAGCTTATAGTGCTTTCTTCAATGCAAGATCTAGCTCAAAAACGGATATGGCAGCTAGGGTTGATGTTCTGGGGGTAAAGAGGCACTAAAGGAACCCTAGGAAAGAGGATGAGATGCTTAAATAGGCTCCAAGTCCCGGATTTAGGGTTTTCCTCATTCAGACCCAACTCGTCGAGTCTCCTTGGCCGACTCGCCGAGTCGGTCGCTAACACCTCACCCGGTTCCCGCTCGGACTCGCCGAGTCCCTCCTTGGACTCGCCGAGTCTCCCCTAAACTTGAGGTTTTCTTTCTTTTCTTGGCTTTCCAAACTTTGGGGTGTTACACATAGGATATATCAAAACCATCTATCATAAATAACTTCAACTAGGACCGCAACGGAGACCAAGGATGGTCTGTGGTACCTATCAATTCAAAAAGAATTGTGGGTCCGGATTCATCATTCTTAACATTTGTAAGAAACTGTTGAGTTTAGTAGAGTCAAGTGCCTTTGTGAATATATCAGCAATCTCTTCATGAGTATGGACAAAAATTAGTTCAATGTTACCTTTCAAGATGTGGTCTTTGATGAAGTGATACTGTAGTTCAATATGCTTAGTCTTGGAGTGCTGAATAGGATTGTGAGAAATTGCTATAGCACTTTCAGAGTCACAATAGATTGGTATCCGTAGCATTCTGTATCTGTAGTCCAGTAGTTGTGTTTTCATACATAAGACTTGTGAGCAACAGCTGCCTACAGCCACATATTCAGCTTCTGCGGTAGACAATGACACACAATTTTGTTTTCTTGATGACTAGCTGACGAGTCTTCCACCCAGAAATTGACATCCATCTGAGGTACTTTTGCGATCAAGTTTGCATCTGGCATGATCCGCATCGGTGAATGCTTGAAGACTGAAATCATTTCATGCGGGGTACCATAAGCCAAGAGTTTTGCTAACCTTTAAGTACCGTAGAATTTGATTGGTTGCGGTCATGTGTGACATTTTTGGGTCAGCCCGGTACCTTGCGCATACACCCGTTGCAAAGACTATATCAGGTCGGCTGGTGGTGAGATACATCAATGAGCCAATAATATGTCTATAAGTCTTGTGATCCATTGATTCACCTGAGGGATCAACAGATATCTTGTATCCGAAGGCCATAGGGACCTTAGTCAAAGAGCAGTTGTCCATAGAATATTTCTTCAACAATTCTGAGGTGTATTTTTCTTGATGAATGAATGTCCCTTAAGGGACTTGTTTCATTTGAAGTCCTAGAAAGAAGTTAATCTCTTTATTCATGCTCATTTGGAACTTGTTGGTCATGAGCTTAGCAAATTCATCCACCATTTTTTGATTAGTTGAGCCGAAAATGATATCATCCACATATATTTGTACAAGCATTAGATGATCACCATTTGCTTTTCTAAATAAATTGGGGTCAATCACTCCTCATTTGTAACCGGACGATACAAGAAATTCAAAGAGGGTCTCGTACCATGCTCTAGGAGCTTGTTTTAGACCTTAGACTACTTTTTCAAGCTTGTAGCAGTGGTCTGCGAATTTAATACTTTCAAAGCCCGGAGGTTGCTGAAGATAAACCTCTTCTTTTAATTTGTCGTTGAGAAAAGCACTTTTCACATCCATTTGATGAACCTTGATATTTTTGTGCGTTGTGTATGCTATGAAAATCCGGATGGATTCCATTCTTGCTACCAGAGAATACATTTCATCATAGTCAATGCCTTCAAGCTGACTATATCCCTTGGCAACTAGTCATGCCTTGTTTCTGACGACCGCACCAGATTCATCCAACTTATTCTTGTATACCCATCTAGTGCCAACTATGGTGTGGCCTTGAGGTTTTGGAACGAGCTTCCATACCTTGTTTCTTTTAAATTCTTCTAGCTCTTCTTGCATTGCAGATATCCAGTCTGGTTCGAGTAAAGCTTCTTTGATCATTCATGGCTCGACCGAGGACAGAAATGTTGCATAGTGACAATGATCGGATAAGTCCTTGGATGATCGAGTCTGGATTCCTGAGGATGGTTTGCTGATAATTTGACCTGGTGGGTGGTCTCTTGTCCATACATGTAGACGGGGTTGAAGATCATCAGCAGCTGCGGTGGAGGGAATGTCTTCAATGTCAGAAGACTCTGCGGTTAGATACAACAGTTATCCCAGGACTCGAGAACATCCTGTTGAATTGTCTTGAACTAGGAAGGAGGGATCAGAGTTTTCTCGGGCCGATGGCGAAGCTTCCCCCTGGATTGTAGAAGGAAGTTTGCCTAGAACCTACGAAGGTTCCCCTGGATTAAAGATGGGAGAGTAAAAATCCTTGAATATGTTCTTGTATCAATGTTCTCTATGTTTTCGTCATCCGAATCCGAAGAAACGTTTGGTGGTTGAAACTTTCTGCGGATTGGAGCTGCACCTTCTAGTACTGGAACCTCGATGGTTGTTGTTTGGTCCATAATTGAGTTTTCCCCCTCAATCGGCAAGGTGGAAGTATTTAGAGATACTTCATTAGACATTGTTGGACCAGATACGTCAGCATGCTGCTACTAAGCTTCCAGAGACACAAGAACTTTGGATAACTTGGTTGTATCTACCGGATCAAATAGATCGCCATAGTTTACTTCAACTAGATTTAAAGGACTCGAAGAGGCAGGAATATCACTTTCCAAAATCCTTGTGGTTTCGGTTGATGGAGCGTCGTTGCGGATGTGATAGTCATCGAATTTCACATCGAAACTTTCAATTATTAGCCTTGTGCATCTAATGAGAACTCGATAAGAAACCTTGTTAGTGGAATAGCCAAGGAAGATGCCTTCATCAGACTTTGGTGTGAATTTGTTGAGGTGATCTTTGTTGTTGATCACAAAGCATCTACATCCAAACATATGAAAATCGGACATTTGGATTGCGGTTGTCAAGGCCCTCATACGGTGTTTTGTTGAGACGTTTGCACACAATGCTTCGATTTTATACGAAACAGGCTGTGGCCACGGCTTCATCCCAAAAGTAGAGAGGAAGGTGTGCAAAATTAAGCATGGATCTAGCTGTTTCTACTAGAGTGTGGTTCCTTCGTTCTACTACCCCATTTTGTTGTGGTGTATAAGGAACTGAGAAGTTCTGAGTAATCCCTTTGGAGACCAAGAAACTATTTAGAAAATGGTTAGTAAACTCGGTTCCATTATCACTTCGGGTAAGTCTAACTAGTAACGTGATCTGAAGTTCGATTTCCTTGATGAAGTTGATCAACACCTATGGTGTTTCTGAATTGAGTCGAAGAAAGAAAACCCATGTGAAATGTGTGAAGTCATCCACAATAACCAGTATGTATTTTTTGTGATGAAGACTGGCTACGGTAGCTGGACCACAGAGATCAATGTGTAAGAGTTCCAATGGTTCAGAAATTGAGGAGTCAATCACGGTGGGGTGACTTGCCTTGAATTGCTTTCCACATTCACATGCAGGACAGAGAGTATCATTGCTGAATTTGAGGATTGGAAGGCCTCTGACTACTTCTCCGTTGACCAAATTGTTGATGTATCTGAAGTTGAGATGAGCGAGCTTGTGGTGCCATAGCCAGTTGACTTCGGATACTGCTTTGGATAGGAAGCATAACTGCGGTTTGACTATGATCAGAGATACATCTAGAGGATACATAGTACCTTCAGATCTGGACTTGATCAGACAAGTGCTTCTGTCGCTTGTCATTACATAGCAAAATTAGTCATCAAATTCAACACGATGGCATGCTTTACATAGTTGACCAACACTGATTAGATTGTGTTTGAGGCTTTCTACATAAGCAACCTTTTGAATAGAGAGGTTTCCCGTAGTAAGAACACCATAACCACGGGTGATTCCATTAGCATTGTTCCCAAAGGTAACATTACCACCATTGCAAATTGTCCTGAAATCTCGAAGGTATTCTAACCTTCCCATCATGTGCAAGGAGCAGGCACTATCGATTAACCATTCTTCTTCTTGTTCCTCCTTGAACAAGGCATGAAAATTACATGGTTAGTTTAGGCATCCAAACTAGTTTGGAGCCTGGGAAAACATATGAGTTTCTGATTGATGCATGAAATGAGGTTGCATGGACTGGTTTCGTGTCAACTTTTAATCCTAGTCCTGGGTGTTTGTGAGTTCTTGGAGTGTTGTGCCTTTTTGAAAAGTTACGAGGTTTCTGAAAAGGATCAGTTTTGACATGAGATAACCTTTTCTGATAACTACATTGACATTAACAAGCTGAAATTTTCTCTTTTTTTTGGGCACTTTGTTTGGTCAGCGGTTGGAAGCATGTGGTTGATTTGTGACTGATCCGAGGTTGGTAAGATCTGACATGTGTGTTGTTGGATTTAGAAAAAGTTTGTCTCGAAGAAGATTTTACACGTGTAGATACCTTGGACCTTTTCTTGGGGTTTGGTAAAATGCCCTTCCACTTGTTGAAATTTTGATGTGATTTTAAAAGTGTTGGAGTGGGTAAGATACCCTTCCATTTTGGATCATCTGAGGAATAGATTTGAAAACCATTGTTTCGAAAGACCTTTCTTTCTTTTGAGTTTTGTCGGATGAGTTAGGAATGGATGTTGAAATTGCACATTCCTTTTTGCATGTTCTCTTGATGGGAGAGTTTTTTGAAAAATAATGTTCAAAAACAAACTTTTCAGGACTCTTAGATTTTGGAAATCGGATATGTCTTTTATTTTTAGAAAAGGTTTGTGGATTTGTGCCTTGAGATCGAATATCCTCTTTGAAAGCCTTTTTTGCTAAAGTTTTTGGAGAACTGCAGTCATTAGTGTTCAACTGCGGTTTCCTAGACATCTTTGAAAAGTTTTGACAACGAGGGCTTGATTCATCTGAACTTGAGAATTCAAGATTTTTAGAGCATTGACCTACTTCAAAATTTTCTCTGGGTAGATCATGATGAATTGGATGAAGAGTCACTGAACTTTTGATTGTGGACTTTGGTTAAGAAGACTTAGCTACCGTAGCTTAAGTCTGAGTTGTGACTAGAGTGGGATTTTTCTGAGAATCATGATTGCAGTGAGAGGCACTGCGGTCTGAGGACAAATGTGGAAAGTCCTGTGGGACTTCAGGACTTTCTATGGCAATTTCTTCATCAACAACGGATGAGGTCTGAGAATTTGGGTTGATTGTGCCATAGATAGGAGGTTGATCACATGTGTGATTCGAAACCTTAGGCACAATTTCCTCAATGACACAATTATTACTTAGATTATGAAGTCTACCGAAGTGTGTTCTGATAACTTCGGGAAAAGTCTTGTCATTAACTAGAAAACGAAATTCTCGGTCCGGAGGGACATAGAGTCGATCTTTGTTAAACCAAGGTGAGGAATCCTCTATGGTAGGATATCCATTGGACCAACCCCAATTGTATGTATTGTCTACAGTTCCATTATTAACCAAATTTTCAATAGCTTCACTTTGATTGAACAATTTTTCTATTAATAGATTTAGACGTACAATCTCACTTTGAGCTAAATCTCTTTGATTCAAAGCTATTTCTAGTTGTGTTTCACTTAACATTCTTGCATCTTTTTCAAACTCTAAATCTCCTTCTAACACACTACTAGAAAAACAGCCTTTTACGACGCTCATTGCGCGTCGTAAAAGGCTCAGACGATGCACAAATACGCGTCAAGGAAGGCCCTGTCATAAAGAGAGACAACGCGCTTTTGCGCGTCGTCTATAGACGACGTGCATTTACGACGCTCATTTATGACGCGCAATTACGACGCGCATTTACGACACGCAATGCGTATCAAGGAAGGCTTTGTCATAAAGGAAGACGACACGCAGTCGCGTGTCGTAACCTTACGACGCGCTTGTTAATGACACACAATGCGTATCAAGAAAGCCCCTGTCAAGAAAGGCCATGTCATAAATGAAGATGACACACATTTTTGCGTATCATGATTTTAAATGTTTAAAAAAAATATTATTTATAGATTTACTTATTTTCAAATTAAATTTGTATTTAATGTTTCATAATAGAAAATAAAATATCATATACAAAAAATAGAATCCATTGCATAAATTTAATGTCATACAATTCTATTTCTTACAATATATAAATTTGCATCTAATCTACTATGTACATCAAGTTCTAACTAAGTAAAGTTGCATCTTGCCTTTCATAATTCTTTAATACTAATGCTCCAAACAGCTGATTATATGGATAAGCAATTGTACATTGGCCAATCTCACTCAGTAATGACTTAGCCAAATTCAAATCCAAGTCTTTACTGCATCTTGCTGATAATGCTGCAAGATTTAAATCAAGTGGCTTCATATTCCTTTCTTCCATCAACTTTAGCTAATGCAAAAAATACACAGAAACAAAAAAAAAACATTGTAGAGGAAGGGGTAATTTGGGAAAATGTGAGGGGTATAATATAATAAGAATGCAAATACTTAATACCACTTTCATGCCATCATGGAAACATGTTGTGCATTACATAAAGGCCCTACACCAACACAAGGCTTTTGTTTGATTATGATCCTCAGCTGTTAAACCAAATACACAAAGCATGTCAGAAGAATAAAACTAGATGTAGATGAAACTTTAAAAGTGGTTGATCCATCACATTACATAAAGACCCTCCACTACCTTAAGAAACATTTGTAGAAAAAGTACTTCTTCAGGGCTAAGGTTGCCTACATAAACGGTTGTGTACTGTGGATTATTCTTTAGGGCATCACTATCACTTTGCTCTTTAGTATCCTCTGCAAAACAAAACAAAAAATATATATCAAAAAATGAAATTTTTTTATAGTTTTATATTATAATAATGCCTAAATGAGAAAAATAAATGGTTGTGTACTGTGGATTATTCTCATCTTACATATAAACAAACCACAGTCAGCCGCTTTACAATTCCAAGGAGGCCAACAATGTATGCCATAGTCAGCAGCTTTTCAACTTCCATATATGCATTAGGTCACATTTTGTGCAATGTATACGTCTTGATTCATCAGAAAAGTAATCACTAGTCTCTTGATGAGATGAACTAGCAATCTTCTGATGGATGAATCCTTTGATGCCATTCAAGACTACTTTGGGTATCTGACCCTGAATCCAATCTTCTGATGGATGAATCCTAAAAACACATGCAAGGTGTTTAAAGAGATATCTTACTCTTTACGTATAGCCAGGATGAATATTAATGTAGCATATGAATTTTAAATAGTAGTACCTGCTCCACATTATTAAATTACTGGAAATGACATGGAGCATTATGAAGTGGGGCCTCACATATTGCAATTCGAAATGTGTTTGTGGGATAAAAAGCCTGGATAGAATCGCTTGCAATTCAGTCTGTCATTAGAATATTTTTTTCAAAGTTGTAAATCTTGAGAACAGAGCTGACATAAAATCATAAACAAATATATATAGTCATCCTTCCTGCTAAAGAGTTACCTTTAAGTACATTAGACCCAAAGCATTTATAGCCCCAAGTGCAGTTACATCTCTATTGATCTGGGTTCCATCCATCATCTGCAAGGAACAGAAAACAAAAACAGAAAATTAATGAAAAATATAGAAAGGGTAATCAACTTTCTAAAAAAACAAGTAAAAAGAACAACCTGCCCCGAACCACGATTGTGGTCATCCATTGATCCGTTGGAGAGATGGGATCTTCCCTGAGAAAAGGCAATTTAACAAAAAAAAGTCATCTACATGAAATATTAATTCTAGTCATCTTTAAAGTTTAGTGAAATGAGTACTGATAATTGAAATCTTTTAGAGTAAAAGTGATGACCATATTTAAAGAGCATTTACATGATGAAACTCTTTGCTACCTGCATACTGGAACAACCGCCTAATTAATGTATCAATGAAACCAGTTGCATCTAGCCCACGACCTTTAGTTAAAGAGAACAAAGTTAAGAAACAAGTCCAACTTCAAGAAAGTGTGACTGATAAAACAACATACCCAAGGCAACAAGACCCAAGGAAAATCCAGAAGATATAGTTATCGTTCCCTTTCGAGTAAATTATCTCCTACATTTCTACATCCTATCTCACCCTATAAAAGTTTATAAACTAAAGAGCTAGAAGAAAAAACTGAATAATGCAACCATGTATTAAAATAACAGCTAACAGACACTACAAGTGGGAACAGTAACGACATGGAAGCTCACCAGAAGAATTTGCATTGTTTGTGGGTGTGCAGATCCTTCGTAAAGAAGCCCAACTGAGAAAAGCGTTGCTGACTGAAAATCGGTGGAATTAACAATATATTCTAACAAAAACATGAAACCAGAAGCTGTCTTGTTCACTGCAACAGAGCACCAAAGGCTCTCCAATAGCAGCCACTTCCAGTCTTCATTGAAAACCCCAAATTTCTCCATTGATACCCAACGATTTTGATCAACAATTATGATTAGAACACATATTCAGAAAGTGTTTTTGAAACTCTGAAAATCACGATTATATGTGGGGGAAATAAAAACCCTAGTTTTTGGTTGCCATTTTGTGATCTTCAGGAATGGACGCGCGTTTTTAAGAAAAAAATTATAAAACAATTAAGAAATTCATTTTCCTATACAAATTGAATCAATCATTTACTCAGAAATGTGCTAAAAAAGAATATATACACAAAAACATTAGTTAATTTATAAACTCAACCTTATTTAATTCAAGAAAAACAAAGAAACATACTCATACAGCTTCAAATATTAAGAAAAGAGACTGCATAAAATATTAAGAAAAAAAAATAATTCCAGAATTAGAAAAACTTTAATTCTAAAACAACTAATCTTAAGCTCACCAAACCAAAATGTAATACAAACACAGGCATCAAAACAAGTCCTCAACTCTTTAATCCATCTCTGTAGTACCTGAAAGAAAGTGAGCAAACAAAACCATAAATGAAAGAGCATTTTAGTCATTTAATCAACACTCAACTCAAGACATTTTTACAAGCTATGGGGGTGTTTGAAAGTGATTATATGCATATGTTTGTTATATCAAAATCAGAATCTCAAGCTATAATTTCTTGAAGTTAGGTTTGATGGGGTTGCAAATTGAAGGGTATATAAGTAATTTTACCTAAGGTATATATGTTACTGATCAGACGCAACATCTGCTGAAGTTGAAGCACTTGGTTTCTTTGATCAGATGGTAGCTTATTAACTTGATCTGGTCTCAGACTCATTACTTGGTGAAGTAATGCCTTCTCCATATATTGACTTAACTACACACATGCAAATAAATAAATAACAAGTTAAGAAAAAAGAATTTTTTTTTATTGATGTAGGTCGTGGAGGCTGAGTGGCTGAGGTCATATGAGCAGGAAGAAAGGATGACATGGTAATGGGTCTCACTGCTTTTCCAGGCATCCAATTCAATCCTTTTTCTAGTTGTTGTTGTGAAGGGATTCCCATTTGATTAAAATCCATTCCTACATGTGAACCTCCTGTCCTTTAACATCTTCATCACTGTTTTCCTTATTCTAAACAATCTATTGAGTTCAAAAGGTAAAGGTGTTTGATGGTAAAAAAAAAAAAAAAAGTCAAACATGTTATCATCTTTAAACAGGGTTAAATGCTTGCATTCATTTCTCATATTCTTCTTTTTATTAACAAATGCTTCCGGTTACATATTTTTTTTTATTATTAGTAAAGAAAGAAAAACATGTCATTATAAAATAAAAAATAAAGCACATTCTGTATATATTGGTAGCCAGAGTAAGGCATGTTGCTATTTTTGGCAAACTTGCAATTAAATATATGACTTATGAGACCACATCAAACAAAATTAAACATACATGGATTGCATCCAAATGTGTTTGTATCTATCATGCATTTCACGAGAAAGATCATCTTTGCAAAATCCTAGGTTACTCAACACCATCAGCAGCCTTTGAGGTGGATGTGTAATACTTCTAGGAAGAGGATCAGATAAAACTTTCTTCCAGATCATCAACAAGATACCCAGCTTTTGATCTGAATAGCCTGAGATATTGGGCGAAAGAAAGATGGATCACGCTGCACATACAGTAAAGCAACCTAGGAAATTTCCAAGTGGGACAACGATCTACCAGAACTTGCATCTTTGTCACCACCCAAAATAAATTCTTTTTACACATCTCAGGAGTCGAACCAAACCCATCACCCAAGAGTCCAACATGTTTTACATGATTAAGAGTTGTTTCCTGCCAAATCAACAAAAGGGTAGTTTAGTAAAATCACACACACACAAACACATACCAAACCAAAAAGAAAACTTCATGAAGTACGAGGAGACCTGCAAATCATTGATTAATGTTTCTACTGATGCAGTTCAATCAGCCCCTATTTTATAAGATCTAATAGAAAAGTTTTGACGAAAAACAAACCCATCTTCAACCATTCTACCTAAACCAAAAGGATCAAGATCCGAAAGCATGTCAGGGCGTTTAGTTTTCCAATCTAGCATCATCCATTGCTTCTCAGCAGCCAAGAAAATGGTTGTGATAGCAGCAAGTAGCATGCTCCAATCAGGCAATTGATTGATAAAAGTTCTTGGAGCAGTTGATGTTGGATTATCATCATTCTACAGGAGCGAAGCATAACTTTAACAGAAGCATTTCGTCGAACACTTTAGAGGCAGCAAAAAAAATGGAAAATGAAGTTAGGAGCGAAGCATAACTTTAACTTTCCTCTTCCCCAGCTCCATTCCAACCATTCCCAACCACCCTCATATTGCTCCTCGTTCATCTTATTCATCTCCTCCTCCAACCACCATCCTTCACAGCCTCCTCCGATTTTCATGGACCCGATCCGCTACTTTAGCCTCCGAGTGGAGCCCTCAAGTCGATCAAACCACTTGGTGGTCTCGAATCTCACATGATGCACGTCAGCGAGGACTTAAGCCCGAAGAGGGCTCTGTAAGAACCTCGATATCTTCTTCTCGACCTTCTCCATCTTCCGCAACAACTATACATGTTGGGGTTAACTCCATGCTGAGTAGTTGATCTGAGATACCAGCTTACCAGCTTGGTTGTATTATTCCTTAAGGATAAAGTAGTGGTGGAGGCAGATTAGGGTTTGTAGAGAAAAGGAGAAGGAGAGAGTGAGAAGCTGGGTTTTAATTTTTTTGGGGATTTCATGTCGGAGTAGTTGATCTGAGATACAAGCTTGGTTGTGTTATTCCTTAAGGATAAAGTAGTGGTGGAGGCGGATTAGGGTTTCCATAGAAAAGGATAAGGAGAGAGTGAGAAGTGGGGTTTTAAAATATTTTTGGGAATTTCATTCCCCCCCCCCCCCCCCCCCCCCCACTAAATGCGCACGTTCATTAAAATTATAAAGCGACAACCATAGAGGACGCGCATTTAAGATACAGCACCCTCTGTCTTTTTAATTTTTTTTCTTATAACATTAATTTAAGGGCACTCAATAATGTGCGACCTAAATCCTAAATTTTATTTGAAGAGATGACACTTTTTTAATGTCACTCTCTTTTGCGTAACATAAATCAATGAGTGTCGTGGTTTGCGCGTCGTAAAAGGGTCTTTTTCTTGTAGTGACATGGCCATTTTGAGTCTTTTGTTGTCCATTCTACCTCTCACATGAAACATTTCTTGGGATGCTAAGTTCTTCTCATCTAAGGCTTTGTTGTAGTCTGAAAGGACGGCAGCAAGTGTCATTAAGATTGTCTATGAAGGGTTGACAATCATGCATGTTGTAATTTAGAGTTTGGATCATAAGTTTTACCTATTCGATGATGCTTAGAGTTCCATCCTTTTCCATGTAGCAGTATTGCTTTTCCAGCTTTGTAGGCCCATCATCATCAGCAGTTGCTAGCATGCAGATCTTGCCTTTTCCTTTGATATTGCTGATGGTTTCTTCTTCATCTCCAGATGACCAAACTTCATGGTCTCTTTTGACATGATCCACATATGCCCTAGCCTTTTACTTTTCCTCCAATTCTTGAGCCATTCTACGGTAGCATGCCCTGTCCTTTACCACATTTGCTTTGCAATCTTTTTCAAAATGATTCTCTTTGTTGCACTTGTGACATATTACAACATCACTTTTGTCTTCTGAGGGGGTACCGGAGTCAGAGGTTTGAATGGACTGCGGTGCCTCCTTTGGTTGAGTATTTTGAGATTGCGGTGGTGGGTGAGAAATTTTGGGATAATGAGAGTGATTTTTTTTGTGGGTTGAAGTTATGGTTGAAAGGACGTTTGTTGAAATGTTGAATTTTACGAAAGGAGGGAGGTGGTAGCCGGTTGAACTGCTTACTAACAAGTGCAATTGTAACGACCCAATTTTCACGTCCAAAAATTTCGTTTTAAAACATTACTTCAGAAGACTTTAATAATTAAAACATTGTTTGATCAAACCATGATACAACGTAAACCGTGTCTAAAAGTCAAATCATACAACCAATTAAAATATCAGAGTATAAATCCCAGAGAATCTCGTAAATGCGGAAACTCGAGAGTGCGTGTGTGACATGCTGCTACCGCGCCGGCGCCTTTCCCCTAGCTGAGGAGGTACCTGAAACCAAAACTGAAAACTGTAAGCACAAAGCTTAGTGAGTTCCCCCACCGTACCACATACCAAATAATCTCATAACATACATATATTGTCAGGCATATCTGGGTGCCCGACCTTCCCCTTCGGCCCTCTTGACCGGACATTGCCTAGCATATCTGGGTGCTGGCCTCCCCTTCGGTCCTTTCAACCGGATACTGCCTAGCATATCTGGGTGCTGGCCTCCCCTTCGGTCCTACCGACCGGATACTGCCTAGCATATCTGGCTGCTGGCCTCCCCTTCGGTCCTACCGACCGGATACTACCTAGCATATCTGGGTGCTGGCCTCCCCTTCGGTCCTACCGACCAGATACTTCCGGGACTATCTCCCCCCTACTGTCACTAGCACATAGCATCATATCATACTAGCACATAACATAACGCAGGCAATACCTAGATGAATATCACAGAGACAAACATCTACAAATAACTCCTACTGGTGGGCCGACATTGTGGCCATAGACCCACCGCTACTGGAAGGTAACTCACCTCGAAGTAGCTGCTAATCTGATCGGGAACTGACTGCCTACTGTTGCTGCTGCTGCTCCGGAAATCCTCCGGCTGCAATTCCCACAACATACTCAATCAAACACTTCTCACTGACCTTTGGGTAAAATGACCATTTTACCCCTGACCACGCCCTAAGTCAAAGTCAGAGTCAACTTTCAGTTGACCCGACTCGCCGAGTTGGCTTTCCAACTCTCCGAGTCCCAACCCAAACGACTGCCCTGAATCCCAATCCTACTCGTCGAGTTCACCTTCTAAACCAATATTCAAGTCCTTCATCCTACTCGCCGAGTTGTATGAACAACTCGTCGAGTTCGTCTTCATCCGACGGACACTTATGCTAAGACTCGCCGATTTGTATGAACAACTCGCCGAGTCCATCTTCATCCGAAGAACACTTATGCTGCGACTCGCCGAGTTCTATGAACAACTCGCCGAGTCTGCTCTTGATCTAAGGAGATTGCCTTGAACTCGCCGAGTCAGGGCATTGACTCGCCAAGTACCTCCATAGATGAGTTTAGCTTCCGACTCACTGAGTCACACCCCGTGACTCACTGTCCACTCGACACTACGAAAAGAGGACAAACTCGGAGACTCGCGAACAGACTCGCCGAGTCATATGAACGACTCGTCGAGTCGTTGCCATGCACCCACTAAATACACAGATTTGCTCGATTCCAGTCCATTCCATTCACAGATCTGGACTTCTAGGACACGAATCACACATAACGGTTCCAACTTTACGTGTGGATATTCACCAAAATGGATTTTAGGGCTCAAAATGTCTCAAAAGGGTAGATCTAGGGTGAACAAGCAACATGGGGCGATAAAGCTAACAGATCTGAGCTCCTGGAGCTCAATCTTGCCTAGATCCAGAGGCCAAACATCTTATTACGACATATAATGCACATACAAGCTTGGGGATTTGTCCAAGAAAGACCTAAATGAAGTACTAAGCAAAGAATCATGGGGAAAACGGGTTATACCTCAAAGGAACTGCTAGAAGAACACAATAATGCCTGGATGGTTTCCCTTCTTCTGGATCTACTTCCTTCCTCCTTCAAAACCTTCAAAAGAACACAACAAAGCTTCAATTCTTCAAAGAACAAGCATAAACGAGGATTGGGAGCTCTGGGGAGAGAATGGGGGCTGGCCTGGGGAGGATAAGTCGCTTAAATAGGGTGCAAACCCCTGAAACTTAGGGTTTCATGCAACAGCTGTGACTCGCCGAGTCCAGGATATGGACTCGCTGAGTCGCCAACTTAAACGTGTCCCGGGTCCTGCATCCACTCGGCGAGTCGGACCTATGACTCGCCGTGTCCAAGGCTAAAAGAAAGAAAAGATTCAAATAACATTTATGTACCAGGAACCGGGTGCTACAAATCTCCCCCACTTATTTTAGACTTCATCCTCGAAGTCTGCCGCTCGAACCTGAAACAGCTCGGGATAATGCTCCATCATCTCGTCCACCGGCTCCCAAGTCCATTCCGAACCCTTGCGGTGCTGCCATTGCACCTTCACTAGCTCCACCCTCTTGTTCCTCAAATCATTTGACTTCCTGTCGAGGATTGCGACTGGACGCTCAATGTAATTCAGGCTGTCATCAACCTGAATGTCCTCTAATGGCACAACCGTTGAATCGTCCACTAGGCACTTTCGCAGCTGAGAAACATGGAAAGTGTTGTGGATCTGGCTGAGCTCGGCTGGCAGATCCAATCTATACGCTACCTTGCCCACCCAGGCTACGACCCTGAACGATCCGATGAATCACGGGCCCAACTTGCCCCGCGTCCTGAATCGAATGACGCCTTTCCAAGGCGACACCTTCAGGAGAACCATATCCCCGACTTGGAACTCCAAATCGGATCGACGCTTGTCGGCATAACTTTTCTGCCGACTCTGAGCAGTCTGAAGCCTGCTCCGGACCTGCTGGATCCTCTCGGTCGTCTTGAGCACCACTTCGGTGCTCCCCATGACCCTCTGGCCAACTTCACCCCAGCATATCGGGGTCCTGCACCTCCGTCCGTACAACATCTTGAAGGGAGGGCGGTCGATACTCACGTGATAGCTGTTGTTGTAGGAGAACTCGGCCAGGGGAAGATAGGTATCCCAGTTACCACCGAAGTCTAGCACGCACGCCCGCAGCATATCCTCCAGAGTCTGGATGGTCCGCTCGCTCTGACCATCCGTCTGCGGGTGAAAGGCAGTGCTGAAATGCAGACGAGTGCCCAACTCGTCATGGAATCTCTTCCAAAATCTGGAAGTAAAACGCACATCCCTGTCCGAGATCACCGATACTGGCACCCCATGCCGTGCCACAATCTCCCTGATATAAATGTCGGCCAATTTCTCGGCCGATATGCTCTCCTGAATCTGGATAAAGTGAGCACTCTTGGTCAATCGATCCATAATGACCCAAATCGAATCCACTCCACATGCGGTCCTAGGAAGTTTCGTGATAAAGTCCATCGTGATATCCTCCCATTTCCACAGTGGGATGTCCAACGGCTGCATCTTGCCATGCGGCCTCTGATGTTCGGCTTTCACCTTCCTACAGGTCAAGCAGCGCTCAACGTATCATGACACATCCCGCTTCATGCAGGGCCACCAATAATCTAGACAAAGATCCCTATACATCTTCGTCGCCCCGGGATGAATGGAGAATCAGGACTTGTGCGCCTCCTCCATCAAAATCTGGCGCACGCCTCCGTGATACGGAACCCACACCCTACGGTGCAGTGTCAAAAGTCCTCGGCTATCATAATCAAAGGAGGAAACCTGACCCACAACACGCTCACTCTTCCTATGTTCCTCCTTGATAGCCTCCTGTTGAGCCTCCCGAATCTGCTCCAACAAGGGAGTCACCACGGTCATCCTCATACAAATGTCCCTGATCGGCGCCGCCTTGCGGCTAAGCGCATCAGCCACCACATTGGCCTTCCCCGGGTGGTAAAGGATCTCACAATCATAATCCTTCACCACGTCCAACCATCGACGCTGCCTCATGTTCAGATTCGGCTGATCCATGAGGTACCTCAAACTCTTGTGGTCCGTGTAGATGGTACATCGAACCCCGTAGAGGTAATTCCGCCAAATCTTGAGGGAAAAGACCACCGCCCCCAACTCCAAATCGTGTGTCGGGTAGTTCGCCTCGTGAGGCTTGAGCTGCCTCGAAGCATAGGCAATGACATGCCCCCTCTGCATCAGTACCGCGCCCAACCCTGAAATGGACGCATCACAATAAACCACAAAATCCTCTACGCCCTCTGGCAGGGCTAAGATCGGCGCCTCGCACAGTCTCTATCTCAGCGTCTCAAATGCAGCATGTTGCTCGGGTCCCCACCGAAAGACCACGGCTTTCTTTGTCAGCTGCGTCAGGGGTACGGCTATCTTGGAGAAATCCTAGATAAATCTCCGATAGTAGCCTTCCAATCCCAGGAAACTCCGAATCTCAGATGGAGACTTCGGAACCTCCCATCTCCTCACGGCCTCGACCTTGGCCGGATCGACCAGAATCTCGTTCTGGTTGACGAGGTGACCAAGAAATTGCACCTCGCGCAACCAAAACTCACACTTGGAGAACTTGGCATACAAGCTCTCCCTCCTCAGGGTCTCCAAGACCTCTCTCAGATGCTCCTCATGTTCCTCCCGAGTCTTGGAATAAACCAAGATATCATCGATAAAGACTATCACAGACCGATCCAGCATCGGTCTGCATACGCGGTTCATGAGGTCCATGTACGCGGCACGAGCATTGGTGAGCCCAAACGGCATCACCACGAACTCATAATGGCCATAGCGTGTCCGAAACGCGGTCTTCTGCATATCCTCCTCCCTGACCCTCATCTGATGATAACCCGAACGCAAATCAATCTTGGAGAACCAAGATGCTCCCTGAAGCTGGTCAAAGAGGTCATCAATCCTCGGAAGCGGGTAACGGTTCTTCACCGTTACCTTGTTCAGCTCCCGATAATCTATACACATCCGATGCGACCCATCCTTCATCTTCACAAACAGAATCGGGGCTCCCCAGGGCGAACTGCTCGGACGAATAAATCCCTTGTCTAGCAGCTCCTGCAGCTGCGTAGACAACTCCTGCATCTTGGGAGGAGCCAACTGATACGGTGCCTTGGCTAGCGGAGCCGCACCAGGAACAAGGTCAATCCTAAACTCAACCTGTCGCTCCGGAGGTATCCCAGGAAGCTCCTCTGGAAAAACATCTGCGAAATCTCGGACCACTGGAACCCCGCTCACTGTCGCCTTACCCACCTCCGGGGTATCCATCACATACGCGACATATCCTGCGCATCCCTGCTGAAGGTAGCGCCTAGCCCTCGTTGCTGAACATACAGCGGGTCCATACTGAGGCCTCTCACCATGAATCACTAACTCTCCCCCGCTAGGGGTCCTGACCCGCACTAGCTGCTGCGCGCAATCTATCACTGCCCCATTAGGGCTCAGCCAATCCATGCCTATAATCACCTTGTTCCCACGCAACAGAATGGGAACCAAATCTACCAAATAGCGCTCCTCGAACAAACGCAACACGCAATCTCGAAATACCATCGATGCTCGCACCGATCGATCATCAGCAATCTCCACCTCCAAAGGGCAATCTAACTCACCTGATGGCTCATGAAACTTCTTGCTAAGCGCAAGGGAAACGAATGATCGGGATGCACTCGAATCAAATAACACCTGAACTGGGAGGCCGTTCACATGGAACGATCCTAATGCATATATATACATACATAGCACATATCAATAACATAACATCATAAAAATAAGATAGAGGGAAAGAATCATACCCGTCACCACATCGGGTGCGGCACGTGCCTCCTCGGTAGTCAGCTGGAATGCTCGGCTCCTCACCATTGGAGCCTCTGCCTTGCCCTGCCGACCATCCGTGATCCGCAGGGTCGCTGGAGCTGGTGCCTTCACCGGCGCTGAAACTATCAACTGGGGGCAATTAGCCTTCTTGTGGCCCCTCTGGTTGCAGTGAAAACACAGCAACTCTGATGTCTGAATAACTGCTGCCGGAGCAGTGCAATCCCTGCTGATGTGCCCAGACTTGCCGCACTTGTAGCAGCCTGATGATCCCATCCTACATGCCCCCTCGTGCGCCTTGCCGCATTTCCTGCAGCGTCCCCGTCCCTGTTGGCCTTTCGGCCCCGCATCAAACCCCTTGGGCTTCTTCCCCGAAGCCCCTCCTGACTGACCCTCTTCTGCCTTTCGTTTCCGGATGTGCTCCAAATCTATCTCCCTTTCCCTCGCCCTGGCAATCATGGAGTCCAGGGTAGGGCAAGCCGAAAAGCTAACATGCTTCCGGATGTCAGCTCGTAGCATATCATGATAACGAGTCCTCCTCATGTCCTCATCACCAGTATACTGGGGCACCAACAAAGCCCTCTCCCGGAACTTGGCGGTGATCTCCGCCACAGTCTCCGTCGTCTGCCTCATGTCTAGAAACTCCCTGGCCAGCTGCTGAAGCTCGACAGCCGGCGCAAACTCTGCCCTGAACCTGGTCACAAATTCCGACCAGGTCATAGCCTCGATAGCTGAGGCTCCCAACGAGTCACCCACTGACTCCCACCAATCCCGGGCTCGGTCCCATAAACACCCTGCTGCATACCTCACCTTCGACCCCTCAGGGCAGAAGCTAGTCAACTGTGCAGACTCGATGTCTGTAATCCATCGCCTGGCAGCAATGGGGTCCTTCATCCCATGGAAGTCCGGCGCACCACTGCCCCTAAAGTCCTTGAAGGACAGTGTGTGAGATCCCGACTGGCTAGATGCCATATCACTCCGGAATGCCCGAAGGCGATCCTCCATCAACTCCATGATCCCTTCCTTGATCGACCCAAAGAGAATGGGGTCGAATCAAGGATGCCTCTGGTGATCTCTGACGCGATGAACTCGCATAGTCTCTCATCAACCGGCTCGGAACCAGATCCCGAACCTGACCCCTCTCCTGAACCGCCATCTACCGGCCTCGATCGAAGTACTACCATTCTGCAACACATAACACAATCATTAGCGATACTGATACTTCCTGAGGGATCACAACTACTTGCAAGTTCCCTGGTCTTATCTTGGCCTTCCTTGGTTCGGGTACAGATCCTCTGCTTTTAGTAGTACGGGCGCATACTACCTTCCACATCTATCCGTACCTTCTTCAATGTATGCCTCGACTCCACCAGATCCCCTTTCACTACTGCTGATCACTGCTATACTTATCCTAGGCTTGCCCTAGGGAAATCTCTAATTCCACTCTAACCAGTCCTCAGCTGCTGCAGGCCTCCTTGTAATGCCAATTAGCCATTACCCGAATACCATCACATGTGACGAGGCTCAGATAATCCTTCGAGTACCCGACTCGTCCCTACAACGATTGGACTCAAACAAGAGCTGTGCAATAGGATCAAATCCGGCACTCTAAGATTATTCAACCCTGATCACATGTGACGTGACGCATTCGCCTAATGGCTAACTCCCATTATTCAGAGTCCCACGTAGCACGAAGCAAGCAGCATTCAGATAAGGATAACAATCTCGATTAACTCTATCTTCTTTCAGGAACTGAGCTAGCATTTAGTGCTAAGCCCATACTACCAGGCATAACCTAATCAGGCTATCCTACTTACTGTCTACTCAATATCTAGCATGCAACTCTCATACAATGGAAACACATAAAGCAGGCACATAAGACATCACTCCTAGATCCTTAGTCCTATTCTAGCATGCTGTTCTACAAAAGCTGATAAACATAACATAAACATGTATGGGTACTTTGGGGAATACTTACTTGAGCTCGGCCGGTCGCGCACATCACACACTTCGTTCTTTCTCAAACTCTTTTCTCAATTTTAGAAAACACTTTCCTTTAGAAAATCTTTTAATCCCTCGATTTGAGTTCAGACACTCCCGAAGGTGTGTCCGAATCCCTCAAACCAGGGCTCTGATACCAACTTGTAACGACCTAATTTTCACGTCTAAAAATTCCGTTTTAAAACATTACTTCAGAAGACTTTAATAATTAAAACATTGTTTTATCAAACCATGATACAACGTAAACCGTGTCTAAAAGTCAAATCATACAGCCAATCAAAATACCAGAGTATAAATCCCAGAGAATCACGTAAATACGGAAACCCGAGAGTGCGTGTGTGACATGCTGCTACCGCGCCGGCTCTTTTCCCCTAGCTGAGGAGGTACCTGAAACCAAAACTGAAAACTATAAGCACAAAGCTTAGTGAGTTCCCCGACCGTACCACATACCAAATAATCTCATAACATACATATATTGCCAGGCATATCTGGGTGCCCGACCTTCCGCTTCGGCCCTCTTGACCGGACATTGCCTAGCATATCTGGGTGCTGGCCTCCCCTTCGGTCCTTTCGACCGGATATTGCCTAGCATATCTGGGTGCTGGCCTCCCCTTCTGTCCTACCGACCGGATACTGCCTAGCATATCTGGCTGCTGGCCTCCCTTTCGGTCCTACCGACCGGATACTGCCTAGCATATCTGGGTGCTGGCCTCCCCTTCGGTCCTACCGACCGGATACTGCCTAGCATATCTGGGTGCTGGCCTCCCCTTCGGTCCTACCGACCGGATACTTCCGGGACTATCTCCCCCCTACTGTCACTAGCACATAGCATCATATCATACTAGCACATAACATAACGCAGGCAATACCTAGATGAATATCACAGAGACAACCATCTACAAATAACTCCTACTGGTGGGTCGGCATTGTGGCCGTAGACCCACCGCTACTGGAAGGTAACTCACCTCGAAGTAGTTGCTGATCTGATCGGGAACTGACTGCCTACTGCTGCTGCTGCTGCTGCTCCAGAAATCCTCCGGCTGCAATTCCCACAACATACTCAATCAAACACTGCTCACTGACCTTTGGGTAAAATGACCATTTTACCCCTGACCACGCCCTAAGTCAAAGTCAGAGTCAACTTTCAGTTGACCCGACTCGCCGAGTTGGCTTTCCAACTCACCGAGTCCCAACCCAAACGACTGCCCTGAATCCCGATCCTACTCGTCGAGTTAGGCGACGACTCGTCGAGTTCACCTTCTAAACCAATATGCAAGTCCTTCATCCTACTCGCCGAGTTGTATGAACAACTCGTCGAGTTCGTCTTCATCCGACGGACACTTATGCTAAGACTCACCGAGTTGTATGAACAACTCGCCGAGTCCATCTTAATCCGAATAACACTTATGCTGCGACTCGCCGAGTTGTATGAACAACTCGTCGAGTCTGCTCTTGATCTATGGAGATTGCCTTGAACTCGCCGAGTCAGGGCATTGACTCGCCGAGTACCTCCATAGATGAGTTCAGCTTCCGACTCACTGAGTCACACCCCTTGACTCACTGTCCACTCGACACTACGAAAAGGGGACAAACTCGTAGACTCGCGAACAGACTCGCCGAGTCATATGAACGACTCGCCGAGTCGTTGCCATGTACCCACTAAATACATAGATTTGCTCGATTCCAGTCCATGCCATTCACAGATCTGGACTTCTAGGACACGAATCACACGTAAAGTTTCCAACTTTACGTGTGGATATTCACCAATATGGATTTTAGGGCTCATAATGTCTCAAAAGGGTAGATCTAGGGTGAACAAGCAACATGAGGCCATAAAGCTAACAGATCTGAGCTCCTGGAGCTCAATCTTGCCTAGATCCAGAGGCCAAACATCTTATTATGACATATAATTCACATACAAACTTGGGGATTTGTCCAAGAAAGACCTAAATGAAGTACTAAGCAAAGAATCATGGGGAAAACGGGTTATACCTCAAAGGAACTGCTGGAAGAACACAATAATGCCTGGATGGCTTCCCTTCTTCTGGATCTACTTCCTTCCTCCTTCAAAACCTTCAAAAGCACACAACAAAGCTTCAATTCTTCAAAGAACAAGCATAAATGAGGGTTGGGAGTTCTGGGGAGAGAATGGGGGTTGGCTTGGGGCGAATAAGTCGCTTAAATAGGGTGCAAACCCCTGAAACTTAGGGTTTCATCCAATAGTTGTGACTCGCCGAGTCCAGGATATGGACTCGCCAAGTCGCCAACTTAAACGTGTCCCGGGTCCCGCATCCACTCGGCGAGTCGGACCTATGACTCGCCGAGTCCAAGGCTAAAAGAAAGGAAATACTCAAATAACATTTACATACCAGGAACCAGGTGCTACAGCAATAGCCTTCTGAAATTCGTCTTCATCATCATACTCTGAGACAGCTGCGTACGACTGTGGTGTAGTGTCATACGAGGGAGAGTAAGATTGACTGTGTGGAGCTTGTTCTACAAGAGCAAGTGGTCCTCCGAAGTCAGCACAATCTTTGAGTACCGTGGATTCTTGTGCTTGCAGTTCCCTGTAGAGCTTGTAGAGAGATAAGGAATGAATCTTTCTATCCCCTTGGACTATCATTTTGGCAGTAGTCTAATGTCTTACCAAACTGTTGAGAATTTGAAGGTTTCTTTCATGGTTACTGCGGACGGTGCTAGCATTTGATAACTTGGTCACTATCAGATTGAACCTTTTAAAAGAGTCTTGTAGCACCTGATTCTTGGTACGTATTCTCTTGTTATACTTTGCCTTTTGGCCTTGGACTCGGCGAGTTGAAGGTCCAACTCGCCGAGTAGAAGCGAGAAGGGACACGGGACTTAAGTGGTGGACTCGGCGAGTTGGTCCCCGGACTCGGCGAGTAGACCCTGTTTGGACAAAAACCCTAATCCGAGGGTTTGCACCCTATTTAAACACCTTAACTCGGCCTCCTTAGTCCTATTTGCTCCCAGAAGACCCCCGTAGCAAACCCTATCCGTTATTAAAGTACTCTAAGGCATTTGGAGTGATTTTGGTGCTTTTGTGATCCAAGGAAGGAAGGAAAGACTTGAAGGATCAAGAGGAGGCTAGAAGGACTCGGTTTTGAGCATCATTTGCAGACTTCAAAAGGTATAAAGTCTATACCTTGCTTGCTCTTTTGATAGATCCCATTTTGTGGAGTTTTAGGGCTTTTCTAAGCCATTTTGGTCACCAACCATGATTGCAAGCATGGGTTGAGGTTGATGTTTCAGATCTAGGTCCTTAGAAGGGTTACAAGGCAGAAAGGAGTGGCTTTTGCACTCAAAGAAGACCTCATTTAGGACCGTTTAAGCTCAAAGTCCCATGCAAGCACGTAAAGGTTGTAACTTTACGTGCTAGATCGATTGTAGAAGCATGGATCTACCTTTTGATCAAGGGTTGTACATCAGAAATCGAAGATTTAGTAAGTGAATGTGACCAACTCGACGAGTCCGTTCTTGGACTCGGCGAGTCCAAGGTTCTGTCCCGTATCAGTTGAGGGTCTTAAGGACCCAGTTGAGTGTGGAAAGGTTTCAGGAAGGTCCCGGGGAGTGACCCAGCGTTTTGGACTAAGCCATGGTTCCGGAAGTTCATGGGACTCAGCGAGTGCATGAACGGACTCGGCGACTCCAAGGCAATCTTCTTAGAACTCGACGATTTGTTCATCAACTCGACGAGTCGAAGACAAAACTCGTTCATCAGATGAAGCTGGACTCGACGAGTTGTTCATCAACTCGGCGAGTCAGATGAGTTTTCATGTGTCATTCATATGAGAGAAGAACTCGTCGAGTTGACGGCCCAATTCGAGGAGTATAAGCGGGTTTAAGGACAATTGGAAGTAAAAGGACTCGGCGAGTTGGCAAGCCAACTCGGCGAGTCCGGTCAATTGGAAGTTGAGTTTGTCCTTGACTTGACTTGATCAGGGGTAAAATGGTTATTTTACCCAAAGAGTAGATATCATACTCTGATGGTGTGTTTTGTGGGATTTATAGCCGGAGGATTTCCGGAGCAGCAACAGCAGCAGATAGAGAGTTCCCGCATAGATCAGCAGCTACTACGAGGTGAGTTACCTTCCAGTAGCGGTGGGTCTATGGCCACAATGTCGGCCCACTAGTAGGGATCATATGTTGGATGTTTGTCTTTGTTATATTCATATGTGTTGCTATTACCTGATATGTTATATGCTAGCGTGATATGATATGTGATAGTGATAGAGCTCGGTTGTTAGGACCGAAAGGGTAGGTTAGGCACCCCAGATATTCCTAACAGTATGTTATGATATGTTTAGCTGCTAGCATGATATGTTATATGAGATAGAGGTAGTAGAAAGGGGAAAGGTCCCCGAGATTTGGTCTTTAGGACCGAAGGGTAGGTTGGACACCCCAGATATGTCTGACAATAGATTATGCTATGATATGTGTGATAGTAGTAGTAGGGGGTGAAATAGTTCATGAGGTTCGGTTGTTAGGACCGAAGGGTAGTCAGCACCCCAAAATAGCTCGACATGGGTAGGTCAGCGCCCCAGAATGGCTTGACATGGGTAGGTCGGCACCCTAGAATGGTCGTACCGGGTAGGTCGGGCACCCTATAAATGCCTGGCTGTATGTATGTGATATGATTGTATGGTATGTGGTACGATGGGAGAAATCACTAAGCTTTGTGCTTACAGTTACAGTTTTGTTTTCAGGTACCTCTTCACCGAAGGGGAAAGAGCTGGTGTGGTAGCGGCACATCATACACCCACACCTTGGTTTCTCCGCATTATGAGACATTCTGGGATTATACTCTGACATTATGATTATTTTCATGCTTTGGTTTTCAGACACGAGATATGTTTTATGAATTGATATGTTCGGGTGATGTTTTACTACTAAAGTTTTGTTAAGCACTTAATTTAAAATGAAATTTTTGGGCGTGAAAATTTGGGTCGTTACAAGTTGATATTAAAGCCCTGGTTTGAGGGATTCAGACACACCCTCGGGAGTGTCTGGATTCAAATCGAGGGAATTAAAGAATTTTCTAAGAAAGTGATTTTTCCTAAAGGGTAAACTAAAGAGTTTTAGGAAAAGTACGAAGTGTGTGATGTGCGCAACCAGCCGAGCCCAAGTAAGTATTCCCTAAAGTACCCATACAATGTTATACTATGTTTATCAAATTCAGTAGAACAGCATGCTAGAATAGGACTAAGGATCTAGGAATGATGCCTTATGTTCCTACTTTATGTCCTTCAGCTTATGAGAATTGCATGCTAGTATTGAGTAGACAATAGTAGGATAGCCTATTTAGGTTATGCCTGGTAGTATGAGCTTAGCATTATATGCTAGTTCAGCTTCTCATTATGAGGACAGATTTGCTTGAGTAGTTTTCCTGCGTCCGAATGTTGTTTGCTTTGTGCTTTGTGGGACTCTGAGTGATGGGAATTAGTTATTCGGTGAATACGTCACGTTACATGAGATCAGGGTTGAATAATCTCAGAGTGTTGGATTTGGCCCTATTGCGCAGCTCTTGTTTGAGTCTAACCGTTGTAGGAACGAGTATGTTACTCGAAGGATTATCTGGGCCTCATCACATGTGATGGTATTCAGGTAATGGCTAATTGGCATTACAAGGAGGCCTTCAGCAGCTGAGGACAGGATTGGGTGGAGTCAGAGATTTTCCCTAGGGAAAGCCTAGAGTGGGAATAGCAGAGGATCAACAGTGGTGAAAGGGATCTGGTGGAGTTAAAGTTGTCCTTGAGGAAGGTACGGATAGATGAAGGTAGTATGGGCCTGTACTACTGAAAGCAGAGGATCCATACCCGAATTAAGGAGGGCTGAGGCAAGACCAGGGAGCTTGTAGTAGATGTGGTCCCTTTAGAGGTATCAGTGTCACTAATGGTTGTATGTATGTATTGCAGAATGGTGGTACTACGTCAGAGGCCAGCAGTTGGCAGTTCAGGAGAGGGATCGGGTTCGGGATCAGGTTTCAAGCCAGTAGATGAGAGGCTATACGATTTTATCGCGTCAGAGATCACTAGAGGCATCCTTGAGTCGACCCCCATCATTTTCAGGTCGATCAAGGAAGGGATAGTTGAGCTGATGGAGGATCACCTCAGGGCGTTCAGGAGTGACAAGGCATCTGGCCAGTCAGGAACTCGGACACTGTCCTTTAGGACTTCAGGGGTAGTGGTGCGCCATATTTCCATGGGGCGAAGGACCCCATTGCTGCCAGACGATGGATTGCGAACATTGAGTCCGCACAGCTGACCAGCTTCGGCCCCGAGGGGTCGAAGGTGAGATATGCAGCATGGTGCTTAAGAGACAGAGCTAGAGACTGGTGGGAGTCTGTTGGTGACTCATTGGGAGCCTCGGCTGTTGAGGCTATGACATGGTCAGATTTTGTGACCCGGTTCCGAGCAGAGTTTGCGCCAGTGGTAGAGCTTCAGCAGCTGGCCAGAGAGTTTTTGGACATGAGACAGACCACAGAGACTGTGGCGGAGATCACTACCAAGTTTCGGGAAAGGGCGTTGTTAGTGCCCCAGTATGCGGGTGATGAGGATATGAGGAGGACCCGCTATCATGACATGTTA
This sequence comes from Lactuca serriola, assembly GCF_051521515.1. NCBI lineage: Eukaryota > Viridiplantae > Streptophyta > Magnoliopsida > Asterales > Asteraceae > Lactuca > Lactuca serriola. The sequence continues at coordinate 158,763,408 of NC_136413.1, read as the reverse complement.
CGAGCTGATATTCGGGAGCATGTCAGTTTCTCCGCTTGCCCTACTCTGGAGTCCACGATTGCCAGGGCCAAGGAGAGGGAGATCAATCTGGAGCATGTCCGGAAGAGGAAAGTAGAGGAGGGGCAGTTGATTAGGGATTCGGGGAAGAAGCCCAAGGGATCAGATGGTAGGCTGAAAGGCCAGTCAGGACCGGGCCGTTGTAGGAAGTGCAGCAGGCCAAATGAGGGGGCGTGTAGACTGCGATCGTCGGGCTGCTACAAGTGCGGCAAGACGTGGCATTTCAGCAGGGATTGTACTGCCCCTGCACCGGTTATTCAGACGTCTGAGTTGCTGTGTTTCCACTGCAACCAGAGGGGCCACAAGAAGGCTAATTGCCCCTAGTTGACAGCAGCATCAGCGCCAGTGAAGGCGCCAGCTCCAGTGACCCTGCGGATTACTGATGGCCGGCAGGGAAAGGCAGAGGCTCCAGTGGTGAGGAGTCGGGCATTCCAGTTGACTACCGAGGAGGCACGCGCTGTACCCGATGTGGTGATGGGTGTGACTTTTTATTTACATTGTTATGATATGCTGCTGTGATTTTGATATGTTATGTATGTGCTCTGTTTAGGATCGTTCAATGTGAACGGTATCCCAGTTCAGGTATTGTTTGATTCGGATGCTACCCGATCATTTGTTTCTCTTGAGCTCAGCAAGAGATTTTCCGAATCTTCAGGCATGTTAGATTGCCCTCTAGATGTAGAGATTGCAGATGACCGTTCGGCGCGAGAATCGACGGTGTTCCGAGAGTGTGTGCTGAGATTTATCGAGGAGCGCTACCTGGTGGATCTGGTTCGCATACCCTTGCGGGGGAACAAGGTTATTATCGGTATGGATTGGTTAATCCCTAATGGGGCAGTGATCGACTGCGCACAGCAGTTGGTGCAGATCAGGACCCCAAGTGGGGGAGAGCTAGTGATTCAGGGCGAGAGGCCATAGAGAGGACCAGTCCTATGTTCAGCAGTGAGAGCTAGGCGTTACCTCCAGCAGGGTTGTGCAGGTTATGTCGCGTATGTTATGGATACCCGAGAGGCGGGAAGGGCGACGGTGGGCGGTGCCCGTAGTACGAGAGTTCGCGAACGTATTCCCCGAGGAGCTGCCTGGGATACCTCCGGAGCGCCAGGTGGAGTTCAAGATCGACCTAGTCCCAGGTGCGGCTCCGATAGCCAAGGCACCATATCGGTTGGCTCCACCCGAGATGCAAGAATTGTCTACGCAGCTGCAAGAGCTGCTAGACAACGGATTTATCAGGCCAAGTAATTCGCCTTGGGGAGCCCCGATTCTGTTTGTGAAGAAGAAGGATAGGTCGCATCGTATGTTTATAGACTATAGGGAGCTGAATAAGGTAACAGTGAAGAACCATTACCCACTCCCGAAGATTGACGACCTCTTTGACCAACTACAGGGAGCATCTTGGTTCTCCAAGATTGATTTGTGTTTAGGGTATCATCAGATGAGGGTCAGAGAGTAGGATGTGCAGAAGACGGCGTTTCGGACGCATTATGGCCATTATGAGTTCGTGGTGATGCCTTTCGGGCTCACCAATGCTCCTGCCGCGTTCATGGATCTCATGAACCGCGTGTGTAGACCGATGTTAGACCGGTCTGTGATAGTGTTTATTGATGATATCTTGGTTTAGTCCAAGACGCGAGAGCAGCGTGAGGAGCATCTGCGAGAGGTCCTAGAGACTTTGAGGAGGGAGAGCTTGTATGCCAAGTTCTCCAAATGTGAGTTTTGGTTGCGCGAGGTGCATTTTCTTGGGCACCTCGTCAACCAGAACGGGATTTTGGTAGACCCGGCCAAGGTGGAGGCCGTGATGAGATAGGAGGTTCTGAAGTCTCCATCTGAGATTCGGAGTTTCCTGGGATTAGCGGGCTATTATCGGAGATTCATCCAGGATTTCTCCAAGATAGCCGTACCTTTGACCAAGCTAACAAGGAAGGTTGTGGTCTTTCATTGGGGGCCTGAGCAGCAGGCAGCGTTGAAGACACAGAGGCAGAGGTTGTGTGAGGCGCCAATCTTAGCCCTGCCGGAGGGCATGGAGGATTTTGTTGTGTACTGCGATGTGTCCATCTCAGGTTTGGGCGCAGTATTGATGTAGAGAGGGCATGTCATTGCCTACGCATCGAGGCAGCTGAAGCCTCACGAGGCAAACTACCCAACACATTACTTGGAGTTGGGGGCTGTTGTGTTTGCCCTCAAGATTTGGTGTCATTACCTCTATGGGGTTCGCTGTACCATTTACACGGACCATAAGAGTTTGAGGTACCTCATGGATCATCCGAATCTAAACATGAGGCAGCGTCAGTCGATGGACGTGGTAAAGGATTACAACTGCGAGATCCTTTACCATCCGGGGAAGGCCAACATGGTGGCCGATGCGCTTAACCGCAAGGCGGTGCCGATCAGGGATATCTGCATGCAGATGACAGTGGTGACTCCACTATTGGAGCGGATTCGGGAGGCCCAGCAGGAGGCCATGAAGGAGGAACATCGGAAAAGTGAGCACATAGTGGGTCAGGTTTCCTCCTTCGACTATGACAGCAGGGGATTATTGACTTTACACCGCAGGGTGTGGGTGCCATACCTTGGAGGCGTGTGCCAGATCTTGATGGAGGAGGCACACAAATCCCGATTCTCTATTCATCCCGGGACGACGAAGATGTATACGGATCTTCATCTGGACTATTGGTGGCCCTGCATGAAGCGGGATGTGGCATGGTATGTGGAGCGGTTCTTGACCTGCAGGAAGGTCAAGACCGAGCATCAGAGACCACACAGCAAGATGCAGCCTTTGGATATCCCACTGTGGAAATGGGAGGATATTACGATGGACTTTATCACCAAGCTTCCCAGGACCGCACGGGGAGTGGATTCGATCTGGGTCATTGTCGATTGACTGACCAAGAGCGCCCACTTTATCCTGATTCAGGAGAGCATCTCGGCCGAGAAATTGGCTGATATCTATATCAGGGAGGTGGTGGCGCAGCATGGAGTGCCAGTTTCGGTGATTTCAGATAGGGATGTGCGGTTCACTTCCAGGTTCTGGAAGAAATTCCATGACAAGTTAGGTACTCGTCTGCATTTCAGCACCACCTTTCACCCGCAGACGGATGGCCAAAGTGAGCGGACCATCCAGACTTTGGAGGACATGCTGCGCGCATGTGTTTTAGACTTCGGAGGTAGCTAGGATACTTACCTTCCGTTGGCGGAGTTCTCGTATAATAATAGCTATCATGCGAGTATCGACTGTCCTCCCATCAAGATGTTGTATGGGAGGAGTTGCAGGACCTCGATATGCTAGGGCGAGGTTGGCCAGAGGGTCATGGGGAACACCGAAGTAGTTCTCAAGACAACAGAGAAGATTCAGCAGGTCCGGAGCAGGCTTCAGACTGCTCAGAATCGGCAGAAAAGTTATGCCGATAAGCGTCGATCAGACTTGGAGTTCCAGGTCAGAGATATGGTCCTCCTGAAAGTGTCGCCTTGGAAAGGCGTCATTCGATTCAGGAAGCGGGGCAGTTTGGGCCAAAGGTATATTGGATCGTACATGGTTATAGCCCAGGTGGGCAGGGTGGCATATAGGCTGGATTTTCCAGTCGAACACAGTCAGATACACAGCACTTTCCATGTCTCTTAGCTGCGAAAGTGCCTGGTGGACGACTCAACAGTGGTTCCCTTGGAAGACATCCAGGTTGGTGGCAGCTTGAATTACATTGAGATGCCAGTGGCAATCCTCGACCGGAAGTCGAAGGATTTGAGGAACAAGAGGGTGGAGCTCGTGAAGGTGCAATGGCAGCACCGGAAGGGGTCGGAGTGGACTTGGGAGCCGGTGGAAGAGATGATGGAGCACTACCCCGAGCTGTTTCAAGGACGAGCAGCAGACTTCGAGGACAAAGCCTAAAATAAGTGGGGGAGATTTGTAGCACCTGGTTCTTGGTACTTATTCTCTTGTTATACTTTGCATTTTGGCCTTGGACTCGACGAGTTAAAGGTCCAATTCTCCGAGTAGAAGCGAGAAGGGACACGGGACTTAAGTGGTGGACTCGGCAAGTCAGTCCCTAGACTCGGCGAGTAGACCCTGTTTAGAACAAAAACCCTAATTAGAGGGTTTGCACCCTATTTAAACACCTTAACTCGGCCTCCTTAGTCCCATTTGCTCCCAGAAGACCCCCATAGCAAACCCTAGTCGTTATTAAAGCAATCAAAGGCATTTGGAGTGATTTTGGTGCTTTTGTGATCCAAGGAAGGAAGGAAAAGCTTGAAGGATCAAGAGGAGGCTAGAAGGACTCGGTTTTGAGCATCATTTGCAGAATTCAGAAGGTATAAAGTCTATACCTTGCTTGCTCTTTTGATAGATCCCATTTTGTGGAGTTTTAGGGCTTTTCTAAGCCATTTTGGTCACCAACCATGATTGCAAGCATGGGTTGAGGTTGATGTTTCGGATCTAGGTCCTTAGAAGGGTTACAAGGCAGAAAGCAGCGGATTTTGCACTCAAAGAAGACCCCATGCATTGTGTGAGCTTGTTTTAGGACCTTTTAAGCTCAAAGTCCCATGCAAGCACGTAAAGGTTGTAACTTTATGTGCTATATCGATTGTAGAAGCATAGATCTACCTTTTGATCAAGGGTTTTACATCAGAAATCGAAGATTTAGTGAGTGAATGTGACCGACTCGACGAGTCCGTTCTTCGACTCGGTGAGTTCAAGGTTCTGTCCCGTATCAGTTGAGGGTCTTAAGGACCCAGTTGAGTGTGGAAAGGTTTCAGGAAGGTCCCGGGGAGTGACCCAACATTTTGGACTAAGCCATGGTTCTGGAAGTTCATGGGACTCGGCGAGTGCATGAACGGACTCGGCGAGTCCAAGGCAATCTTCTTAAAACTCAACGAGTTGTTCATCAACTCTGCGAGTTAAGGACAGAACTCGTTCATCAGATGAAGGTGGACTCGACGAGTTGTTCATCAACTTGGCGAGTCGGATGAGTTTCGTGTGTCATTCATATGAGAGAAGAACTCGTCGAGTTGACGGCCCAACTCGACGAGTATAAGCGAGTTTAAGGACAATTGGAAGGAAAGGGACTCGGCGAGTTGGCAAGCCAACTCGTGCCAACTCGCCGAGTCCAGTCAATTGGAAGTTGAGTTTGTCCTTGACTTGACTTGATCATGGGTAAAATGGTTATTTTACCCAAAGAGTATATATCAGACTCTGATGGTGTGTTTTGTGGGATTTAGAGCCGGAGGATTTCCGGAGCAACAGCAGCAGCATATAGAGAGTTCCCGCACAGATCAACAGCTACTACGAGGTGAGTTACCTTCCAGTAGCGGTGGGTCTACGGCCACAATGTCGGACCACCAGTAGGGATTGTATGTAAGATGTTTGTCTTTGTGATATTCATCTGTGTTGCTACTTCCTGATATGTTATATGCTAGTGTGATATGATATGTGATAGTGATAGAGCTCGGTTGTTAGGACCGAAAGGGTAGGTTAGGCACCCCAGATATGCCTAACAGTATGCTATGATATGTTTAGCTGCTAGCATGATATGTTATATGAGATAGAGGTAGTAGAAGGGGGAAAGGTCCCCAAGATTCAGTCGTTAGGACCAAAGGGTAGGTTGGACACCCCAGATATGTCTGATGATAGATTACACTATGATATGTGTGATAGTAGTAGTAGGGGTGAAATAGTCCCCGAGGTTTCGGTTCTTAGGACCGAATGGTAGTCAGCACCCTAGAATAGCTCGACATGGGTAGGTCTTCGCTCCAGAATGGCTTGACACGGGTAAGTCGGCACCCCAGAATGGCCGTACGGGTAGGTCGACACCCCAGAATGGCCGTATCGGGTAAGTCGGGCACCCCAAAAATGTCTGGCAGTATGTATGTGATATGATTGTATGGTATGTGGTGTGATGGGGGAACCCACTAAGCTTTGTGCTTACAGTTACAGTTTTGTTTTCAGGTACCTCTTCAGCGAAGGGGAAAGAGCTGGCGCGGTAGCGGCACATCATACACAGACCTTGGTTTCTCCGCATTATGAGACGTTCTGGGATTGTACTCTGACATTATGATTATTTTCATGCTTTGGTTTTCAGACAAGAGATGTGTTTTATGAATTGATATGTTCAGATGATGTTTTACTACTAAAGTTTTGTTAACCACTTAATTTAATATGAAATTTTTGGGCGTGAAAATTTGGGTCGTTACAAGTCTTCTAAACTTTCACTAGTATGAGCTTTGAAGTTGTTGAACTCACTGAGTGCAGTTGTGAGCTTCTTATCTAGAGCTTGTTCTGAGCCTTTGTACAAATTCTTGAGAACATCCCAGATCCCTTTTGCTGATTTGCAGTTTATGATAATGTCGAAGTTGTCAGGAGCAACTCCACACGAAATTTCATAAAAAACAACAGCATCATTTTCCATTTTATCGAGATCATCTTTAGTGGGACGGTTCAGGACTGGTTGTCCTCCTCCTAGTCTGGTCGTGGCGCCATCCGTTTGAATAGGGGTAAGAATGGGAACATGTGGTCCTTCTTCTACGGATCACCATACATCTCTACCAAGTCTCCTTAAGCACCTTTCCATTCTTTGTGACCAGTGATGGTATTCATTTGCCACCAATATTGGAGCTCGATTTGAACCACCAACACTGCTGGAAACGTTCAGAGATAATGATTGTGCCATTTTTCCTTCTTTTTTTAAAAAAAAAAATGAGCTTCAGTGGTATAGAAGGCCCTTTGAAAATCAGAGTTTCGTTTTTCAAAAGGCAACCACTATGGCTCTGATACCAATTGTTGAGAGAAAAACTTGAGAAACACTTTTACAAATGTTAGAACAAGTATAGTTGCGGAATTAGTTAATCTCAAAGGATCTAAAAGCTCAAGAATAATAAGTTAATGAGTTAGATAGTTAGTTCCAGAAATGTAAGGAAGCATAAATGACAGCAGGTGATATATCAAGTAAACACATAAGTTGATTCATAACATGGAATGCATTCAGACCAAGTTAGTGAGTGAGATCAAGCTTAGTGATAAAGTCACGAATGACTTGCTCCGAAGAGAAATATTTAACAGTTATGTTCAAGAGGATTTAGAGAATAAGAAAGATATGAGATGCGTAAGACAAATACTTGAAGATAATTCAGTTTGATAGATGTGTAAAGAGAGAGATATTTATATTGAGAAAGAGTGAGCTCTATTTATAGAGACACAAGAATTACATTTGACTCACTCTCTAAGAGTAGCCATGCAATGCATACTGGACAACAGCGAGTACTACACAAAGATAGATAAGAATAAACTAAATAAAGTAAGAAGATTGCAGTTGACTGGATGACTTCGAATGAGGTTGCTGATGGGAGCTTGACTGCGGATGCTTGTTGGTTGCGGTAGTCTTCTTGCTTTACTTAGTTTATTCTTATCTATCTTTCTGTAATACTCTCTATTGTCCAGTATGCCTTGCATGGCTACACTTAGAGAGTGAATCAAATGAAATTGTTGAGTCTCTATAAATAGAGCTCACTCTTTCTCAATATAAATATCTCTCTCTTTACACATCTATCAAACTGAATTATCTTCAAGTATTTCTCTTACGCATCTTATATCTTTCTTATTCTCTAAATCCTCTCGAACATAACTGTTAAATATTTCTCTTCGGAGCAAGTCATTCGTGACTTTATCACTAAGCTTGATCTCACTCACTAACTTGGTTTTAATGCCTTCCATGTTATGAATCAACTTATGTGTTTACTTGATATATCACCTGCTGTCATTTATGCTTCCTTACATTTCTGCAACTAACTATCTAACTGTATAACTCATTAACTTATTATTGTTGAGCTTTTAGATCCTTTGAGATTAACTAATAATGTAAGGAAGCATAAATGACAGCAGGTGATATATCAAGTAAACAGATAAGTTGATTCATAACATGGAATGCATTCAAACCAAGTTAGTGAGTGAGATCAAGCTTAGTGATAAAGTCACGAATGACTTGCTCTGAAGAGAAATATTTAACAGTTATGTTCGAGAGGACTTAGAGAATAAGAAAGATATGAGATGCGTACGAGAAATACTTGAAGATAATTTAGTTTGATAGATGTGTAAAGAGAGAGATATTTATATTGAGAAAGAGTGAGCTCTATTTATAGAGACTGAAGAATTACATTTGATTCACTCTCTAAGAGTAGCCATGCAGGGCATACTGGACAATAGAGAGTATTATAGAAAGATAGATAAGAATAAACTAAGTAAAGTAAGAAGATTGCGGTTGATTGGATGACTTCGAATGAGGCTGCTGATGGGAGCTTGACTGCGGATGCTTGTAAGCTACGGTAGGCTAAATTAAGAGGGTCACTTCATGTTTCAACAAATTTAAAAAGTCAAACTTAAAAGTCAAACCGAACAGCTAAATTTGAAATTTTAAAAGTTAAACGAGAAAGTCAAAATTTAAAATCAAAGGTCAAAGTCAAAATTTAAGCAAAAGGTTAAAAATTAAAAGTGAAAAATTAAAATCTAAAATTTTGTAGAAAATGGAGTTTAAAAATAAAAGAAATTTGAATTTTGGGCTGAAATTGAGAAAAATGCGAAAGTTGAAACCGAGAGGGACACTTTATGAATTAAATTTCGAAGGAGTGAAGCAAGTGGCTTCCTAGACCAACTGGTAAGGCGCCTTGTTGAATACACCCAAGATCCAGGTTCGATCCCCGGCATCACCAAAATTGTTCCGCCCTTTTTTTTAAGTGTATGATGCGTTGCGAGGACTTCACTTGCGAGGACGTCTGTTGACCGAGAACACGAAGCGAGGATGCTGGACCATACACGAGACCGAACCGTGAACCGAGCCGTACACGTGCGAAGACCAGCCGTGAACCTCGGACCGCAAACTCCGAGGCCATAAACTTCGAGACCTCGGACCGTAAACTCCGACCGTAAACACCTCGAAAACCCTAGTTGTTGGCCATACACGCCGCCACCCCCTCGCAAGTTACGACCAAAAACAACGTTTTTTCGACTTTGTAGCTCCAAAACTCAATCAAAAACCCTTTTTATCAAAAGCACGAAGAACAACCCCCCCCCCCCCTAATTTTCAGAGATCTATCCAAAAATGCAAGAATCTTTCAAAAATAAGATCAAATATGCTCCATATCTGGCAAAATTGACTGATACAATCCAAGCTCTGATACCAATTGTAAGTACCTAACCTGCTTGTGTATCAATCAGATCCGTTTGATGGTGCAGAATCCCAATCAAACGGATGATACCAGATCAAAATAGAAGAGAAGAAGAAGATGGCGATGATGAATCTTATTTGAATTGATTTGAATGAAGTTCCCTTACACAAGATTCACACACTTACACACACATATGCTCCTTTATCTCTCTCTTGGCCGTACACTCCTTTTCAGTTCATCAATCACTCCTCAACCACCTAACATTTATATATATACTTGGGGAATAAGGGCCCAATAGGTTTACGGTTGTAAATGGGTTTACGGCTGTAAACACTTATATGGCCGTAAACACAGAGTTGTTTACAGTCCTAGACATAAAAATACATTTTCCTAGAAAAGCAAAGTATAAACCATAAATTAGACTCAACAATTCTGCCTCTACGATGGAGAGTGAGACACGGTTTTGTTTTCTTGAAAACCAGCTCACCAATTTCCCACCAAGGAATTGACATCCTCCAGAAGTGCTCTTTCAGTCTAATCAACAGCCTCCATGGTCTAAGTCTATAAAGTCTTCCATACTGAAGTTGTTTCCTATTGGGTACCAAAGACCTAAAGCTTTAGTCCCTTTCAGATATCTGAAAATCTATTTGACTGCATTTAGATGAGAAACCTTGGGATCAACTTGATATTTGGCACACAAACCCATTGCAAAGATGATATATGATCTACTTGTGGTCAGGTAAAATAGAGAACCAATCATTCATTGGTACACCTTTGGATCAATTGACTCTCCGGTGGGGTCTACGGTGATCTTGTATCCAAATGCCATAGGAACCTTTGCCGAAGAGCAATTATCCATGGAGTATTTCTTTAACAATTTTACGGTATAGTTATCTTGATGAATGAAGATTACTTGTGGGAATTCCTTGGTTTGAAGACTAAGAAAGAAGTTAATCTCTATGTTCATGCTCATTTGAAACATACTAGACATGAGCTTGGCGAACTTGTGTAGCATAAATTGATCAGTTGAACCGAAAATGATGTCATACACGTAGATTTGTACTAGCATTAGATACTTTTCACTTGAACGTCGAAAGAGGGTAGGATCAATGACCCCACTCTTGTCTCCAGACTCGATAAGGAACGTAGATAGTGTTTCATACCAAGCTCTTGGTGTCTGCTTCAAGCCATATATAGCTTTCTCCAATTTGTAACAGTAATGAGAAAGATCAAGATTATCAAAACCTAGAGTCGGGCTTTGTTTCTGATAACCACACCTGAGTCATCCAAATTGTTACGAAATACCCAACGAGTTCAAACTATGGTATGTCCTTTTGGTTTGGGGACTAATTCCCACACTTTGTTTCTTTCGAATTCAGCAAGCTCTTCTTGCATTGCAACGATCTAGTCATGACCTAGAAGTGCATATTTGATAGTTCTGGGCTTCATAGAAGACATGAAAGCTGCATAATGCCAATGTTTAGTTAAGTCACCATAAGATCGAGTGTGTATACCTGTAGAAGGATTTCCTATTATTTGGTCGGGTGGATGATCTTTTTCCTAAATGTGTAGACGTGGTTGATGATGTTCAACAGCTGCATTGGATGGAATGTTTTCACCATTAGGAGGTGTTTCTCTTTGAATATCTTGAATTAGTTACCCCTTAATCTAAGAACATTCTATAGATAAATCTTGATTGGGTTGCTATGCTAATGGTGAAGGTTCCCATGGGAAGTTTATGGTTCCTCTGGAATGAAGCATTGGGGTTTTCAAGAACTTCACTAGTTACTATATCTTCAACATCTTCTTCTGATTCCTTGGGTTCTTCATTGTTCCTCGATCGATTATTTTTGACAATTGGAATTTCTTCGTCTATGACTGGAACCTCGATGGTTGTGATTAACTCAGGGTTGGAGGGACTGCTTTCCCTCTCAACCGGAAAGGTGGAACTCACATGCGAAGAATATTTAGATACTGGAGAACCAGAGTCGTTAGTATGTTGGAATTTCATAGAAGGAGAGAGTAAGACTTTAGAAAGTCTTGCAGTTTCTGGAGGATCAAAGAGTGTATCATATTTAACTTCTATGATGCTGAGAGGTCTGGAATGAATTGAAATGTCATTCTCCATGATAAATTTCGTTTCATTGAGAGGAGTGGTTTTCCGGACATAAAAATCATCAAATTTCATGCCAAGGCTTTCTTCTATTATTGTTCTTCTTTCGGATCAGAACTCTGTATCCCACTTGTTTTTAGAGTATCCCAAAAATATTCCTCCGTTAATGTGGGGGGAATTTTCTCAAATGCTCCTTGTTGTTGACCACGAAACACCTACAACCAAAAATGTGAAAGAAATGATCATTTGGTTTATGATTGTTTAAACCCTCATATGGAGTCTTGTTGAGGAGTTTGGTGATGATGTTATGGCTTTGTACAAATCATGTTGTTCAAACTGCTTCTGCCCAAAAGTAGACAGGCAGATTTGCGAAGTTGAGCATTGATCTGGCAGCTTCTACAAGAGTTATGTTTCCTTCTTTCTACCATGCCATTATGTTGTGGTATATAGGGTGCCGAAAAGTTGTGATTAATTCCTTTTGACACCAGGAAGTCATTATGCAATCGATTTGTATATTTTGTTCTGTTATCACTTCGAATCTTTCGAATGGGAAGCTTGATATGTGGCTCAATTTCCTTGATGAGGTAGATCAGATTCTCTAATGTCTCTGATTTACGACGCAAGAAAAAAAAACAAGTGAAATGAGTTTAATCATTGACTATAACCAGTATGTACTATTTGTGATGTAGACTTGTCACAGTTGTTGGACCGTAAAGATCAGTATGAAGTAACTCCAAAGGTTTAGTGATAGATGAGTCAAGTATCAACGAATGACTTCCTTTTGTTTGCTTTCCACGCTCACAAGTGGGGCATAAAGTGTCATTTTCAAATTTTAGAAAAGGAAATCCTCGCACCATCTCTCCAGTAACCAAGTTGTTGATATACAGAAAGTTAAGGTGAGCAAGCTTCTTGTGCCAGAGCCAGCTTACCTTAGAGACGAATTTTGACGTAAAAAACAATTGTGGTTTACCAATTACTAGATATATGTTTAATGGGAACATTATTGTAGCCGCCTTTGATTTAATTAGACACTTTGATCTATCTTTTTTCATGATGTAATTGTATTGATTGTCAAATTTAACACGATGACCAGCTTTGTAGAGTTTCCTAACACTAATGAGATTGTGTTTTAATCCTTCAACATAGGCAACCCTGTGTATTGAGAAGTTTCCATTTTTTAGGACATCATATCCTCGAATGGATCCATTTGCATCGTTTCCAAAAGTTACGTGACCACCATGTGTGACTGCCTTAAAGTCACGAAGGTATTCCAACCTTCCTGTCATGTGCAAGGAGCAGGGCTTATCAATTAATCATTTTCTATCGTGATCCTCCTCGCACATTGCCTTCAATATTAGTTAGTTAATTTGGGCACCCAAAGTTGTTTGGGTCCCACAAAAACATAACACAATTTAAAGTATGCAGTTTATGGTTTTGTGGTGACTTTTGACGATGTATTGTTCTCTCTCTCCTTTTTCTTCCAAATCCTTTTTGAGATAAAATCCTTCTTTATGGTTCTAGAGACAATCTTCTTAATAGGTGGATAAGAACTAAATGTTAATTTCTTTTCATTTATCCAGTTGGTTTTCCTGGGTTTGGATCTAGGAACATGATCAATGTGTTTGGCGAGATTTATTTTTATTTCAGACTTTACTTTGCTCTTTTGACTGACAACTGCGGTGTCATTAACCATGACTGATTTGACTTTTTGTTTAGGCTTTTTGACTAGAGGAGTAACAACTGCATTGTTGCTACTATGGACAGGTTGTCTTTGAGTCTTTTTGGGACTTTGATTTCTTTTAGGACTTGGTGACCTGTTAGGACTTTTGATTTTTCATTCCTGGTTTAACTTTGGAAAAGAGTTAAATTTGTCAAAGTGTTTTTGCGTAGAGTTATTTTGAAAGGATTTGCCACCCGCAGAGTCATTTGAAAAAGCTTTCTTTAAAAAATGGTGACCTTTTATTTTCAGTAACCTTGAGATTAGACTCAGCTTGCCTTTTCTCTATAAGATATTTGATTTCAACTTTCAAGGCTTGCTTTGCTTCATATTTTGGTGACAAAATATTAGATTTGTTTAGTTTGGGTCTTTTGCTTTTGAAAAGTATGCACTTTCGCATAGGTCCTAGTGAAGAGTCAGCAAAACTATAGAGTTCACTTAAAGCACTGTCCTATCTCAAGTTTTTCTGTTCTTACTACTTGAGGAAGAGCTTGAATCTTAGTGGTGGATTTAACAAAAGTCTACGGTGAAACTTTTGTTGAGGGAATACCACACAGGGTATGGTATTCACTTTTTTCGAGACATTTGGTTTTGGGGACATGTTTGGTTCCTTCATATTGATTTCTTTGTCTGTATCAGATTCTGATCCAAGATTTATTGTTCCAGTGATTGGTATGGAATGAGTATTTTTCAGAGAGTCCCGATCTTTCTCGGATTATCTCTTCATTGACATGGTTGTTGCTTAGGACATAAAGTTTTCCAAAATGACATTGAATGCCTTCAGGATAGGTATTGTCATTAACTGGGAAGTAAAAGGTCCTCTCAGGTGGGACATAGGGGTGTTCGGCATCAAACCGAGGTGGAGATTTCTCTCCATTATTGTATCTATTTGACCAACCCCAATTGTAAGTGTTGTCTACATACCCATTGTTGACTAGGTTTTCAATTACTTCACTTTCATTAAAGATCTTTCATATTAATTTGTTTAAGCATACAATTTCAACTCGAGCTAAATCTCGTTGATTGAAAGCAACATCTAACTGAGTTTCACTAAGAAGCCTAGCAACTTTTTCTAGTTTCAAGTTTGCTTCTAACATAGTGACCTTAAGCTTCTTGTCTTCTAGTCTTCCTCTTAAGTGAGATATCTCTTGGGTTGCTATTTTCTTTTCATCTAAGGGTTTGTTATAATCTGAAAGGACGTCAGCACATGTTTGAGTAATTTGTTTTATAGGTGGTTTACAGTCATGCGTGCTATAATTGTTTGATTGAGTCATAAATTTTACCTATTCAACGATGCCGATTCCTTCTTCATTTTCCATGAAGTAGTAGTTTTTCTATAGCTCTTCGGTGTTCTCATTTTTCTTTGTAACCAAACATAGCTTGCCTCATTTCCTTTTACTCTCAATGTCCTCATCTTCGTCTCCCGAGGACCATTCTCGATGGTCTCTCCTTACTTATGCTACAAAATTGTTCTCAACCTTTTCTTTTTCTTCAACTTATTGAGTCATTCTTTCTAAGATAGATTGCTTTATCTTTCATGACGTTGGCTTTGTACTCGATTTCCAAGTGATTTTCCTTGTGACACTTATGCCATATGAGAACTCATTCTTTCTTCTCTTCAGTATTAACTGCAGTATCTGAGGATCTTTCTTCTTTTGATGATTCAGTGGAGTTTGTGAGCATCAATGGCGTGTTTTGAGACTGAGGTGATATGGTGGATTTTTGGTATATATTGAAGGATGAAGATAATGTTGAAGAGATTTGTTTTGAGGATTGTAGTTGGGTGGAGGAAGTATGTTAAACTGTTGGCTAACAAGGGCTAGTGCATGTTGAAAAGCTTCTTCATCATTAGGTTGCATCTACGGTTCATACGACTGCAATGTGTCATCATATGGGGTTTGGTAGGATGACTCTCCTTTATGATGACACTGAGGAGATCTGTTGTTAGGCTGCAGTGAGTAAGCAACCAAGGCGAGTGGTCCTCCTATATCCTTGCAATCTTTCATTACTATAGACTCTTGATCTTGTAGTTCATCGTAGAGCTTGTACAACAATAGAGTTTTGATTTTATTGTCACCTTGAACTATCATCTTTTCCATGGTTCATTGCTTTCTCAAAACATTCAAGAACTGTAGATTTGTTTCATGATCACTTTGAATGATACCAGCATTTGACAGTTTGGTGACAATAAGGTTGAATATTTTGAAGGAGTCATCAAGACATTCACTGGGAAGAGCTTTAAAGTTGTTGAACTCATTTAGTGCAAATGTCAATTTTTTCTCTTAAGCTTGCTATATACCTTCATAGAGATTTTTAAGAATATCCCAAATTTCTTTTACTTATTTACAGTTGATTATAATATCGACACTATTAGGAGGAACTCCACAAGTGATTTCATAGAAAGCAAATTCATCTTTCTCCATCTTATCAATGTCATTATTGGTAGGTCTAGCCCTGGCAACTTGACCGCCTCCAAGTCTGATTTGAGTTTCATCTGTGACAATGGGAGTAAGGATAGGTACATGTGGTCCTTTTTCCATAGATCTCCAAACTTCTTTACCAAGTCTTCTTATATATCTTTCCATACATTAAGACCAGTGATGATATGCACATGCAACAAGTATTGGAACTCGATTAGAATCTCCAACACTGTTAAATATATTTAAAGAGTAAGCTTGTGCCATATTTCCTTAAATTTTTGAAAGATGAGCTAATAGGTATATAAAGCCTTTTAAATCAGATTTTTTTTTTCTTTTGAAAAACAATCTACTCTTCGTATCATCCTTCTACACTCCAGTAACAAGTCTTCAGTGTGATCTTCCAAGTCTTCGTAACAACACGTTCTACCGCAACAACAAAATAGGTATTCGGTTTCATCAATACACTTCTTAGCTGTCGAGGGTCATTTCATGCTTCAATACAAAAACAAAAGGAAAAGGATGTGAAATTTGATTTGAGAAATGAAATTTCTGGAAAAAAAAAAGCTTAAAACAAGGCTTATTGGATGCAACAAAAGGAAAAACAGAAAGCAAATAATTTCAAATATAAGAATAAACAAAATTCTAAAAAGAAGTTTCCACAAACATCAAAAATTCATACTTCAAAACACTTCTCTCAATATAATTCAAATAATGGTCTTAAGAATGTTGAAAATAATAGAAATTTTTCCTCCAAAAGTGAAAGTTTCACAAAAAGTGAATGAGAAAATGAACATCAAAAGTTCAACTCAAACTCAACAAAAAGAGCAAGATAGTTTTCATCAAAAATATATTGAGAAAAATATTCAGAAAGATGAAGGAGTTTCAACATAATGGTGTTATGAAACAATAGAGATTGCAGTTCTTGGTGAGAATGATGAGTTCTTGAAAAGGCCAAAGAAAAGTAATGACACTGAAAACTCATAATTCAATCAACTTGATTTCCCAATCAATCATTTGTTATTCACGTCTACTCAGTTTAAAATAGCTGACAACTTCAACGACAAAGACAAATACAAGAGATTGAAGATTCGCATTCATGAAGTCCTGGGAAAGAAAGAATATGAAGTTTGGTCATTGGTAAAGATTATCAAAGTAATGTCAATAGTGCTTGATGTATTATTCAAAGGATTCCTGCAGAACTTTCGATACTCGGTTGTAAGGGAAAACAATGTGGCATTCGAGTTCACGATTGCAACTTTTCATTGATGAATTTGAATGATCTTATCACCTAATCACAAATTTTGAGCAATGTTGATATTTCGAAAGTGCCAAAAGCAAATAGAGATACATTTATTCTTGGCTATGATTACGTAAATGCATTTCTTGATTGCTACTATGAGTATTTGGCAAGTACTGATATAGATCTAGCCATGACAACCAATAAAACATCAAAGGTGCCTCAATCTTTGTTGAAGGGAAGGATGAACATTGATAAGTTTGAAGATGGTGAAATTATTCATGATCCTTTTGGCATAGTATTCCAAGGAAAAAACAAGAAAGGCAGGTTGACGGAATTTCTATTCCAAGTGAAATGATATTAAGAGATACTCAAACTCTCATTTTTTGAATCTTTTAATCCGCGTCAATAATTGCAAGAGAAATGGCAATGAAGTCAAAGTAGAGATCCGGAAAATCGTTTTTTAGTATATGGAGATTCAAAAGGAGTTGTTACAGGCAATAAGGATTATAGCTTGATGTTTCAACTATTCTCACTAAGGGGAGATTGTAAAGTCGAAAGTTGTAGTGAGAGTCGAAAGCTATATCTTTTAGTTTGTGTTGTAAATAACGAAAGTTATACAATTTCGTTATCTAAGTTATTTACAAGGCATTTCATGTTTTAATATGTATAGACTAGTCCATGTATTTTTTTGTATATATGATGTACCCTATAAATAGGTTAAGTAGTTAGTTCTAGAGTTAGTAACACTCTATTTGTACTCAAAAACCTATTTAGATTAGATGTAATCAGAACTAACTAGATCATTTTTAGATATTGTGTTTTTTATTGCATTCATCTATTTGATTGATTCAAACATTGTTTCTAACATTCTTCAGGTCCCATTGTCTCTCATGTACATTTCCAAGCAACATAACTACCTAGTTCAAGTTAAAAAAAATGTCCTATGAAGAGATAAAGTATTGCATTACATATGAAATTGAGATAAATAGAATGACAATTTCATGGTTTATTAAATGAGCGCATATATATTACTTATGAAATTGATAATCCCAGTTGCATAAAATCTTACATAATTAAGTGAATAGTATTTGTGGTTTGGAATAATATACGAGTAACCTTTTTTTCAATTTTTTTATTTTATAAACACGATCATTCGTATCGTTTAGATTTGTTCTGTATTCAATTCTCGATCAAGTTAAAAAGCTTATTTTGTCCTTCAACTTTCTTTTTTTGTATTTTGCTACTTTATATAATTTTATTAAAATTAAACTGGACCCATCCAAGTATCCAACCACCACACCTAGACATCTTCCCCACTGAACCACAATATAAATAATCTTCTCCGGCAATATAAGCATCATCATCTTCTCCAGATAACGCCGCAGTGGGTGTTCCGACCATTACCATCATCTATTCCGTCGTCAATACCGAAATTCTTCCTCATCCCGCCCCCTTTAACTCCATACACAGAACATCCATTACCGCTTTCCTCGTCAATGTCGGAATTCTTAGTCATCGCTGACTACGATCGACAAATAGAGCTCAAAGTGCTCTCTCTCGCTATGTGTTTGTTTGTATATGTCTCTCTATCTCATTCACCCACTACTTCCGCCCCCTGAAACCTCCTCGATGCTAGAATACTCAATCGTTCAAGGAGTTTATAATTTACGAGCAAGATGTTGAGGTGAAGAAAGGGTTTTAGACCAGGGTATTCCCCTTTGTTTGATTTAGATTTAAATTAACCTTTTTTTCGATTTGTTTATTCGGGTTCTATATGTTTGTTTTGGAGTTTCATGTTGCTTGGAGAATGGTGTAGGTGACGATGGGGACGAACTAGAGCTTGAGTTTCATTTGTTTCTACAGTCTGTGCGTTTGATATGAGAGTGAGGGAACAAATATTTGTAGGGACATCTTCATCTTCATTTTTTCATTCCCTTTTGAGTCTATAGAAATTGATATTGTTCTCCATTTTCTTTTGCCTGAAACGGAATATAGTTTGAGGGTATATTCCGACGATGTCAATGGCCTGTTGGAGTAGAGATTGACAGGAAGAAATGAAGAACTGAAATAGGATGAGGCTAAGAGCAACTCCAATCGACCATCATTATTGTGGGATAGCGGCCTAAATCGTTCCAATCATACGCCATTTGAACTCTATTTTTGTACAGAACAAATTTGGCCGCCATATATACGGCCGTGGTTTAGTCCTACACCAAATTACTTTTGCTAACATATCTTATTATTTTATTAAATAAATTTTTTTGTTAAACCACAACCAAATGCAGCGATGATTCATTACACTACCGATTCCATATATATATATATATATATATATATATATATATATATATATATATATATATATATATATACCCTTAAGGATATATAAGATTAGGTATCCATTCCTCAATACTACGTAGTTTTATCACTTGGTTTAATTTTTCTGACAAAAAAAAAAACAATTTCCATAATCGACAGAAATAATCAACACAAAAATACGTTTCTGATTTCACATCATCTTCGTCTCTTCCAAATTCACATATCTTGGCAGCCGTCATTGTTTACAGTTGAAGCCCTCCCTTGTTCGCCGATTATCTCACCTGCGATGCAAGGCATGTTCAGGCCCGGCGAGATGAGGTAGACAACCCCCAGCCTCTACTCCGTCGCAACAACGCAACAAATCGACAACAAACTTGGGGAATTTGGTATATTCTCGGTTAATAAAACACTTTGCCATCTTCAAATTCCCATTCTTTATGTATTATTTCTTCTATTCATCTTCAGTTTATAGTCTGATCAGTTGAGTTGATTAGTTTTTTGATTCAGTGAACTGGGTTTGTACTCTTTACATCATTTCTAAATTGGTTTGAAATAATGGGTTGGTTTAAGAATGTATCTCCAAATCATCATTATGTATAATTAGGGATGTCTAATTCCATCTTTCTTACAGGGGAAGAGGATACGATGTGCACAGTGCACATAAGGTGCTCGATGAAATGATCGAATCAATGGATGTAGTTTTCAAGGCTTTTGAGAAGATGTCTAAGCCGTGGCTGACCGTTATCAATCTGGTTGATGTCCATTCTGGTGGTCTTTTAGCTGTTTCAAAGATTCCTGGAAGATGAGGTGGCTCTGAAACATTGGAGAAGTGCGTCACTGTCTCATTTGCTGGTCATACAACAATTTGTTTAAAGGATGAATTCGGTATTCTTTGTGATAGGAAAGCACTAGTTCAGACCCATAATTCCACATCCGTGGACCCGAATTGGAGATAGATTACCCTGACCCAGTTAGAGTATCCAAATACTTGACTGTAATTTTTGGGTTACATTTGCTTGTAGTTTGCTTAGGCATGATATGAAGCAGTTTCATCTGAGTTTGAGCAGGGACGCCGAATCAAAAAATCAACCAAAGGTGAATATTTATGAACATGAATTGAGTCGGTTTATATATTCAATCTGAGGCAGAAAAGTTACTAGTAGAAAAATACGACTTAGGGGTAATGATTCAACATTTTGTAGCTTTCAGTAAACGAAATTGCTTTGGGGGATGACATAAGAGACCATTTCTTGCAGCTGGCAGTTAATCGTTCCTCTGTTATATGTTGTCATGTCTCTCCTAAACAGAAAGCCTTGGTAATGCTCTTTGTTTCCAATTTTGATTTAGAAGTGGAATACCTCAAAAAGTCGTTTAAAACTCTAGAGGTAAATTTTAAACAACATAGCTCTATTTAACATCAATGGTAAATGACAATATTCATGATTTCGTGTTATAATAGCTCCCAAATGTTTCAATCAAAATCAGGCTGCTTGTGATTTATCTTTACTATGCTATTTCTTGCAATTTGTCTTTTCTAGTTTTTTATTGAAAAAAAATTCTGTTTTTTTTGTGTTTGCTATCTCAGGTTGAACAAATTTCTTTTACTTTTTTTTTTAATTTTTAAAAGTATTTCCTAAACAATAGTAAAAATATTTATAAAAATCAATAATATGTGTACTATGTGTAACACCAAGAATTTAAAAACAATTTTTCGCATTTTATAAAGGCAAAATTCATTTAATATTCATAAAAACATCATTGTTTGTAATTCATTTCATAACATATAAAAACCCCAAGATCACATAATATAAAATCCCGCGTGTGTGCACTGATCAGGCCGGCGCCTTCCCGCGATCCTCACTAGTACCTGAAACAAATAACACCAACACTGTAAGCATAAAGCTTAGTGAGTTCCCCAAAATACCACATCAAACATATTAGCCACTCGAGGCTACAACTCTGTGGGTCCGTGCACCCATACTCTGTGAACCCTCAGGTTCTAACTCTGTAAACAAGCATAGCATAAATCACATAGAAGAATGCAGTGCAACACATAACATACATACCATACAAATACTCTATCATATAACTCTGGTTACCTACTCAAGGTAAAGTATAGTGAGAAGACTCACCTCGCGTGTCTCGATATCTCACAACCCTGGGAATCCCTCGTGCCCGATTCTCCGAGCTCTAATCCTCCTATAACATTATATGTCCCTAGTTAACACTTTATATCTCTAATGTTGACTATCCCTAAGAAGTCAACACAGGTCCACTCTGGTCAACGGTCAACGGTCAACTTTGACCGGACTCGGCGAGTCTAGACGTCCTCACCAATTCTCTAAGATTCCCTTTCTACACGTCGAGTATCCCCCCTGACTCGACGAGTTCCTCCTGGAAGAATCGCGGGGCCACCCCGACTCAACTCGCCGAGTCTAAAGAACAACTCGGCGAGTCCCAGTTCGACTCAGACCACCTGTTAACCCTCTCTAACTCGCCCTGACTCACCGATCCAACCCATAACCCGGACAGGACCATTCTAAGGCAATCTTCAAGCTACTCGCCGAGTGTGTTCATCAGACTCGGCGAGTCCATGCCATGCAACCGCTCAAACTGTTTTCTAAGGTCAGATCTGCTTCGGCAATTCATAGGTCTGGCCTTCCTAGACTGGTTCATCACGTAAAGTCCTTATTTCGGTGCTCATAATACACCCCATGACTCATAATTGACGTTTTGACCTAAGGCATAAGGATTCCAATCCAAAACCTCCATTGATTCCCGAAAAACTCAGGCATGGGACACTCTGGACTTCCAAGGGTCCCAATATAGGGTTCCAATTGTTTGGGGGACTAAGGAAACACTCGATCTAGCCACAAAAGGGTTCAATAAACCCTAAATCCATATACACATCAACATAAAAGGGAACAACTCGAAAATATTACCTGAATAACGTTGCTCTGTGTCCCCAACCCTCATAATATGGCTTCTCCTGTTGTTCCCTTAACCAAGCCTCCTCCTCCTTGCAAAATAACACTTCCAAGATCAATAATGGTCTTCTACTTTTCTCCAGATGCTCACAATCGAATTAGGGTTTCACTCAAAGGACTAGGGTGAACAACGACGGCCATAAGGCCCCTTATATATGTCCCAAACCTGGGAAGTTAGGGTTTCGCTAAATAGCGCGGACTCGCCGAGTCCAGTCGCGAACCCGCGACCAGATCTGCGATCCTACTCGGCGAGTCTGAGCTCCAACTCGCCGAGTCCCCTCTTAAAACACCCAAAATCATAAATATAACAATACCTAGAATTCCGGGCTGTTACAACTCTCCCCCACTAGGACTAGACTTCACCCTCGAAGTCTCACTCTGAAAATAGCTCCGGATGCTGCTCCCATATCTCACGCTCCGGCTCCCAGGTCATTTCCGATCCCTTCCGGTGCTGCCACTGAACTAACACTAGAGGTATCTCCTTATTCCTCAGAACCTTGATCTTCCGATCTCTGATGGCCACTGGTCTCTCGGCATAATTCAGGCTCGCATCCACCTGAATGTCCTCTAATGGAACTACTGCCGACTCATCGGCTATACACTTTCTCAATTGCGACACATGAAAAGTGTCGTGGATCTGTCTCAATTCCGTTGGCAACTCCAAATGGTAGGCCACCCGTCCTACCCTCGCAATCACACGAAAAGGCCCAATATACCGGGGCCCCAACTTGCCCCTCTTCCTGAATCGAATCACTCCTTTCCAAGGAGAGACCTTCAGGAATACGAAGTCACCGACCTGAAACTCAAGCTCGGACCGGCATCTATTTGCATAACTTTTCTGTCGGCTCTGGGCGGTCAATAACCTCTGTCTAACCTGCTGAATCTGCTCTGTCGTCTGAAGCACGATCTCTGTACTGCCCATCACTCTCTGTCCCACCTCTCCCCAACAAATGGGGGTCCGACATCTCCTACCATACAACAGCTCAAAAGGCGGCATACCGATGCTCGAATGATGGCTGTTGTTGTAGGAAAACTCCGCCAAGGGCAAATACGCATCCCAGCTACCCCCAAAATCCAACACACACGCCCGAAGCATGTCTTCGAGCGTCTGAATCATCCGCTCACTCTGACCGTCTGTCTGGGGATGATATGCGGTACTAAAATGCAATCTAGTACCCAACTCCTCATGAAATTTCTTCCAGAATTTGGAAGTGAAACGCACATCACGATCTGAAACAATCGAGATCGGCACCCCATGCCGAGATACTACTTCTCTCACATACACCTCCGCGAATTTCTCTGCTGAAGAACTCTCACTAATGGCAAGGAAGTGAGCGCTCTTCGTCAATCTGTCTACAATCACCCAAATTGCATCAACCCCTCTGGCAGTCCTTGGCAATTTGGTGATGAAATCCATAGTGATATGTTCCCACTTCCACTCGGGAACCTCCAATGGCTGCAACTTGCCATGCGGTCTCTGGTGCTCGGCCTTAACCCTACGGCAGGTCAAGCACCTCTCGACAAACCACGCGACGTCCCTCTTCATACATCTTTGTAGCCCCGGGATGGATCGAGAATTTCGATCGATGTGCCTCCTCCATCAAAGTAGTACGCGTACCGCCCACAAACGGTACCCAAATCCGACCCTGGAAGGTCATCAACCCTCGAACATCCGTAACGAACTCTGAAACCAAACCAACGACCCGTTCTCTCTTCTGCATCTCCGATTGCATAGCCTCCGATTGTGCCCCACGAATGGCATCCAGTACTGGAGCTATCACGGTCAACCTCAAACATACATTTCGTAGTGGAGTGCTCTCCCCCTTACGACTCAACGCATCTGCTACCACATTAGCTTTGCCCGGGTGGTACAAGATCTCGCAATCATAATCTTTGACCACATCCAACCACCTCCTCTGACGCATGTTTAGGTTGGGCTGGTCCATCAAGTACTTCAAACTCTTATGGTCCGTGTATATCGTGCAACGAACCCCATACAAGTAATGACGCCAAATCTTGAGGGCGAACACTACCGCCCCCAGCTCTAGATCATGCGTGGGATATCTCGCCTCGTGAGGCTTCAGCTGCCTCGATGCATATGCTATTACATGCCCTCTTTGCATCAGAACTGCACCCAACCCCGAAATAGATGCATCACAATAAACTACAAAATCCTCCATCCCTTCCGGGAGAGCTAACACCGGGGCTTCGCACAATCTCTGGCGAAGTGTCTCAAAAGAGGTCTGCTGCTCGGGTCCCCATGAGAATGCAACCCCCTTTCGGGTCAATCTAGTGAGTGGCACTGCAATTCTGGAGAAGTCCTTAATAAATCTCCGATAATACCCTGCCAACCCAAGGAAACTCCTGATCTCAGAGGGTGACTTCAGCACCTCCCAACTCATCACCGCCTCAAACTTGGCCGGATCGACCAATATCCCTTCCTGATTAACAAGATGTCCTAGGAATTGGACCTCCCACAACCAGAAGTCACACTTGGAGAACTTTGCATAAAGCTTCTCCGATCTCAAAACCCCAAGGACCTCCCTCAAATGCTCCTCATGCTGCTCTCTAGATCTCGAATACACCAAAATATCATCGATAAATACAATCACTGACCGATCCAACATCGGTCTACATACCCTGTTCATGAGATCCATGAATACAGCCGGGGCGTTGGTGAGCCCAAAAGGCATCACCACAAACTCATAATGCCCATATCGCGTTCTGAATGCTGTCTTCTGTACGTCCTCATCCCGCACTTTCACTTGATGATATCCCGACCTCAAGTCGATCTTGGAAAACCAAGATGCTCCCTGCAACTGATCAAATAAATCGTCGATCCTCGGTAATGGGTAACGGTTCTTGATCGTCAACTTGTTCAACTCTCGGTAATCAATGCACATCCGGTGTGAACCATCTTTCTTCTTGACGAACAGAATAGGTGCTCCCCACGGCGAGCTGCTCGGCCGAATGAATCCCTTCCCCAGCAACTCCTGAAGCTGCGAGGATAACTCTTGCATCTCTGGAGGTGCAAGACGATAAGGCACCTTAGCGATAGGCGCGGCCCCCGGAATCAAATCAATACCAAACTCCACTTGCCTCACAGGAGGTACTCCCGGCAGCTCCTCGGGAAAGACATCTGGAAACTCACGCACCACCGGTACCTCCCCAACTGAACGCGGTCTCTCGGAAGTCGCTCGCATATCCATCAAATACGCCACAAAACCCTTACAGCCCTGCTGTAGACACTGCCTCGCTCTAGCGGCCGAACAAAAGGCTGATCCCGAACGCGTACCCTCGCCGTACACCGAAAGAACTCCCCCACTAGGGTCTCGTATAGTCACCAGCTGACGCTCGCAGTCGATGACTGCGCCGAATCGGCTCAACCAGTCCATGCCCACAATGACACAGACATCACCCATCGCGATAGGAATCAGGTCAATCGGAAACTCAACCCCGAAAATCTCTAACACACATCCCCGGAAACCCCCGTGGCACAAATCACTCTATCATCAGCTATGGAAACTCTCAAAGGCCGACTCATTGTCTCACGACTAACACTGATATGCTGACTAAAGGCCAAAGATACAAAAGACCGACTCGCACCCGAGTCAAATAACACTAAAGCAGGCACGGAATTCACAAGGAAGGTACCTACGTATAACCTAATATAAGCATAATATTTCAACATCAATATAAATACATGAAAGGAAACGTACCAGCCACCACATCGGGCGCAGCGCGGACTTCCTCCGCAGTCAGCTGGAAGGCTCTCCCTCGAGCTCTCGGTGCCTCGGTCTTCATAGGCCGACTCTCTGTAGCTCTGATGGCGGAAGGAGCAGATCCCTGAGGTGCTCCGCGCAGCTGCGGACACTCAGCCTTCCGGTGTCCAGTCTGGTTGCAGTGAAAGCACACTGCAAACCCCTTGGGGCAGTCCTTGGCCATGTGCCCCTCCTTGCCACATTTGTAGCAAGACCCCGCTCGGCAAACTCCGTCATGCCCCTTGCCGCACTTTCCGCAAGTGCGGTCCTTCTGGCTCCCTGGTCTGGGATCAGCAGGCTTGGCCCGCTTGGCGGCCGGCTGCGACTGTGCCGGTCGCCGATCCCTCCCCTGAGACTCCGCCTCCTCCCTGGCCTGAGTCTCAAGCTCGATCTCCCTCTTCCGGGCATTTGCCTGAAGCTCGGCAAATGTCCGGTACGAGGAGTTCGCAGCGAACTCCCGAATATCCCGCCTCAAGATGCTCAAGTAGCGGCTCATACGTGCCTGCTCAGTGGGCACGTGCTCAGGGCAGAACATCGCCCTCTCGTGGAACATCCTCGTGATTGCTGTAACAGACTCAGTACCCTACTTGAGGGTCAGAAACTCCTGTGCTAAACGCTCCCTCTCCACCTGGGGAACGTACTCATCTCGAAACATGGTGGTGAACCTCTCCCAGGTCACCGCAGAAAGCTCAGCAGGTGTATAATGCGCCGTTGCAAACTTCCACCAGTCCTTCGCTCCCAAGCGAAGCTGGTTCAGCGCGAATCGGACCTTCAAATGCTCAGGAGACAAGCAAGTGAAGAAGCACCCCTCAATATCATATATCCACCTCATCGCTGCCACCGGATCCTGGGTCCCATTGAACTCTGGTGGTTTTGTGTTGCTGAATTCCCGAAATAGTAACGCATCCCCACCCTGCGGCCTTGCAGCAGTCACCGCTGCGGTAGCCGCTGCAGCAGCAGCCTCAGTAAGAGCGGCATAACGCTCGTCGAACGTCTCAATCAACGTGGTCTTTATGGACCCAAACATCTCCGGAATCTCTGCCCTGATGGCTGCAGCTACCTCCTCCTGGATGATCCGGCGGATATCCTCCTCACTGGTACCACTGCTCTCGGACGTGAAACGTGTCCTCACCATGATCTACCGCTGAAATACGACATACAATAAATTTAGAATCCCCACGAACACACTCACACTCGTCAACTCTTTCCTCCTTGATTCTTGGCATTCCAAAGATTCTTACTTGGGCTGCACCCCGCTCCGGTGCTTCCAGTAGTACGGGCCCAATACTACTGTCCGCACCGTACCAGAATACACTCCAAGTCCTCCTCTTCGGATTCTAGGTCTCAAGTACTCTATCATGCGTAGACCACTCTCTAATAGATCTCTCATAAGTCCCTCGCTGCTACCTACTCACTCTCAAGCATCTCATAGCAGCTCACCTCTCCCTAGGCTAAGGCATCACAAATCAGGCCAATCTAGTTCTAATAGCAATGCCTAGCCTACTCTAGCATGCAGATACATCATATCAATATTAACATCACATAATGTAAGGGTATTTTGGGAAATCACCGTTCGGGCGCGGGCTGATCGTACACACATCTCTTGCTCTGCGTCTTTTCAAAAATCTTTTAATCTTTTGAAAATTACATCTCAGATCCTCAGTTTGAGTTCAAATACGCCCGGAGGTGTACTCGAATCCCTCAAACCAAGGCTCTGATACCAAATTGTAACACCAAGAATTTAAAAACAATTTTTCGCATTTTATAAAGGCAAAATTCATTTAATATTCATAAAAACATCATTGTTTGTAATTCATTTCATAACATATAAAAACCCCAAGATCACATAATATAAAATCCCGCGTGTGTGCACTGATCAGGCCGGCGCCTTCCCGCGATCCTCACTAGTACCTGAAACAAATAACACCAACACTGTAAGCATAAAGCTTAGTGAGTTCCCCAAAATACCACATCAAACATATTAGCCACTCGAGGCTACAACTCTGTGGGTCCGTGCACCCATACTCTGTGAACCCTCAGGTTCTAACTCTGTAAACAAGCATAGCATAAATCACATAGAAGAATGCAGTGCAACACATAACATACATACCATACAAATACTCTATCATATAACTCTGGTTACCTACTCAAGGTAAAGTATAGTGAGAAGACTCACCTCGCGTGTCTCGATATCTCACAACCCTGGGAATCCCTCGTGCCCGATTCTCCGAGCTCTAATCCTCCTATAACATTATATGTCCCTAGTTAACACTTTATATCTCTAATGTTGACTATCCCTAAGAAGTCAACACAGGTCCACTCTGGTCAACGGTCAACGGTCAACTTTGACCGGACTCGGCGAGTCTAGACGTCCTCACCAATTCTCTAAGATTCCCTTTCTACACGTCGAGTATCCCCCCTGACTCGACGAGTTCCTCCTGGAAGAATCGCGGGGCCACCCCGACTCAACTCGCCGAGTCTGAAGAACAACTCGGCGAGTCCCAGTTCGACTCAGACCACCTGTTAACCCTCTCTAACTCGCCCTGACTCACCGATCCAACCCATAACCCGGACAGGACCATTCTAAGGCAATCTTCAAGCTACTCGCCGAGTCTGTTCATCAGACTCGGCGAGTCCATGCCATGCAACCGCTCAAACTGCTTTCTAAGGTCAGATCTGCTCCGGCAATTCATAGGTCTGGCCTTCCTAGACTGGTTCATCACGTAAAGTCCTTATTTCGGTGCTCATAATACACCCCATGACTCATAATTGACGTTTTGACCTAAGGCATAAGGATTCCAATCCAAAACCTCCATTGATTCCCGAAAAACTCAGGCATGGGACACTCTGGACTTCCAAGGGTCCCAATATAGGGTTCCAATCGTTTGGGGGACTAAGGAAACACTCGATCTAGCCACAAAAGGGTTCAATAAACCCTAAATCCATATACACATCAACATAGAAGGGAACAACTCGAAAATATTACCTGAATAATGTTGCTCTGTGTCCCCAACCCTCAGAATATGGCTTCTCCTGTTGTTCCCTTAACCAAGCCTCCTCCTCCTTGCAAAATAACACTTCCAAGATCAATAATGGTCTTCTACTTTTCTCCAGATGCTCACAATCGAATTAGGGTTTCACTCAAAGGACTAGGGTGAACAACGACCGCCATAAGGCCCCTTATATATGTCCCAAACCTGGGAAGTTAGGGTTTCGCTAAACAGCGCGGACTCGCCGAGTCCATATCCGGACTCGCCGAGTCCAGTCGCGAACCCGCGACCAGATCCGCGATCCTACTCGGCGAGTCTGAGCTCCAACTCGCCGAGTCCCCTCTTAAAACACCCAAAATCATAAATATAACAATACCTGGAATTCCGGGCTGTTACACTATGTGGGCGAAAGAAATGTCTAGATGGTGTATTGCACTTAAGATCACTGAAATACTTATGCTTATGTCATTAGAATTGTTTTGGTAATCTATTAATTAACCTTTGTATAGGGCCTATGAGTTGTTGTACATAAGTTATAAATATAGAGTGATAGAGAGAAAAACATAGTCACAGGTAGAAGGAAGAGGGATGGCTGCCAGGTAGATGATCGGAAAAAATAAAAGAAAAGTATTCAATGAAAGAAATGGCGGAGAGAAGAAGGGATCAAAGATGCCCCGTTTTCTATTTTTCTAGTTTCTTTGAATAAAAGAGTGGGACCACAATGTTTTAGTAAATAAATTTCAAAGCACTATCATCTGGTAAATAAAATTTCCATTTACTATGGTCACGTTATAAACTCATCCAACATTAGGGGTATTTTTGGAAATGTTTGTTGATTTATCTTTACTATGCACATGGATCACCATTTTATTCTACAAATATCATAACATAACATTTGGTTTTGTGATAAACTTAAAGCCAGAAGATATCAACTGGATTAAGCCTCAATTGATTCCCATTTGCTTGTGTATTCATTTTTTTTGTTTGTTTATAGGAGGTATATTGGGCATAAAATAACAATTAGACCAAATGCAAAGAAGTTGAGTGTTTTATTCTTGCAAAGATAGAAGATGTCATGGGGGGATTTCTCAAGTAATGTGAAATCAGCCATTTTCAAAGAGAGAACCTTGAAGAGAAAAAAAGATGATGATTTTTTAGAATAATGGTTTGTTAGCAATTTTTTAGAATAATTGTTTGTCATTTCAAGTCACTTTACTCATTGTGTATTTATATATGCGATTTTTTATGAACCAAACATCCATGAATGGTATTTCATTATTGATCATAATAGATGGTATTTCGCATGCTCAACAAGTGTTATGGATGGAAATAACAGATTTACGGATGTTTTGTCAAAAAACATATAAACCATGTATTTTGTGAATTGAGCTGAAATACCAACAAAGTTACATTTTTAACCCAAAATGACAACATACTTTCGTGTTTAACCCGTAATTGCAACAAATTTACATTTTGTAACCCAAAATGACAACATACTTTCGTTTTTAACCCGTAATTGCAGCAAATTTATATTTGTAGCCCAAAATGACAACATACTTTCGTTTTTAACCCGTAATTGCAGCAAATTTACATTTTTTACCCAAAATGACAACATACTTTGTTTTTAACCCGTAGTTGCAGCAAATTTACATTTTTAGCCCAAAATGACAGCATACTTTCTTTTTTAACCCGTAATTGCAGCAAATTTATATTTTTAGCCCAAAATGACAACATACTTTACTTTTTTCACAAAATACCCTAGTACTTTTGTTTTTTCACAAAATACCCTCGTACTATGTTTTTTTTCACAAAATACCCTAAAATTTACGTTTTGTCACAAAATACTCTCATACTTTTGTTTTTTTCACAAAATACCCTAATACTTTTGTTTTTTCACAAAATACCCTCGTACTATGTTTTTTTCACAAAATACCCTAAAACTTACATTTTTTCACAAAATACTCTCATAATTTTCTTTTTCGAACAAAATACCCTAATACTTTTGTTTTTTCACAAAATACCCCCGTACTATGCTTTTTTTCGCAAAATACCCTAAAACTTATGTTTTTTTCACAAAATACTCTCATACTTTTGTTTTTCTTCACAAAATACCCTAATACTTTTGTTTTTTCATAAAATACCCTCGTACTATGTTTTTTTTTTCAGAAAATACCCTAAAATTTTTGTTTTTTCACAAAATACTCTCATACTTTTGTTTTTTTCACAAAATACTCTCATACTTTCGGTTTTTCATAAAATACCCTCATCCTTTCGTTTTTTTCAGCAAATAACATCATACTTTCATTTTTTTCACAAAATACCCTCATACTTCCGTTTTTTTCACCAAATACCGTCATACTTTCCTTTTTTCACAAAATACCCTCATACTTTCGTTATAAACAAATAGTGGCAGCCAAATTTCAGTTACAAACACAGAAATCATAAGCAATCAAGAAATTTCATTCAAACACATTAAAATTGTTAAGAAACATCAATAACTTCTATAATGTTCACATATCAGTGGTGTGTAAAACATGGAAAACGTGTAGTTAACCAAAAAAAGAATGTCATGAAGCATCTACTTTTTCTTTTGCTTACAGTAACAACATGTCTCATCATTATGTATCTTGCAAGGATTCATCCGCCTGATCCGTGAAAAAAATAAATGATTGTTAATATAATTGTTAGAGTTGTAAATCATGAATATTAAATTAATATAATAAGAACCTTTCTTTTTAAACAACTAGTAGCGTAATGGCCCAATCCTTGACAGTAAGAGCATGTTCGTTTTTTGGGGGCTTCTAAAGAAGACTTGATTCTACTAGCAATTTTAGGACGCCCTTTTGTAGTAGTTGGACCAAGAGGATCACGGATTGATAACTGTGGCATCATATCTATTTGCGAAGCTCCCATACAAGAACCTTGAGATGCATTCTCCAAAGACATAGATTTCTTTCGATTTGTTTGATCATCTAAAAGACTTATCAATAGCGTATTGACATTTTGTATCTCTGAAGGGGAGTCTCTAGCTTGTTTAATTAGTTTTGTAAAATTTGAACGGACACACCATAGTGTGTAGGCACTTACTCCATTTTCATTATTCATTTCTCCGATTCCGATACTATCACTACCCAGTTTGTACGTAGCATTAAGGGTCCATCATGGTAAAATATAGTGACTCGGGAGTTCTTTAACATGCTTCTTCTTCATCACATATAGATCACATATAGGCTATGTTTACATAAAATTCCATTTGTCTCATACTTAGCACAGGAACATGTGACGCTGACTTGATCCAAAGAACGAAAGGTAACAATGCGCCAATATTTTTTATCAACATCCAATTGCCCAACTCGGTATGTGCTTTCTTCTGTAGTTTTTCCTATAGTCTCATGAGTCAAATTGGTAATAGCTTCAGTCCATTCTTTTTTGAAAGTATCAAACATCTTTCTAGTATAACATTGACCTGCTTTTGCTTCGATTGGATGCACTAAAGAAAGGACCGACCTCGAGTTCATAGTCTTGAAGTCTTCATCTTCTTCGGCGGCCCTTCGAGACTCAACTGCTTTGTCGTATTGTACAACAAATTCATTCAACATGGTCCTCGAATTAACAAATCCATCAAAAAATGAATTGATGCTCTCACTTCATCCAGTTGTTGTCATACCAGCAAAGAAAGTATCTTTCAAGAAGGGTTTTGCCCAATGTATATGTTGGTTATACATGTCACTAATCCAACAATTGCTTTCTAGTTCATACTTACTACGCATAACCTCCCATGTTGCTTCAAATTGTTCAACGGTGTCGCTATTTATCCATTGTTTGTGCGTTTCTTGAAAATCACTATAACGGGAAACATACGATCGAAGGTGCTCGGTTTCATGCTTCATGATATGCCATGAACATAAACGATGTCAGGTCTTCGGAAACACTTTTTTTTATTGCATTTCCCATTTGCTTTGTCTTGATCTGTTATAAGTGCCTTCGGATACTTGTTAAACATACATTTGAGGAATGTTTAAATAACCATTCAAATGTCTCTTCCTTTTCATTTTCAAGCAATGCTCCACCAAAAAGTATAGACTTTCCATGATGATTCACTCCAGTAAAGGGAGCAAAAGGCATCTTGAACTTGTTAGTCATATAAGTGACATCAAACACAACAACATCTCTGAATTTTGTATAAGCATCTCTTGATCTACCATCAGCCCAAAAGATATTTCTAGGATACCCATCATCAGACAAATCCACGACAAAATACTGGTCGCTATCAACTAATGTTTTATCTTGGAAATGTTTTATAAGTCCATAGAACTCCTTTCCTTTATGTTGTTTTCGTTGCTCAGATAAGACATCAACACATTGCTTTGAACTAACATCAGCTATATTTGAGGTTTTCATTGTATTAACAGCCTTTTTAATCTGAGAAGGTTTCAACCCTGCTTGACCAAATTGCACCATAAGAGATTTACCTTCTATTGAACGGTGGAAACTGCTATGAGATCGATGCTTCATCACCTTTGTAGGTGTCATGGTCAAGTCATGATTGTGTGTGTCATTAAACGAGTCCACCAACCATTTCCCATCCTCCTGTCTCGTTATTCGAAGCTTTGCTTGACATCCGGTTCTAACATCTCTACGACGTTTTTTCTCATTTTCACTTGAAGCATTTTTGTCCATCCTTTTGAAACCTTCTTTGTTGCATACATATATCTTCTGAAAAGGCTCATTTATTTTAGGATTTTTAATTGTGTCATCTCTACGTATACCAAAGCCATGTAAAAATGAATAATCATTATAAAATGTATATGCATCATCGGGTGTATCAAAAACCTTCCAAGTATACTTTCTTTGTTAACTTCATCTTCGTCAAATTCAATGTTCTCATCGATACTATTTGTTTTTTCACATTCATATGTTTCTTCCAAGTAATCATTTGTGTCACTATCTTCGGTTATATATGGTTCTATAGCTTGATTAGTTGCTTCGGCTTCACTCATTGTGGTCTGCAATAGACAACGATGCATATTTCCAAATAAAAGATTAACACCAAATTGTTTTATATTGAATATAGTGGAAACATTATACATAAAAAACAAAATAACAAACAATTGCAATTTGTATGAATTCTTGTCAATTTCAATTTGTATGAATTCTTGTCAATTTCAATTTGTATGAATTCATGTGAATTACAATTTATATGATTTACCTTAATTGGCTTCCATGGAATCAGAGCAGAAAAAAACCATTCATTAAAATACATTACAACTCGGAACATAAAAAATCATTCGTTAAAATACATTACAACCGATGACTTCATATTCAATTCATTTGTTGCTTTTTATTATCAATATTTCATTGTTTGCAGTAAGTTGGATCAAGTTCATCCAAGTTACCCCAAAATATAGACTTTAGATGACACCATGAAGTTAGCTCTTTAGAATAATGAATTGCCTAAACTAGCTATAAACAATGAAAGTGTGTTTATCAATGAGGTATATGTCTTCAGCAAAAAAAAAAATTAAAAAAAAAACGCAGCATTGCAGACTGCACGCACACAGGACCAAAAAATTGAAATTAAGGACTATTTGTAATCTTCATATATGTGTATGAATTGCGAACGATTCCAATTAATAACAAAAAATACAAACCTTGAAACATCATGATTAGTTGATATAAAAAACAAACGATTAGAATCAAGAAAAGTCACATACTTTTGAAGTCGTTGAATGAAAAAAAAAACAGGGGAAGCAGGAACGTGATCACGTAGTCGATTCCTTGTCAATTGTTTTTTTTTCAATTCGTTGTAATTTGTTTTCAGCTCTCTGAATTGCGATTCCAGTCAATTTTAGTTGAATCCGATTTCTTGAACATGGAACGAATCAGGGATGTGATCACGTAAGGAAACCTTAGTACTTTTTTTAAGGATTTGTTTTATTAAGAAAATTAACCCAGTAATCAAAACTACGTATCAAAACTACGTAGTTTTAATAATTAGGGTACACAACCTTAGGTACCCTTAAGGGTATATTCACTTTTCATATATATGGGAAAAGTGAATATACCCTTAAGGGTATATAAGATTAGGTACCCATTCCTCAATACTACGTAGTTTAATCACTTGGTTTAATTTTTCTGACAAAAAAAAAAAACAATTTCCATAATCGACAAAAATCATCAACACAAAAATACGTTTCTGATTTCACATCATCTTCTTCTCTTCCAACACTAACGTTGACATTCACATATCTTGGCAGCCGTCGTTGTTTACAGTTGAAGCCCTCCCTTGTTCGCCGACTATCTCACCTGCGATACAAGGCATGTTCAGGCCCGACGAGATGAGGTAGACAGCCCCCCAGCCTCTACTCTGTCGCAACAACGCAGCAAATCGACAACAAACTTGGGGATTTTGGTATATTCTCGGTTAATAAAACACTTTGCCATTTTCAAATTCCCATTCTTTATGTATTATTTCTTCTATTCATCTTCAGCTTATAGTCTGATCAGTTGAGTTGATTAGTTTTTTGATTCAGTGAACTGGGTCTGTACTCTTTACATCATTTCTAAATTGGTTTGAAATAATGGGTTGGTTTAAGAATGTATCTCCAAATCATCATTATGTATAATTAGGGATGTCTAATTCCATCTTTCTTATAGGGGAAGAGGATACGATGTGCACAGTGCACATAAGGTGCTCGATGAAATGCTCGAATCAATGGATGCAGTTTTCAAGGCTTTTGAGAAGATGCCTAAGCCGTGGCTGACCGTTATCAATCTGGTTGATGTCCATTTTGGTGGTCTTTTAGCTGTTTCAAAGATTCCTGGAAGATGAGGTGGCTTTGAAACATTGGAGAAGTGGGTCACTGTCTCATTTGCTGGTCATACAACAATTTGTTTAAAGGATGAATTCGGTAATCTTTGTGATAGGAAAGCACTAGTTCAGACCCATAATTCCACATCCGTGGACCCGAATCGGAGATGGATTACCCTGACCCAGTTAGAGTATCCAAATACTTGACTGTAATTTTTGGGTTACATTTGCTTGTAGTTTGCTTAGGCATGATATGAAGCAGTTTCATCTGAGTTTGAGCAGGGACGCCGAATCAAAAAATCAACCAAATGTGAATATTTATGAACATGAATTGAGTCGGTTTATATATTCAATCCGAGGTAGAAAAGTTACTAGTAGAAAAATGCGACTTAGGGGTAATGATTCAACATTTTGTAGCTTTCAGTAAACGAAATTGCTTTGGGGGATGACATAAGAGACCATTTCTTGCAGCTGGCAGTTAATCGTTCCTCTGTTATCTGTTGTCGTGTCTCTCCTAAACAGAAAGCCTTGGTAATGCTCTTTGTTTCCGATTTTGATTCAGTAGTGGAACGACTGTTTGAGGTATTCCACTTCTGAATCAAAATTCGAAACCGAGCACATTCGATCGTATGTTTCCCGTTATAGTGATTTTCAAGAAACGCACAAACAATGGATAAATAGTGACACCGTTGAACAATTTGAAGCAACATGGGAGGTTATGCATAGTAAGTATGAACTAGAAAGCAATTGTTGGATTAGTGACATGTATAACCAACATATACATTGGGCAAAACCCTTCTTGAAAGATACTTTCTTTGCTGGTATGACAACAACTGGATGAAGTGAGAGCATCAATTCATTTTTTGATGGATTTGTTAATTCGAGGACCATGTTGAATGAATTTGTTGTACAATACGACAAAGCAGTTGAGTCTCGAAGGGCCGCCGAAGAAGATGAAGACTTCAAGACTATGAACTCGAGGTCGGTCCTTTCTTTAGTGCATCCAATCGAAGCAAAAGCAGGTCAATGTTATACTAGAAAGATGTTTGATACTTTCAAAAAAGAATGGACTGAATCTATTACCAATTTGACTCATGAGACTATAGGAAAAACTACAGAAGAAAGCACATACCGAGTTGGGCAATTGGATGTTGATAAAAAATATTGGCGCATTGTTACCTTTCGTTCTTTGGATCAAGTCAGCGTCACATGTTCCTGTGCTAAGTATGAGACAAATGGAATTTAATGTAAACATAGCCTATATGTGATCTATATGTGATGAAGAAGAAGCATGTTAAAGAACTCCCGAGTCACTATATTTTACCATGATGGACCCTTAATGCTATGTACAAACTGGGTAGTGATAGTATCGGAATCGGAGAAATGAATAATGAAAATGGAGTAAGTGCCTACACACTATGGTGTGTCCGTTCAAATTTTACAAAACTAATTAAACAAGCTAGAGACTCCCCTTCAGAGATACAAAATGTCAATACGCTATTGATAAGTCTTTTAGATGATCAAACAAATCGAAAGAAATCTATGTCTTTAGAGAATGCATCTCAAGGTTCTTGTATGGGAGCTTCGCAAATGGATATGATGCCACAGTTATCAGTCCGTGATCCTCTTGGTCCAACTACTACAAAAGGGCGTCCTAAAATTGCTAGTAGAATCAAGTCTTCTTTAGAAGCCCCCAAAAAACGAACATCCTCTTACTGTCAAGGATTGGGCCATTGCGCTACTAGTTGTTTAAAAGGAAGGTTCTTATTATATTAATTTAATATTCATAATTTACAACTCTAACAATTATATTAACAATCATTATTTTTTTCATGGATCAGGCGGATGAATCCTTGCAAGATACATAATGATGAGACATGTTGTTACTGTAAGCAAAAGAAAAAGTAGATGCTTCATGACATTCTTTTTTTGGTTAACTACACGTTTTCCATGTTTTACACACCACTGATATGTGAACATTATAGAAGTTATTGATGTTTCTTAACAATTTTAATGTGTTTGAATGAAATTTCTTGATTGCTTATGATTTATGTGTTTATAATTGAAATTTGGCTGCCACTATTTGTTTATAACGAAAGTATGAGGGTATTTTGTGAAAAAATGAAAGTATGATGGTATTTGGTGAAAAAAACGGAAGTATGAGGGTATTTTGTGAAAAAAACGAAAGTATGATGTTATTTGGTGAAAAAAACGAAAGGATGAGGGTATTTTATGAAAAAACCGAAAGTATGAGAGTATTTTGTGAAAAAAACAAAAGTATGAGAGTATTTTGTGAAAAAACGAAAATTTTAGGGTATTTTTTGGAAAAAAAAACATAGTACGCGGGTATTTTCTGAAAAAACAAAAGTATTAGGTTATTTTATGAAAAAAAAAAAAAACAAAAGTATGAGAGTATTTTGTGAAAAAAAACGTAAGTTTTAGGGTATTTTGCGAAAAAAAAAACATAGTACGGGGGTATTTTGTGAAAAAACAAAAGGATTAGGGTATTTTGTTCGAAAAACAAAATTATGAGAGTATTTTGTGAAAAAATGTAAGTTTTAGGGTATTTTGTGAAAAAAAAATAGTACGAGGGTATTTTGTGAAAAAACAAAAGTACTAGGGTATTTTGTAAAAAAAACAAAAGTATGAGAGTATTTTGTGAAAAAACATAAATTTTAGGGTATTTTGTGAAAAAAAAAAACATAGTACGAGGGTATTTTGTGAAAAAACAAAAGTATTAAGGTATTTTGTGAAAAAAGTAAAGTATGTTGTCATTTTGGGCTAAAAATGTAAATTTGCTGCAATTACGGGTTAAAAAAGAAAGTATGCTGTCATTTTGGGCTAAAAATGTAAATTTGCTGCAATTACGGGTTAAAAACAAAGTATGTTGTCATTTTGGGTAAAAAATGTAAATTTGCTGCAATTACGGGTTAAAAACGAAAGTATGTTGTCATTTTGGGTTACAAAATGTAAATTTGTTGCAATTACGGGTTAAACACGAAAGTATGTTGTCATTTTGGGTTAAAAATGTAACTTTGTTGGTATTTCAGGTCAATTCACAAAATACATGGTTTATATGTTTTTTGTCAAAACATCCGTAAATCTGTTATTTCCATCCATAACACTTGTTGAGCATGCGAAATACCATCTATTATGATCAATAATGAAATACCATTCATGGATATTTGGTTCATAAAAAATCGCATATATAAATACACAATGAGTAAAGTGACTTGAAATGACAAACAATTATTCTAAAAAATTGCTAACAAACCATTATTCTAAAAAATCATCATCTTTTTTTCTCTTCAAGGTTCTCTCTTTGAAAATGGTTGATTTCACATTACTTGAGAAATCCCCCCATGACATCTTCTATCTTTGCAAGAATAAAACACTCAACTTCTTTGCATTTGGTCTAATTGTTATTTTATGCTTAATATACCTCCTGTAAAAAAAACAAACAAATGAATACACAAGCAAATGGGAATCAATTGAGGCTTAATCCAGTTGATGTCTTCTGGCTTTAAGTTTATCACAAAACCAAATGTTATGTTATGATATTTGTAGAATAAAATTGTGATCCATGTGCATAGTAAAGATAAATCAACAAACATTTCCAAAAATACCCCTAATGTTGGATGAGTTTATAACGTGGCCATAGTAAATGGGAATTTTATTTACCAGATGATAGTGCTTTGAAATTTATTTACTAAAACATTGTGGTCCCACTCTTTTATTCAAAGAAAATAGAAAAACAGAAAATGGGGCATCTTTGATCCCTTCTTCTCTCCGCCATTTCTTTCATTGAATGAATACTCTTCTTTTACTTTTTCCGATCATCTACCTGGCGGCCATCCCTCTTCCTTCTACATGTGACTATGTTTTTCTCTCTATCACACTATATTTATAACTTATGTACAACTACTCATAGGCCCAATACAAAGGTTAATTAATAGATTACCAAAACAATTCTAATGACACAAGCATAAGTATTTCAGTGATCTTAAGTGCAATACACCATCTAGACATTTCTTTCGCCCACATAGTACACCTATTATTGATTTTTATAAATATTTTTACTATTGTTTAGGAAATACTTTTAAAAATTAAAAAAAAAGTAAAAGAAATTTGTTCAACCTGAGATAGCAAACAAAAAAAAAAACAGAATTTTTTTCAATAAAAAACTAGAAAGACAAATTGCAAGAAATAGCATAGTAAAGATAAATCACAAGCAGCCTGATTTAGATTGAAACATTTGGGAGCTATTATAACACGAAATCATGAATATTGTCATTTACCATTGATCTTAAATAGAGCTATGTTGTTTAAAATTTACCTCTAGAGTTTGAAACGACTGTTTGAGGTATCCCACTTCTGAATCAAAATTGGAAACAAAGAGCATTACCAAGGCTTTCTGTTTAGGAGAGACACGACAACAGATAACAGAGGAACGATTAACTGCTAGCTGCAAGAAATGGTCTCTTATGTCATCCCCAAAGCAATTTCGTTTACTGAAAGCTACAAAATGTTGAATCATTACCCCTAAGTCGCATTTTTCTACTAGTAACTTTTCTGCCTCAGATTGAATATATAAACCGACTCAATTCATGTTCATAAATATTCACATTTGGTTGATTTTTTGATTCGGCGTCCCTGCTCAAACTCAGATGAAACTGCTTCATATCATGCCTAAGCAAACTACAAGCAAATGTAACCCAAAAATTACAGTCAAGTATTTGGATACTCTAACTGGGTCAGGGTAATCTATCTCCAATTCGGGTCCACGGATGTGGAATTATGGGTCTGAACTAGTGCTTTCCTATCACAAAGAATACCGAATTCATCCTTTAAACAAATTGTTGTATGACCAGCAAATGAGACAGTGACCCACTTCTCCAATGTTTCAAAGCCACCTCATCTTCCAGGAATCTTTGAAACAACTAAAAGACCACCAGAATGGACATCAACCAGATTGATAACGGTCAGCCACGACTTAGACATCTTCTCAAAAGCCTTGAAAACTACATCCATTGATTCGAGCATTTCATCGAGCACCTTATGTGCACTGTGCACATCGTATCCTCTTCCCCTGTAAGAAAGATGGAATTAGACATCCCTAATTATACATAATGATGATTTGGAGATACATTCTTAAACCAACCCATTATTTCAAACCAATTTAGAAATGATGTAAAGAGTACAGACCCAATTCACCGAATCAAAAAACTAATCAACTCAACTGATCAGACTATAAACTGAAGATGAATAGAAGAAATAATACATAAAGAATAGGAATTTGAAGATGGCAAGTGTTTTATTAACCGAGAATATACCAAATTCACCAATTTTATTGTCGATTTGTTGCGTTGTTGTGACGGAGTAGAGGCTGGGGGTTGTCTACCTCATCTCGCTGGGCCTGAGCATGCCTTGTATCGCAGGTGAGATAGTCGGCGAACAAGGGAGGGCTTCAACTGTAAACAACGACGGCTGCCAAGATATGTGAATGTCAACGGTAGTGTTGGAAGAGACGAAGATGATGTGAAATCAGAAACGTATTTTTGTGTTGATGATTTTTGTCGATTATGGAAATTGTTTTTTTTTTTTTTTTTTGTCAGAGAAAATTAAACCAAGTGATAAAACTACGTAGTATTGAGGAATGGGTACCTAATCTTATATACCCTTAAGGGTATATTCACTTTTCCCTATATATATATATATATATATATATATATATATATATATATATATATATATATATATATATATATATATATATACACACACACACACACACACACACACTAGTCATTTACCCGCCCCAAGCGACGGGTGTGACAATGGTGGTTGAATGTTGAAAGATGAATTAAACCCTAGAAATGGAAACGTCAGCGATATATATCCAAGATTTGTGAACAGAAATTGCGAGATTAGGGGAAATACGGAGATAAGAAATAAACCGGGTCAAAATAGCCTAAGAATAGGGGATAAGAGATTTGACATTTTCAACTATTGACCATATGTACTCTACTCTTTTTGTAATGCATAAATTGATTGTACAAATGCATTGTATGTTTGTACGACTTAAAATTCAGTATTTGACCAAAAATGCTTTATAAGGTAACTAGCCGTTTACCCGCGCCAAGCGACGGGTGCAAATAGTTTTTACTCAAATTAATTTCTACAGCCGATTAATTCTTTTACGCAAATATTTTATTACATATAAACAAATATGAATAATAGTCATGCTAGTATACATGAAATCAATAAGAATTATTCTTTACAAATGTATATATGAACACATGATTGATTGTGTATTATTAATCGTGCAACACTTCTTTATACATCACATTTTATGTATAGACTTCACTGAGATATAATTGTTTGTCAGAGTTCACTCATATGCATTGGCAAATTATATCCTTTTGGATAATGCTACATAAAGTCGGTCATGCGAAAAAACTGATTCTGACCTGTCTTATTTTTCGATCGGGTTTCCTTGAAGCTCAGTTGTTCTATCAGTCTTTTCGTTAGCTTTTTAGGTTTGAAATCACATTGGTTTAATGTGGTATTTGAGCTAATCTAGTTCACTCATGTTGCTCAACTTTCGTCGTTGCATACAAGATTAATATTTTTCTCAACGCTTTATTTCCTTTTAGTTGGCGTCGAATAAATTATTTTTTTTTAATTATCATATTTACAAAAAACATAGTTTGTTGACAAATCTATTTAACATATATATATATATATATATATATATATATATATATATATATATATATATTTTGCCTTTCAAATTGAATAACTTTTATATATGCATGAATGCTAATCAAAGGTTCACAACATTTTTTGATAAAAAATATTATTATATTAATAAAAAATCAATAAATATATCTAAAATTAAAATTAAATCTCCCCATAGAAAAACTATTAAAAAGGAAACTCATGAGTTAAATATATGAACAATCATGCAAACGAAAAAAGTTATATTAATACGTCAATATCTTATAATAGATCTTATAAATTTATAAATTATTTTCTTTTGGAAACGGCAAATCGCATACTTTTAAATGCGCACCCCAGGTTCGAGCTCTGCAAAGCGGGCAAACTCAGCCCCAGACGCGATTTCCAAGGAAAATTCCCCCACAATGAGCATTTAAAGAGGATTTATGGAGTCCCAAAGATTCGAACATCCAACCTCACCCCACTGTGGGTTATAAAGTATTTGTCATCTAAATCTATATATAAATTTCATACACGACATTATTTTTTTATTTTTATTTTTGTAAC
The DNA here is from genome assembly GCF_051521515.1 of Lactuca serriola. NCBI lineage: Eukaryota > Viridiplantae > Streptophyta > Magnoliopsida > Asterales > Asteraceae > Lactuca > Lactuca serriola. Next base: position 158,720,565 of record NC_136413.1, on the reverse strand, counting down.
TCCGAAAGCAAACAAAATTACAGCCACAAGATTTAACTTTTAGGCGGTTACAAACCCGTCTTTTACACTTCAGCAAAGAAAACACGACATGGTGCGGTGCCCTTCTTCTGCTCATAGAAACTTCAAAATTTTTAACCTGAGTTTTAGAAAAATAATGCCCCCAACGTATTCTTTTATTTCTTCTAGCACTGTCAAAAAGGAAAACAAACAAAAGATCATACATTGACATTGATTGTACATGAGATACAAATATGGAAAAAAAAACCAAACGAACACACCACCACAACATTTTGAGGCTGAAGTAGGCATATATTAATCACCAAAAGATTATTGTGTACTACTTATTCATTTGAGAGTAAATTTCTAGACATGTAGCCATTTTATAACATGGAGAATTACTTGTCTGGAAAATACTTGTGAACCATGGCAATATAACAATAGATATATTAGAAGATCGTGGTCAATTACACAAAGAAATGATTGCATACCTTTGTCTTCTCTTTGTGATAAAATGCTTGCATGTGGTTCTCAAAAACCATGTTCCAGATCAGTAAGTAGCACCTATTTGGAGGACAAAAACATCGTTTTTAATATGCGTTTAAAATAATAATGTCCCTCACATTAGATGATTATTCAACACCTTTAAACCAATCCTTATACTTTTATCCGACCACAACCTCCCTCTTGTAACAACTTCAACAAAAACTAAAAATTCATGTATACATGATTGAAAAACACAAAAATCAATACAACTAAGTCAATGAAAAGTTTAAAAGCAAGATAGAATGCAAAATAAATGTTAGCAATGAACTGATTCACCAATTTCGCCTGCATCTTTGACTGCAAAAACAAAGAAAAAGAAAAGATTAAGGTCGGTAGTTACTGAAAAATACAACCTAGAAAATTTAATTATTGAATAGAAGAAAAAAATCACTATAATATATCACGTTAATGCAGAAGAATCAAGATTCTTAAAATAAAAGACAGAGTGGATTCAAGTATATTATTTCAGATTGGTAAAATAGTGAAATTATTTTAAGTTGGTTGGGTTGACCAGCCACACTCCCATGAAGTTGTAAAAAGAGCATACCTAAGTCATTACCTATCCATCAAGAACATCATAAGGTTACTCCATGAAATGGAAGTATTAAACATTTGTGAAAACAGTAAAAAGGTTGTCCATAAACATTGAATTACAGAACTCCAAACTTATCACAACCCAAATATGAATAACGTCATCAGGGGTAAGAAAGCACCATTAGGTACTTATCGACATTTCAATATACCAATCTACTTTTGGGGGATCACCAATTATAGTAATGAAATTTCACTATTCCAACCACTTCCAAAAAGCCCTCCTAGCCAAATATGCAAAAAATAAGATAAATGAAAAGCGACAGAGAGAACAAATCCTAATTTCGTTAAAGAGCAAAACGTGTAGATGTCAACCTATTTTGATTTTGGAAACAAAGGAAAATCATCCAAGAAATTTAAAAAGAAAGGTTAGATCGAAAGGAATTAAAAATCAGGAAGATGAAGATTGCCCAACATGTAGAACTTGCTGTCGAATCCAAGAAATTTTTGGAACAAACAAATGTTATTGCGCCGTTTAGGGTTATTAATAGGCTTCTTGTCAAAGTAAGAAAAATGTATACCTGGCAATTCTCTGAGTAAGAAATAAAAGAGGAATCATGGGAGAAAGAGATAGAGAGAGTGGGAGAAAAAGAGATCTGACGAACTGAGAAATAGGAAATTCCAAAAATACTTACATGTATTTTGAATGGAGGGGGATACGTACCATGAAGATTGAGCCAATTTGGGGTTAGGGGTTCCGATGTGCGATGGTGGCGTTGATGGTGGCAGCGAGATAGAGTTAGGGTTTCTCATCTCGACATAAGGTAGAAGCGAGTGGCAGATGCCAGTGAAGGTAACGGCAGTGTTAGGAGGTTGGTGGTAACCGATGCTACCGGTGATTAAAGAGAGTAAGGAAGGAGACGGAAGAGATCCGGGAGAAATGACGGCTGGTGGAAGATATTAGGGTTTTCCAACATCTAACAAAACAAAGGAGAAGCTAAGACCGTAAGTTACGATGATACGCATGTGTATACGCTTACATCGTAAGCTTAATATATATATATATATATATATATATATATATATATATATATATATATATATATATATATATATAAGTCTATGTTCATTTGAGAACATGTTAATTTTGTAAGACCGTGAGACCAAATATAAAAATAATTTTAAAATACAAATAAAATGGAGAAATCCAAAAAAAAAAATTTAATTATTATCTTCGAAACTTTATTTAACTAAAAAAAATTAAAAAAAAAACATGAAATACTCTAATAGAATATTACACTGTATATTTCTAATATGATTTTTAGAATTTTTAGAATATTCTACTAGATTTGTCAGATATGTAGAATATTGTAAATATTCTACTAAAATATGTAAAAAAATGTTATTTTTTTGTATTTATTTTTTATTTTTTTGGTATTTTATTTATTTTTTTTGGGAAATTATATATTCCGAAAACAATATTGGAAAAAAAATTTCGAAAATTTTTAATTATTTTGCATTTTAAATTTTTTTTTGTTTTATCTACAAAATAAGTGGCTAAAATTGTGTCTCACGGTCTCACAAAATTAGGTCGTCTCACAAGAGAGAGAGAGAGAGAGAGAGAGAGAGAGAGATATGTTCAAATGAGAACATTTACTAATGAGAAATTAAATATCCTCCTACTTTTCTTCCTACAAATACTTCTATCCAATTAAATGATGACATGTGTCATTTTATTATACAAAAATATCATTAAATGAGCATTAAATGTGACACATGTCACCATCAAATTGGATAGAAAGATTTATAGGAACAAAAAATAGAAGAATATTTAATTTCTGTTTACTAAACAAAATGGGGTTATTAAAAAAAATTATTTACCAATCTAGTATAGTTCTAAAAATGTTTACCAAAATAAGGTTTTTTCTTCATTTTACTTTTATTATTCACTATTATTCAGTTTTTCTTATTATTGTTTTACTTTAAATATCTTTTTTTTCTATCTTTTTAATTTTATTTTTAATATCAGTTTTTTTCTTGTTTTAAAAATCAGTTTTTTTAGGTGTAGATAAATATAACGAATATACAAAATGAATATTTATATATATATATATATATATATATATATATATATATATATATATATATATATATATATATATATATATATGACTACATGTCTTATAAAAAATATATTTACTAAAATAGTGTTTTTCTTGTATTTTTTTAGTTTTTCTTATTATCTTTTTACTTTAAATATTTTTTCCAGTTTTTTATTTTATTTTATATTTTATTTTCAAATATTAGTTATTTAATTTTATTTTTAAGTCAGTTTTTTATTTCAAATTTTTAGTTTTTTTTTAGTTATGTTTAACATAAATGCTTTGACATTATTTTTACAAATTATACAAACCATTTTGAACAACAAAATTTAGCCATTTTAAATTAAATTGACCATTACACATACTATGTTCTTTAAAATGCAAAAACTTAAACATTATATAATATTTTTTCTAAGGTAAAAAAAAATTCCAAAAAACATCTTAATCACTATAGAAACGTTAAAAAAAACCGAACAAATAAGCATCTAATGAACCAAAATAACAAGTGTGCACTAGATTAGTTATTCCGAATTTTTATGATTATTTTCTATAATAAACCTAATGGTTTTTCAAATCTTTTTATGGCTTAGTATTTCCATCTTAAAGTTTTATATATAATTATGTTGTTCTCTTTTTGTTTAAAAAAACTTTGATTAAAGCAATAGAAAAAAAAAAGGTAATCAAAATATAAGATCATATAACAATAAAAAAAAAACCTTTGTTACTAAAGTATATAATTGCATTATAGAAATAATAGCACAAAACAAAAATATTAGTGGTGCTAGATATATTAGGTTGATTTCACATGTAGTCATATATATATATATATATATATATATATATATATATATATATATATATATATATATATATATATATATATATATATATATATATATATATTCATTTTTGTATATTTGTTATACTCATCTGCTCTTTAAAAAAATAAAAAATAAAAAATAAAAAATAAAAAAAAAATTATAAAACTAGTAAAAAACTGAAAAACTCAACAAAATCGTTATTAATTAATCCCAACCCACCCACCCCTATCTTTTTATTCAGCTGCACCACCACTGAGAACACAACACCACTGTCGGAGTTGCCGGACCTTTGTCGGAATCACCGGACAGTCATCGGTATCACTGAAACGGCATCGTAATCACCAAACGTTATCTCTTTACTTTCTCTAGATCTGGTTGTTCACAACCTCCCTCCCTCGTTCACCACATCCCCCCACCTCTACTCCTCCCACCATCAGAAACCATGTCCATCTATCTTTTTTCTCCGGCGAAGAGGTTTCACGATCTGGTTTACACTGCAATCGCATGCTTAGAAATTTAGGGTTTGGGATTATCGATCAGGGGATATTAAATCATCGACCATCTGAACCTCGATTTCTTCGTTTCGAAAGCGTAGATGGGTACAATTAATGAAACGATGGTAGTGGAGATAGAAAATCAACAACTAGAGGAAGAGGAATAGTGAAGCGGAAGTCGATATTCATGAAGGTGAGGTGTTGCACTTGCGAGGAAAAAGCCATAACATAAGTTATGGTGTTTTTGATGTAGAAGGGTGCTGAACCTCAAACAGAGAGTGACTTAGCTGACCTTGATGTTATATATGCTCTCAAGGAGTCTGATGGACTTGAAGTCAATGTAATCTCTCTATACTTACTGCATTTATATAACCACACCAAGTTTAGTTCTAATTCTGAATTTGGTTTCTTACTCTAGTAGTTTATTGATAATCATGCTTCAAAGTAGGTAATTTCTGTTGAAATTTATGTTCTTTTCGGACATGTTTGCCCTTATTATTGTTGTTTTTTACTTGTTTGAACAACTGGAACTAGTAGTATCAGATGCTCATATGGATGTATTCCATCAGCAACTACACAGTGAACAGAAACAAGCTATTATTGAAAAGGAGTAACTCCTACATTCATATACTATGTCACCATGTATGCTTTTCATCTGATACATGACAACTTATAGCTGTGAACTATTGAGCCTCATTTTCTATGATGTGAATCAATGATCAGAAACTTATATTACGGGGAGTTAGATGAAGACCATGAAGATGCTAAAGAGATTGTTCCTACTTCTCCAATAGGAAAAACTAGTGTACATCTAGACTCATTTGATGTAACACATATGCATTCATTTGGGAAGCCTTTAGAATAGGTGACACCCTTTGGGAAAAGAAAAGACAACTTTGTAGTACACTCAAACTTTAACACCCTACCCACAGTTCATGAAATTAAAATGGAAAACGGAGAAGATGGTTCTGAAGATGATGTGATCAAAAGGGTACAACGAATTAAACGTTGTTCCCGCCTGCGGCCTGATGTTTCCGCCTGCGGCCGGGGTGTGACAGTAAAGTAGTTATATACGGTGAAAACATACTTTTGGTTTAAAAGTACATTGAGTCAAACCTGCAAACTCACCAACATTATGTTGATGCTTTTTCAGAATGCATGCATTCTCAGGAAACTAAGAAGTTGGAAGTCATACATAGGAAAACAATCATGTGATTACTGTTTATCTATCATTTTGTCATATTTTCATAGTTGCCTAACTACTAAGGCATACTTAGTATTTTAGATTATCAAGTACTACTAGATAAGGAATGTTGTAATTTCCATTTTTCATTAATAAAAGTCTGTATATTATGTTATGTTGAATTTTTCTATGTATGCAAATGACTATGATCCATGATGTCGTCTCACCGCCCGGTGTTTCCACCGTCGGCTAGGGGTGTGACAGTGGGCTTCGGAAAGCATTTATGGTCTCAAACAAGGCTCACATGCTTGTTTTGATAATTACTTCGCTTGGTTTTTGTGCTTGTAATCGTGATTCAACTTTATTGTGAGACATATAAGTGCACGTCGAAATCTTTTTTCCTTATATGTTGATGACATGATTATTACTAGTGATGATCATGATGACATAGTCTTTGAAGCATAATTTAGCCTACCGATTTGTTATGTAAGACTTAGGATTATTACATTATTTATTAGGGATTGAAGTTGCTCAATCTCAGGTGAAGTATATCTTATATTTGTTTGAATGCGCTCGGCTCTCGGATAACCGTACAGTTGATACTCCTCTAGAGAGTAATACAGAGTATTCTCGAACTGATGGTGTCCCTTTATCATATCTGAGCATTTATCATACTATTGTGGGAAGTTTGGTTTATCTTACTTTCACTAGGCTAGATATTTTTCTCATGTAGTTCATGTGGTTAGTCAATTTGTCACTGCTCCTTCTAGTGTTCATTAGAGAACTATTCTTCCTATTTTGAGATATCTTCGTGGTACTTAGTTTCTGTAGCCTTGTGTTTCCTTCCACAACATCTCTTGAGTTGCATGCATATAGTGATGCTCATTAGGATAGTGTTGTTTATGATTGCAGGTCCACTATTGGTATTGTATTGTTCGTGGAGATTCGTTGAGTTCGTGGAAGAATAAAAAACATGATGTTGTCTCTCGATCACCTATAGAATCTACGTATCGAGCTATGGTTGTTGTTACTTGTGAGATTGTTTGGTTGCGATGACTTCTTGCAGATATGAGTGCTTATATTTCTCAATTTACCCTTTTGCACTGTGACAATGGGTGTGCGATAATGATTGCCAAGAATTCAATGTTCCATGAGTGAACTAAACATAATAAAATTGATTGTCATTTTACTTGTCACTACATTCAACATGGGACCATTTCTTTATCTTATGTTCCATCCACTTGGAGATTGCTAATATATTTGTGAAAGTCTTGATTGTTCCTCATTTTTATTTTCTCTCCGACAAACTTTCAATACTTATTGTGTCGTATTATGAGTTTGAGGGGAGTTAGTCTAAGATATCTATTAGGCCCTTTTTGGTATGGGCCAATGTTTTATCATTCCATAAACTAGGTTTACTTAATTACTTAACTAGGTTATAACTCGTGGGAACTACGGTTACAAAATTACTCACTTCAAATGGTAAAATTTGACATGATAAGTTGATGATATAATGATAACATTACTATATAAAAGGTTGATAAATAAATAAATCATACTACATATGGACAATAAACTAATATTATTACCATATTGGTTAAAATGAATAACATATGCAAGAGATATCCCATGAGATGATGATGCAGTAGACATTTTTTTTTTGGATTTTCTGTCATCTAAATATAATTTACTATAATATACTTATAAGACAATAAAAAATGAACATTACCCTTTTTGCCCTGTAAGTAAAAAAAATGAAAAAAATTAGACTTTCTATTATAAAACTCTTATAACAGAAAAGTATGATGCTATAATATGCTAATTAGACATTTACAAAAGTACATTGCTATTTTTGCATTTAAAGGGATGCATAAATAAATGAAAATTTCCATGGTAGTTTTGTAAATCTATTTTAATTGCACCAAATCATCCACTATTAGAGGTAAAATAAATGAAAAAAATAAACTTCCTTTTATAAAAGTGTTACAACAGAAAAATATCATCTTAATTTTTTTAATTTGGAATAATTTTTTTAAAATGATGAATGTTACATTATTACATACATGTGGAATAATGAGATCCTCTTTCACATATGAAAGATTTTCAACTGAAGCTATTCATATTTCTCTAAATTAAAGTGCAAGTTATTGTTAAACTGCCTGTAAAAACTCGCCAATTGTATCCCCTTTTCTAACCTAAAAACCACAAGGAGGGGGTAAAATGGTAATTTAGCCATATTTAGAACATAAGAAATTAAGAATTACCTGCATGACTCTTCGATGTCCTACACCATCCTAGTAACTTAAAGTGATTTCAAGAGCCTCATCTGTAATGTAATTAACATATGATTTAGAACTTAAAGGACATAGTTTTTTTAGATTAATAAAATATAAGATAAATTTTTATACTATTAAATTACTTTTTCACGTTCAGTTGCTCCTCTGCCTCCCTCTCACTAAAGGAGTATGCTTCACACTATGATGGTAACAATTAATCAGCAAAACATATAAGATTTATAAATGTTTTTATTTTATTATTTGAGAGTTTTCAATCAAACCTATCGGGCAAAAAGGTAGTTTCTATTGTCAGATCTTTGCCAAAGCCGTTACAACCAAACGTATTTGATTCTTGTTTTTCTGTATATACATAAGAACATTAATTTAAGTTAATGAGTATTAAAAAGAGAAGTATTTGATTAAATGAACTTAAAATAATGAAAAATAAACTAAACATATTCTTACTATCCTCCCTGTCTTCTTCTTCTTCTTCTTCCTCGTTTTCAATATCTTCAGAAAAAAGATAGCTATGGGTTAGCTTTGGTTTTCTGCTTTTTTTGTTTTTGTAATTGAAGCTCCTCTTCCCTAGAGTAATACAAAAATATAAAATTAGCAATTAAGAATGAATATTAACTATAAACATGAAAATATACAAATGTTAATGACTTAATGTTACTCATTCTTGTTGTAGCTTTAAGTTTCTCTTTTTCTTCTTCTTCAATCTTCACTTGAATGTTAACCCTCTGTATGCAAGTATAGTTTAGTGAAATTCAAAGTTGTTTTTGTAAGTAGTAAGTAGAGTGAAAGGAGAAAGAATGTTTGAATCGGTGACTAACCTTTTCAACATATTGATCCCTTATGACAGGCCCAATTGTTTCCTTCTTGAAAGGAGTCTTAAGAATCTGATCAGATTTATAATCTCAACCAAATTAACCCCCAAAACACTCGAGAATAGATCGATGACACTGATAAAGATATAACAAGACCTTAATACATTACAGAACCTCAGGTAATTGACCGATAACAGTCAAATCATGACCGTCAAATTTACACTTTACAGGCTTATGCTACCCTTAGTTAGGGTAAATTGCAATCCATTGAATTAGGGCATAGAAATCAGTATGGATATACAACAACTGATTGCAAGATGCACATGTAGATGCATGTATATACAAAAAATTGGATGTATGTGTTGATTCATGGCCATATGGCCCAAATCTACTTCATAGCCTTTAAGCTAGTGTCCGGTACATTCTTTAAGAATCAAATTCTGATACCTTTGTCTACGGTCCTTTAACATACATCTTTGCCAGCCAAGTTCTTTCAAATACGATGCATACTTGACAATCGATTCAGTAAATTCATCCACTGACCTATACATCATTAAAAGAACAGTAAAAATTGCAAACCCAAAATCTTGAAATTTCATAGACCTGTATGTATTGATCAAAGCAATAGGAATACATAATCAAGAAAATCGATAAGAATGGAACATGATTATGTAAAATACATCTACACTGAATGGAAAAATAGAAAAAAAATTATAAAAAAATAAAAAGCACTTCAATCAATCTCAATCAGACTCTCTCTAACCATTCACTGATGCCAAAATCGAAACCTTTAATTGGATTCCATATGACCATTCACTTAGAAAAAAAACAAATTGGCGTCCAATCAGTTCGTGTAGGAGTTAAATATCCAGACGGACCTTCACTCCTTGTGTAAACTTGCAAAAAAAAATGAAAATGAAGTTGCGACTGCCTGAGATCTTTGGGTTGAGAAAGATAAAAACATGTAGGTATAGAGAAAGGGTGAGGAAATAGCTGATGGTGGTTGTGGAGGAGAAGGAAGCGCCTATAAAAAGAAGTAATTGGAGATAGGGATAAAGATGACTAAACCGAAACTGCCCAAAATCGGCTGCTAAATTGTAGGGAATAAGATTTGGTATTGAATGTAATTGAAATTAATTGAATGGACGGGAAAAAATTGGGTAAATAGGTGGAGAAAATGACACGTGTCATCTTGCTTGTGTATAAGGTGGACACGTGGTATTTAAGGGATGTTTTTATTAAGCATAATAAAGATAAAGATAAAGATAAAGATAAAGATTAGCTTCCTTTCATTGCAATTGTACTTAATTAGCTTCGACAAAATTGCAAAAATGGTCCCTATGGTTGTCAAAATTCTGTAGTTTTGGTCCAAAACGAAATGTTGGTGCACCACTGGTCCAATTTTAGATACCTTGTGTGGTTTTGATCCTTATTGTTGTAATTTCTTGTGTTTTTGGTCCACATCCCACCTAAAATGACTAATATGCCCCTTAAATAGTTATACTTTAATTTCTGTTAATTATTTTCTTATTCTTATAATAAAATAAAAAACAAAATAAACCCACCACATACACACACATACACACCCTCTCTCTCTCTCTCTCTCTCTCTCTCTCTCTCTCTCTCTCTCTTCATCTGCCATCACAACAGCCTCATCTCTCGCACTTCTTTTCTCCATCAAGCAAACTCTATCGAACCCCCACCTGCCTGCCGTGTTCCACCGGATCATTCTTCTGTCCACCTTTCCTTCGAGTTTCATCGTTGGATGCCGTCTCCGTTCTTATTTCTTCGAGCGACCCAAGGTCGCCGATTCTGCTGCTATGCGTCTCTCAGATCGATGTCGAAGACGAGAAAGAAAAACCCACAAAGGGTCACCGGTCTCGAAGAATCTGCATATTTGGAAGAATTCTTAGCTCATCATCGCTTTAGTAAGGAATCACACACACACACACACACTTTTTGAAATCGATTAAGAAGTAGAAGACATATCAGGGGACGAAACCGATATGAAATTTATCAGGATTCAACCACTTTAAACCAGTAAACCCTAATGGCTCGATTAATAGGTGTGAGTGTGTGTGTGTGTGTATTTTTGATTGCAGCTCTCAAGGATCCGATTTAAGGGTGATATCTGGTGGTTCGGGAAAGGGGTGAAGGAAGGTGTTCGATTGTGGGTGATTAAGGTGACTGGAGGAATTTATGATTTTGGTTTTGCTTAGAAGAAATCAGAGAGAGGAAAAATGCGATCTTGGAAGAAGGAATGATTCTAATGATGAATCGCTTTCACAAGTGTGGAAGGTTTTCAAGCACATAAGGTGTTCGATGAATTAACAAAGAGCCAAATAAAGTTATGCCATTGAAAACGACTCACCTTTGGCTGACCCACACACTCTGTTTCTGTTTCTTCTTCTTCTTCTTCTTCAAAGTCTCACACAACTATCTGTTCTTTTACTTTTGCTCCTATATAATATTCATCACAATCTTTTCTCCTTCTCTTGCAAATTAATGAACAACTCCAAAATAGAACCAAATCGATTAGAAGGGCAGTGTTGATGGGAAGTGTTATCGGGCATGAGGAAGGAAAGATGGGGGTGAGGGTGGGATTGGATGTTTATGGTGGACAATGGTGGCAGTCAATGGTGATGGTGGCAAACGGTGGTAGCAATCGATGGTGATGGTGACGACCACTAATGGTGATATGTTCTTTTTTGAGAGTGTGTGTGTGTTTTTGTTGAGAGAGAGTGGGAAAGAGAAATGGTTGGTAGACCCTTTTTTAAGTTAAAAATATATATATTAATTTAACATATATGTTTCAGCAATTATAAAAAATTAAAAATGTAAGTTATAAAGGCAAAATCGTCTTTTCAAGTATATAGGGACCAAAAACAATAGAAAGATCTAAAATTGGACCGGTGGTACACCAACATTTCGTTTTGGACCAAAACTATATAATTTTGCCAACACAGGGACCATTTTTGCAATTTTGTCATTAGCTTCCCTTGTAATTGTATTTTTTTTTTTCATAACAATAGAAACCTTATTTTGTTTGTATTTTAGTTAGTTTAAAGTTTACCTTGACATCCCCGTGTCCAATAGTACACATTGTAAAAATCGTCCTGACGACAAAGTCTAACAGGCATACCATCCTCCTCCCGTGGCCGTGAGGCCGTGACACTATAAAAGAAAGCAATATCCAAGTCTCTCTTTCAAAACTTATAGCAGAGATGTCGATGTCTTCTTCCATTATTAATCATGTCGACCAAGAAGCTACAGATATGGAAGTACCACGGGCAGAAGCGGAAGAAGCAGCCGACAATGGCGCCATGGCGTTTTTGCCCAATTGCATCCTTAATCTACTGGATTCTATCCGTGGTCTATTGATCGATTATTACCCTCAAACATTTGGCGCTGTAGACATGCCCCCATCCCCAATTAGCTTTATAATTACTAGTTTGTATGCTTTTGCGGAAATGAAGTCGCAGGGATCTGATTTCCCTTTTACAACGCACCCTGGGTTCGTTAATGTAGCCCTTATCTGTCTCATCTTATATGGCCTGGCTTCTGCATCAGAGCATTTCATTTCTGCCATATTTCCCGGTTCGTTTTATGCCATTATTGTACGACTGGTAAGGATTGGTTGTTTGTGCACTATGGTGATATGTTTGGCATCTTTATTTTGTTTTTGATATTTCCATACTTGTTCCTTGATATAACTCAACCTTGCCTGATCATGTGTAATTAGATTGCTCTTTCCTGATGTATTATAGGTTTCTACATGAACCATGAGCTCTTTGATTCTGTAGATTGCCTTATGGCTTGCATTGTGATTTATGTGAATGATGTTCTTGGTTTTTTTTGTCTTGGAGCTTTTAGATGTTGTATACCTGAAGAGCTTTTTGTATTTTGTTTAAATGCTGCTAACTTAATGTAGGGCTGGAGAATATGGGTAGAGCTGGTCTGCACTTCCTTTGAATACTGTCTTGTCTTGGATCTAATCGTAGTCCACTAATAGAGTGGCCTAGAGTTGCTCTTTCTTATTGTGATTTTCCCATGAGGAATTAAAGAAATATGTAGAAAAGAGAATGCCACAACATAAAGATTCCCAAAATCTAGATGGCTTCTTGACCAGATCATTAATGTTAGATAGGACAGTCATGGAGCAGAGTTGATCAAGGATTATCAAAATCATTTTGCTGGGATGAGTGAGAGTGAACTTTTGGCATTCCCAAAAGAAGAAAAATAGTTTCTATCCATGAAACTTTAAATTGTTGTAAAGACTAAATTTCTTGTTGTAATATCATCCAACTATTATCTCGTTATCTCTATTACATATTTTATAAATATTTATTAAAAATACCAAAATTGTAATAAAGATGTATGTTTTCTAAACTAGCTATCGTATTTTGGTTGATGAACTATGAAATTTGGATGTTTGAAATATATTTTGAAGCATATGTTTTTTTTTAAATTGTATGTAAAATGGGATGGACATTGGATGAATGGATAGAACCGATCAGTTCCCTGTCGAATTGGATCGGTTTGATTCATTTGGACGTGGTTAATTGGGTTAGATCATTTGGCAATATTAAATATCTAGTGTATAATTGGATTGGACTCATTGTATAAAAACCACCCATTGATGAACACTTCTACTTATGCATTAGAAACTCTAACCATCCCTTCCTTGTCTTCCTCCCTTTGTGACTATTGTTTCTTTTAAAGCTTCAATTGATTACCTAAATGTGTACTTCTAGATTTCCATCACAAACACTAGTCTGATATACTTATTATGGTAAAGTTTTAGAGTGCATCATCTCTACTCTATCTTGGACTATAACTATACGTAGAGGAGTATATTAGGCCCGAGTCCTCAGGCCAGGTTAGGCTCGGCCCTGCTTATGGATAGGCTTGGCATTACTTTGAACGTTCAACGAGTGGGCCATTGGGCTTCATTGGGTTAATTTTCAGGAGAATTCAAGGCTTTTTGTGGGGAAGCCTGACATATACTTGGCTTCGGCCAGATAGGGGCTTTTACATGATTTCTTAAGAGTGTGAATTCTTTTAAACTATGTAATTATAGTTGTTCGCTCCAAGGATATATTTATTTAATTTTGGTATTTGCTGGGGTTAGGTTCGCTAATGTGATTAACTTGATCATTTTCCATGGAGGTGATGAGCTCTTTATTTATATTGATAGCCCTTTGGGCATGCTAGTTATTACAAATTTGATCAGTGTTATGTATAATTTTGAAGCTTAATAAATACAACTAAGCATTCTAATCAGACTCAAAACATTGGTTATGTGCATTTGACAACAAGTCGTTAGGGTGGAAGGCTTCAAGCGGATTATAAAAATATCAATTTTCTATCTAGGTATAATAGGAAGAATTAAAGCAAAATGTTAGAAAGAAACTAATATAAGTAGAATGCTATAATAGGAGGAAATGAAAGTAGAATGCTATAATAAACAAATCAATATAAGTAGAATACTAATCAAGCAAAAATAGGAAAACAAATAAAAGTACGGTATTATAATAAACAAATCAATGTAAATAGGATGTTATAATAGAACAAAGGAAAGCAGAAGGCTATGAGTAAACCAACCGACACAAGTACATTATTATAACTTAAAACATGAAAAATAAAAAGCCCACAAATCCCGAGATTTTTTTACCAAAGGGAAACCCCATGAAAAGCCGATTAGCCTTGAGGAGCTAGTTTTTCAGGGGCGGCCTACGGGTCAGGCCAGCCTTCCCCATTCATGATTGACCAGGCTTTAACTATGCTCGGGATTTTGGGTTTGTAGTCGGGCATGTCACCCATTTGTGTACCTCTACTTGTGCCAAGTATATGTCTAATTTCTCCTAAGCCTCCATTTCAAATTCTGGAGACTACTCTTTAATTGATGCAATGCCGATACTCTTTCAAAATGCCTACCATTGCTACATCAATAACTAGAGGTGTACAAATGCAGGATCCAATCCAGATCTGAATCCGATCCGGTCAAATCCGATCCGATTTCAACCGAATTTGAATTTGATGCTAATCTGATTTCAAACCGGTTTTAAACCGATTTTTAGTGAGATTTAGCGGATTTTGGGGCGGATTTGGATCCGGTTTTAGCAAATCAGGTCTTCGATCTGGTATCAAATCCGATTTTTTCCGTAGTATCACAATCCGGTTGTTAGTCCAGTGGATCGATCCAATCCAATCCAGTTTGGTCAAATCCGGTTTTGACCAAAACCGGCTTTTGGATCGGATCGGTTTCAAATCGAGGATCTGGTTTTGGTGTGCATCTCTATCAATAACTAATATATTTATTTTTAATAACCATCTTATCTATTTATAATTAATAGATATTCAATAATTATATATATAATAAATGGTAATAATATATATTTTTCCTAATTTTTTACATATAGAAATAGTTTACCAAGAGAAAATAAAATAAAATGTATATTTTCTTAAATATATCATCATGTATGTGTTATATGATGCTTAATATTAAATTAATATATTTTGTAATAACAAATATGATAAACAAATAATATATAATATATAATAATAAATATTTTAGTTACATTAGAATAAATATGACCAATGGGAGGTCAAATACTCCACGTGATGTAACATTTATATCACTTTTAATGATAGACCCTTTAGGCTAAAGGGAATGGGCCTCGCTAAGGAGGTTGCCACCGGTCGCCAAGGGCGCTGAACACCGCCCCCTTGTTTATGCCAAGGGAGTCGCCAGCCATCGCTCGCCAACACCATAACGAGAAGACCATAACGAGAAGAGAGAGAAAGAGATTTGGTGGTTTTTGGCTGGATTTCATAATTCCCCTCTACAATCACTCTATGGATCCTTCCTTTTTCTTATCCATGGCGTCTCCATCTCAAGCAAGTCTCCTTCTCCAGAAACTGTTCAAAGGTCTTACCGTTTTCTCTATTCTAGGGTTCTAATTTTGATTTACTTTAAGTTGCTCTGATTCTTTAATTCTATTTCTTCTTGCTCAAATATTGTATCTCTTTCATACATGTAAATAGTTTAGAAGTTTAATTATATGAAATTGAGGCTGACACAGTCAATCGATTCTTTTTGTTATAACCAGTTCCTATGTTCTTGCTTTGATTATTGATTTGATTGGGTTTCTTGGGGGTTTTAAAGAGTTATATATGCATTACAACAGTAGATTACAGTTTATTATTAGGGGTTTTAATGATTTATTGATTTGATTGTTCTTGTTGCTCCAGATTCGTTTTTAGTTGTTGCCTTGATTTGGAATTTTTGTAGCATGATATGTTAAATTGGTACTTTCTGTTTGATATGTGTTTAAAATTGATTATTTACCATGAATCTTCTGATTATGATTTCTATTTTCATCTTCAATTGCACATTACATGAGTTTATGCTTACAGATTCATTTTGGCATTACAGGCATTTGACATAATCTACTAGTCAACATAAAGAACTAATTTTGTTCTGAATGCATAACTTTTGGATGTTGAATGTATGAGATTGTATACATACAGAAATTTGCAAATTGCTACTGAAGATTTCAAACTTGAAAATAAGATAGGATAGATGGATTTGTATCTGTTTACAAGGTGATTTTCAAATATTTCTAACCATTATTCTTCATGTGTTTAGAATATCATCAAACAACTTTAATTTATTGTAACATTTTTATTTAATATTAAATGTATATGTTTTATAAAAATAAATTTTATTTAAGTTTGAAAAGAAATAAAAAATTAATTGAATGTGCTAGAGGTGTTACCACTCCTTATGAAATGCCAAAGAAAAGATGTCAATGAGGTGGCAACATGAAAAATGATGTGGCAATGTGTTAAGGGTGTTACCACCCCCTTTAGTCTAATAATCCACTAAAAGTGTTTTTATTTGGCTGCACGATGTACTACTTTTTTTTATCTATCAATGGTAAATCGATGTTACCTAGATTTTTAATGTTTTGCCTGTGAAGATTTGGATATTAAAGGGTGTTGTTTTTCGCAAAAAAAATGTACAAGAAGGAGGGAAAATGGGGAGTTTAGACGGTAGAAAAGGAAAGAGAAATCGGTGAACTTTCACCGTCGGGAAAAAACGAATCAGGGAGTGGTGTTTACTGCCGGTAACGCTTGCCACATCGGATACCAACGACAAAACTTATAGGACACCATTTAGCCTTAAGTTTGTTAAAATATGATGTTGATCTTAGGATTCTAGGATTTTACAATTTTATTTATGTAAATCGATTATGATCATATGTGAGTTGTTTTTTGGATAAGACCAGAGTAGGATTGTAGGAATGGATATAGATGGTAAGATCAATACTATTTATTTATTTAAAATAAAAACTAATATTTTGTATTATACTAAGTACATCAAATATGAATCCGGAAAAAACCTCTTGTGATTTGTTTATTGTTAAATAATGTATTGAAGATGTATTTTTTATGTTTTAAGCTGTTTATTGTTAATTAAACGGTCAACTAATGGACGGAATTAAAATGTTTCATTTTTGTTTTAAAATGTTTTTTCGTAGGAACTTATGATCTTGATTCGTTTTCGTAGGAACTTATGATCTTACGAGCATGATTTTGTTAAGCGGAAAACAATCATATATAAAATCCTAATCTTGATAATATTGGTTTTCACCATTAAAATAAGATGTTTTTTTGGGTCAATAATATCAACCCCTTTGACCTAATAAATGTTTTTTTTAAGTTCCATCTTCATATAGTTATGTGACATCCGTCAAATTTTGGTCAACAAGAGTCAACAAAAATCAATTGTGCGTATATTAGGTCAAAAAGGCGAAATGTGATTTTCATAACATCCCTAATGTATTATTGAATATTATAATGCTACATACGTTATTTTGAATCAATTATCGAATAAACGCTTTTATTGCGATCAGTAAACTACGGTAATGCAGTAATTCGATAAAACACACCAATATTTTCGGGAATTGGGTAATGTTCATAACACGAGGTTTATGTGTACACAAATCCATAAACACGTTTTAAACATCATATGACTTAGTATTTTGTTGATACTCCGATGGTTATTCTGGAAAAAGCTCATACATCAAGAAAAACGAAATGTTATCACATTTAACGCTCACATTTTATATAATGAATTTGAGAAAAACAATTTAATCATAAGGTGTTAATATTATTGTTAATAATATTAGATAACAATATTTTTATTAGTTATTAAACCTTACCAATTTCTCAAATCTCACCACACTTTTATAAAAATAACAAACTTTTATAAAAAGGGCTAGGTTTTATTTATAAAAACTATATGAGACAAATTATGTCTCTTCTCTCCTAATATATCTCCTCATATCCAACGTCATCATATCATCTTTATATTAAAAAAATCAAAGAAGCTTACTTGATTATTTTAATCCAGGAACCCTACCTTCATTAAAATAATCTAACACCATACCTTATTATTTTAACGGAAAGGGCTTACCTCTTTCTTTCCCCATGCAACCCACCCTTTTCCCTCTCTCTCTCTCTCTCTCTCTCTCTCTCTCTCTCTCTCCTCTCCTCTCCTCTCTATAAAACTTGGCCAAAAGGCATTCTCCCCACCCTTTCTCCATCTTCAAACTTCTTACATTCTCTCTAGTGATTCCAAGAGTTCCAAGTTGTTTCCAAGTGTTTTTGCAAGTCTTTTGGTAAGTGTTTCTTCCAAATTTTCGAGTTCTATCACCCATCCATCATCATCTTTTGGTTATTTTACTCATAATCTTGAATAAAAAAACCCTAGGAAAGAATCTTGAAGTTCAAGGAGTTGTTGTCTTCCAAAGCTTGAATTCTACCTCATCTTTCTCACCATTTCCTGCCATCTTCTAGGAAAAGCACAAAAGGTGAGTGCATACCCCTTTTTCTACTAATTTTCACTCATTTTACACTTTCGGGTGAGGTTACCTGCCATGCAAACAAAATACATGTTGGAAAATGACTTTACACAAAGGACCTAGATCTAATATATGATGGATAAAACTTTTAACCTTTGGGTAATGCTATTACACACAGGGTAATCAACATACATTTCAAACATGGAAAAGCTTCGATTTCATTTATAACCTAGAACAACATACTTTCGACGGGTTATGTAAGTCTCGGACTTTATAATCGTTAAATTATAAGTGCGTGGAAGAATTGTGTATAAATCTATATGAGATTGACAACCCGCACCTAAGCTGCTAGCTACAGCTAGACCGACAGGTCTGTGTGACAATTGTCTTAACATTTCATGATGTCCGAAAAAGTGTCGTGGCGGGCAGCATTACAGTCTATAGCTTGATTATAAGGGCTCATTATAACATTGAATAGTAAATTCTAGTGCAACATGCAGTATAAATATGGTTATTTACATATACACAACATTTATAAGTATGGTTATTTACTTATACACTACATTTATAAGTATGATTATTTACTTATACACTCGATTTTTGGATAATAATCGCATGACAAGTTACACTTTTTTAAGTTTAGAAGTTATGGGAAGTTTTATTTTATGAATGATTTTGGATACATACTACACACATATATTGTTCTTTTACGCTGAAGGCGTACAAATACAAAACATTTTACAAGGATACGATTTATACACAAGGAAAAATATCGGATTTTTCTACAACTGAACTCTTATGAACTCACAAACTTTATGTTGACTTTTAAAACAACATGTATTCTCAAGAAACAATTAAGCTCGGATCAGTGGAGCTACTTTCGAAGACAAGACACCAAATATCATTACGAGAACAAATTTATTTGATAATATGCAAACCTTGTAATGTATTTTGATACTAAGTAACATTTGGGTCATGTAAATGATATAATCATATGATACGATAGTTGTTTATGTAGTTATGTTTCAATGTATTATATTATTGTGATACTGTGATCATCGTTCTTTCCCCGGACGTTTCCATCATCGAGTTTGAAGATGTGACAAGTTAACATGTAATACTATTCTTTTCTACATCGTTTACCATTAAAGCTTTATATCAATTTGACTATTTTTTTTTTCATTTTGCTCTTCGATATTGAATATTAAATTCATAATATATCTTTGATATTTTATGGCCTTTTTTATTTTTTAAAATTATATACATAATTTTGTCCAATAATATAAAAATGAAATATGAATTTTAGATTTAACAGTGTATATTTAAATTTTGGCCGTATAGTAAAATATTGATTTTAACTCATGTCATTATTAAATATATTTCTACATTAATAAATATTACATATATATTTAAATAGTAACAAATTAGATAGAAAAACTTTATAAAATATTTCATAATAAAAAAATAGTTACTTTAAAAACAAATCTTTTGTTAGGAGAAAATTTAAATTGATAATATTTTGTCTAATAAAATTAATGAACAAAAAAAAAAGACAAATAGGAAATGTTTCTTTGACGATGGACATGAGGTTGACGCACCGGGAGTCGGCGGCGTTATGGTCTACCGGCATGTGGCCTGTGGGTGCTTTAAAGTCAGATTCTGGACCCACACCAAATTTTTATTCTTTTATGGAAGATAAATCGCTTATAAAGTCTATGTGCAATCGGCTAATGCTTGATCGTTGGACCAATTCTTGATGTTTTGGCTTCGGTGATTCACTTGCATTCAAAGTTGGTGACCTCAGCAGCTGGGTTGATTTGTACTATAAATATATTTTGGAACGAAGCCATAAGTTCTTCACAACCCAAAGTCCAAAGCTTTTCTCTTTCAAAATATTATCAGCAGAGATGATGCCTTCACCCACGGATAATCCGGTCGACGAAGAAGCTATGGTTGTTCATGTGGAACCACCTGCAGAAGCCAACATCATTACATTCAATTTCGTCATAAATTTTTTGTTTAATTTTATTGCCCACATCGTTAATCACTTGAAACCTTTGGCTCGCGTCTGGATTAACTATTACGAGCGAACATTTGGAGAAGAAGCTGTTATCATGCCTCCATCCCCATTTAGCTTTATTGTCACCAGTTTATGTGTTTTTGCAGAAATCAAATCCCAAGGATCTCAATTTCCTTTCCAAACCCACCCTCAGTCCATGAATATAGTCGTTACTAGTCTGCTCTTTTATGGTTTGGCTTCTGCAGCAGAACATTTCATTTCTGTCACACATCTTGGTCCCACTTCGGTTTATGCCATCATTACTCGTTTGGGAAGGATATGTTGTCTGTGCATTTTGGTGGCATGTTTGGCATCTTTGTTCTATCTTTGATATTTTTATACACCTGATCTGATCATGGAGTTGGAGTATATATATAATATATTTGACATTGATGCCTCTAAATTTATTAGTTGTTTTAAGTACAAGAGATCTACACTGCTCCTTACCAATGTAACTTTCCATTCCATATATATAGGTGATTTAGTTATATGAACCATGGGCTCAATATAAGTTCAGTTGTTTCAAAGTTATGACCAATCCACTCTTTTGGGTAAGACATTATATATGATGTTACCTTTGCTTTTTTGGGTTATGTGGATGATGGTTGTGGGTCTTTGTCATGTGGGAAATAGAAGTTTGGGTGACGGAATTTCAAAATTTGTAACATTCCCATTCACCTTGCTTTTGATTATAAACTTTGAGTACTTTGTAAGATCTTTGGTAGTGAGCCAACATTTACCTCCTAGTCCTACCAATGTTTTAGTTATTTTTATGTTATTTAGACAAGTACGATATTTGGGCTTCCATGCCACACCTTTAATATATGAGGTTTCGTTTAATTTTGCACATTACCCTATGCCTTGTGGTTTTATGGGTTATGGAGATGATGCTTATGCTACAAGGACATTAAAAATCGTAAGAGTAGAGTTTTGAACAAAACCTATGATTAAATAGAAAAGTGGGTAAATAATCGTAAGAGCTAATGTATGACGACCCACATATATTGAATTGAGTTAATAAACAAAATTAATCAATTCGTTATAAGTCTAAATTAACTCGAACTGAACACTAGTAATCATGTTAGTTTATCCGTCTGATCGTCGTATGAATGAGCTTGTTTGCTAAAGGATTAGGGTTAGTGAACATTAACTTAGGTGGTGTTTGTTTTTTATCTGCAGATCTGCGTGACCTCTTCTGTCTGCGCCGCGCAGACCATGCGCAGACATTAGCCTTCGCAGACTGTTTGTTTTTTTGAAGACCGCAGACCTAAAAATGTCTGCGCGCCCTCTTCTTGGCGCAGATGTGGACCAGAGTCTTCTAACATCTTCAGACATCTTCTACCCTAAAAAAACATATATATCTTTTTTTTTTGAAGTTTTTTTTAATTTATATTTTTTCCAACTTTATTAATGATAAACAATTTGAAAAAAAAAAATAACAAAACTTAAAAAAAAATGTTCGACAATACAAACATGATATTTTTGACAAATTTATAAATAAAGATTATTACAATAATAGTCGTTGAAGTTGTTTATATAAATATGAAAAAAAATCATAATATATTCTTATATTTTTTTGCCAAATTTTGTAAAACATTATTTAATATAGTATCGTCAATTTCTCGAGAAAATATTTATTGTACGTTTTTAATGGATTAATTGAAAAAATTGAAGTTTATTTTCATCCAGTTATGTATCAAATTATTTGATCACTAATTATAATGTTTAGTTATAACTTTGCAAACAAAGTTGTTGGTTTTTATCAAATATATACGTTAATTCATATCATTTTTATTTTTATTTTTTATACAATAATACATAAAAGTTGATCTAGATTCGTTAATTATTTATAACAAAGTCATAAAAATATTAAAAAATCACTTTGAAATTTGAAAAAATCAGTTTATTTAGATTTTAGTTTATTTTAGTAGCCTGCAGGTGTTAAGAAAACAATCAGTCTTCTTTTTTCAGACTGCAGACGTTTGGTCCACCTTTTCTACTGCAGAGGTCCATAGATGTGGTCCGCAGACTGTAGATATTTTGCCTCAGAAAAAACAAACAGCACCTTAATCATCTTAGAAATCGGTAACCAATGAAACAATAATCCATTGTACTTCCAGAAATCAACCATAATAGCAAGTAAATTCGAAGCTAAACGAAAGTCTCTCAATTACCTTTGTTTAATTCGTGTTTTGTGCTTCTTACTTTTAGTTTAATATTTATTTTATTAGATGATAGATAGTTTAGTTTAGTTAATTAAGTTTCTAGCCTTGCAAAACCAGAGAAAACCCCATTTTCTTAAATTATTAGTAATTTAGATAATAGTAGATAAAAATTAGCTAATCATTCCGTTCCTGTGTTCGATACCCGTCTATTATGATATACTATCTTCAACAAGGTACACTGCCTTAGGAAATAATTAGTCACGTTGTTAGGATTAACTAATGCATTATTATTTTACGCATCAGTCGACTTTTATCAAGGATCTGGTAGGTGATCGGGGGTATATGTTTTTGGGTATCTGTAAATTCGTTCAGGCCAGACAAGTTGTTCAGTTTAGGTTGTGAAGTTAAGTCCTTGCAGGAGAAATTTTGATTAGTTATGTCTGTCTTAGAGTCCGACATTGTTCAGGGTTTTCAATTTCAGGTATAGTTGTTGGATACTCGTTGGCTTAGGGAAAAGTTGAGATGCATTCTTCGTTAGGGCTCGTGAAAACTTCTATTTTGGATTTGACATCAATAAGGGTGGGCGGTCACCAGAGCGGGTGATTTCCCCAGTTATTTATGGGATTCAAGGAATCCAGTCAAGATCGTTTAGTTCATTAAAGGAGATAGTAAAGAATGATTTCGAGGACAAAATCTAATCAAAGTTGGAGAGAGTTGTAACACTCGGAATTTGAGGAGCAACTTTGGGTATAAATCACCTTTTGAGGATTAGACACGGCGTGTTGGAGGCACCAACACGGCGTGTATAGATAAGAAGAGCCACGGGTTTCATTATGGGAAACATAATGTGTTGCCTCTTGAAACACGACGTGTTGATGGTTGGAATGAAACCCTAATCTTATGGGTTTTTTTCCTTATTCAAAGGAATGGAGAGGCTAGGATTTGTTCACCCTCAGCCCCTCAATCCCTTAAATAAACCCTAATCATCTTTCCCTCCCATTTTTGAGCTAGTTTGGTGTTTTTGAAGCTAAAGAAGGAATAAGGTGGGTAAAGGAAGCAAAGATCCAACAAGCAAGCCCCCATTGGTTAGTTTGGCACTCTTTTGGACCTTTGTAAGTGTCCAAGACTCGATTTTTATCATTCAAAGTTGTTAGATCTTGGGTTTTGTCCCTTTTGATTTTTTTCTTTGATATTGAAACGGTTAGATCTCATAAAGTTTGAAACTTTATGAATCTCAAGGTCAAGGTGACCTAGTAGTGTCTTGGATCTGGTCTGTAATCAAGTTTTGATGCCATGCATAAAAATTAGGTCATGAATCCTCATTTTGACCTAATATGGGTTCAAGACATGCATTGGAAATGTATATCTAAAAAGCACCAACCTTTGGGATGGTTTAGGTGTTAGAATCACTTCTAGAAAGGATGTACTTCAAACTTTAAGGATTAAGTTTGTATTGGTTAAGCCCTTGCATTGTCAAGCTTTATAGTTTGGGTTTTGGAACTTTTGGGTAGCCCCTAATGGATAAAGTTGGAAACTTTATCCTTCTTAATCGCATCTTGGTCTAGATCCGAGCTTTGGAGCTCTTGTTGGATTAGTGTCTAAGTCCATAACTATTTTGGTATGTACTTGACCCGATGGTGCATGGTCCTTTTGGGTTGCCTTCACCAAAGCAACTTGATTAGAGAAATAAATAGAAAGAGAGGATAATATGATTTATTAATATGTTATAAGGATAATATATTAAAGGAGAAATCATATTTGTTTAATTAATATTGGTCAATAATTAATTGAGAATTAATTTTGTGATCAAGTGTAATTAATTAAACTTGAGGGGCTGAATTGTAATTATGTGATAGTTACAAAATAAGGTAAGGATTATCTTATAAGTATGGTGAACGAATTTAAGGTTGAAAAGCCTTAGAATTTGAGTATGATAAGGATTCAAGGATTATCTTATTGGTTGCTTAATGGATAATCAACTAGATAAGGATAATGACTGAAACCCTATCTCTACACCTATATAAACACCCCTAGGGTTATGAATTCGTGTATCCCTTCCCAAGAAGCCCTAGATACGAATTCTAACCTCTCTCCTCTCTCCTTATACCTTCTCCACTTGCTTATGGTGTTTGTAAGCCATTAGAGGAGTGACACTTGTGACTCTTTGCTTTCCAAGGTCAATTCAAGGAGGAATTGGATTGTTATTGCTACATAACAATCAAGGTATGTTCTTAAACCTATTTACATGTGAATTCTGATTTCCATATGCTAGAATTAGGGTTCAAGTCTTGGATTCAAAGTATGTACAATAGAGAAACCTAGATCCAAGCTTTAGGGTTTGTATGAGCACATAGGATGTCTTATGACCAAAAACCCATCAGTGGTATCAGAGCCTAGCTTGGTTTCAATTGTATTGATGCTTTAGACAACTAAAAAAATTCGATTTTTTGCATTCTGGAGGCTGGACTCGCCGAGTCCATGGCTGAACTCGCCGAGTCCAAGGTGACTCGACGAGTCCAAGGCTGACTCGACGAGTCAACTCGTCAGAAGGAGGGTACTTCGGGATTTCTTGCTGTTTTTGCTTATGGATAATTACCTTATCATGATAGATTAATATTAATCCGATTATATGATATATTTGACTATAATTTTAATCTAATTAAAGATATTTATCAATTAATAGGATAATTGTTTCCTTATAAGATAATTGATTAATTATTTTAAGTAAATTGATAAATTATTTTGCAAGAAATCATCAAATATGGATAATTATGTGATTAAATGTTAATTTGAATTATTTATTATTTGATCCTTGTTGTTGTGAAAAGTTTCATATATGGCCCTTTAGGTTTTATAGTTTAAATTTGAACCCCAAAAGCTTTGTTGTTTTGAAATTTAAATAGTTGAAACCCTAATGTTTT
Organism: Lactuca serriola; assembly: GCF_051521515.1. Lineage (NCBI taxonomy): Eukaryota > Viridiplantae > Streptophyta > Magnoliopsida > Asterales > Asteraceae > Lactuca > Lactuca serriola. Next base: position 158,694,768 of record NC_136413.1, on the reverse strand, counting down.
GAAAAAGGTTTCAAAACTTGCCCTCAAGTTTTGGAATTTAAATTTTGATTAAATAGTTTAATTTTGATGCATATTTAAATTCTAATCCCTAATGTGTTGAAAGGTTTCAAAACTTGTCCTCAGGTTTTGGAATTTAAAAGTTGATTAAAAGTTTAATTAGGAATGTTAAATTCTAAAACTCTAGTATAGTTTTGAAAAAGTTCAAATCACACCCTTATGGTTTTATTAACTAATTGAGGTGTTTAATTAAAGAGGTTTAATAAATCCATAAAAGTTTAGGTTTACAATTTAAGTAAATTAAAAGTATAATTGTTAAATTGAACCACCTAATATTTTAAAAGTGTAAAATACACCCTATACTATATATAACATTAAAGGTCTAACATTATATATATGTATAACTAAAAGTCAGTCTTACCGTTAGTAGGCCTCATTCACGAAGCTGGTCTATAAGGGGTGTTTAAGGAAATTGCCTATAAAATGGCGATTGAATGGGTATCCACTCTTACCCACCGCACTCTTGACTAGTGGAGAGTCGTTAGCCGAACGGGTAGGATAGGACGAAACCTTCCATTATAAGTATAATGAAGTATAAAAGTAACTAAATGTTTTCTAAATTCCCAATCTTAGTTACTTAGGCAAAAGTGAATTGATGCAATTCCATGAAATTACACTTTGTGCCCTTGCGAAGACGTTAGTGGAGCGTGTGTGGTTAACCGGCACACTAAATGGGTCTAAGCAAAGGCAGCAAAGGGTGACTCAATGTTTGTCATAGTTCGGTGGAGCGTGTGTGGTTTACCGGCACATCGAATAGGTGACTGTAACATGTGAGGGCACCATGTAAGTTTGCATGGTTATTCACACCCGCTTTGTGATCCTCGGCATCCCAGTCACAAACAAGAGGGGCATATCGAGATTTAAACATGTCATTGAATGTTTAATGTATCTCAAAGGATCTAGGAGTTTTCATAGATTTAAAACTTAAATTTTTTTTTTTTCGTTTATCATGGTGGAAATTAGTGAATCGTCATTCACTTACCTTCAAATGTTCTGCAATTTGGGTTACGGCATCCCTCTCCCGAGTTGTAGAATATTGTGTTGGGTCCTAGCCTTGGAATTTCATTTGGGTGATTTACCAAGGACTCAATCAATCAACTAACTTGAGTTCGTTTTTCTCCCGTTTTGTAGATGTCAAAGTTCGACAACTATGGTTTTCCCAAATCCCGTGGAACAAGCTTTCCACATGAAGATGGTATTCCACGATTCAATCGAGGAACAAGAAATCATGCTTCACTTCCTCCTCCTCCTCCAATTATTCTCCCTAACCAACAATATTGTAAAATTGAAAGGTTCAATATCACTCAAGCCCTTTTGGCAAGTAAACATAAAGAAGGAAAGTCGGTGTGTGCACACGTCCTAGGGATGAAGTCGCGCATTGATAGACATGGGATCCGTTGTTAGTGAAGAGATAGCTGTTGATTGGGTTCTTCAGTCACTTCCCAACTCATATAGTGAGTTCGTAAGAGAGTACTATATGACGAACCACAACGTGACCCTTATAGATCTCACCTATATGCTTATTGTTGCCGAATCAGCAATGGTTTGGCGCAATAGAAAAGCAAGGTTGATTGGTGAATCTGCCTTCAAGAACTCTATGGATATAGACAATGGCAATGAAAGACATGCAATGATCGAAAAGTTTGATCATAAGAGAAAGGCGATGTCTGAAGTAGTTCTATGTGTTGTTCCAAAAAGAGTCAATTTGCTTTTATTGCCAAGAGAAGGGACATTGGAGACGAAGTTGCCCTAATTACCTAAGAGATCTAAGAGATGGGAGAGTCAAAGGTATGACTGCGCTTTAGGTAAAAATCCACTATCTAACTCCATTAAGTTCCTATTCATTAATTCTTAATACATAATGTAATAAGATTGCATTTGAATGTTTTACAGGATCGGTGAAAAGAAAGGAAGCTTGGTGAAAGAGCAAGATGAATCTAATCACAAGGAATGGATCTTGATCGCATGGACTTGAAGATTAGATTTTGATCTTAGATAGTTATGATAGAGTTGTTAGAAAATTTTCTTTTGAAATACATAGTTTTTCAATGGATTTTGCATTGTAAGGACATATGTTTTCCGCTGCTTTTATAAATAAAATAAAATTTTTTGTTTGACTTATTTATTTATTTATTTCCTTGCAATGAAATCGTTATGAAAATTGGTGTTTGCATATTTCTACAACAAATGGATATGATTCTTATTTATGGTGTTTATGGAAAAGTCAAGAATTTACCAAATAGGGAGAGTTTTCTCATCGCCCAAGTTTCAATCGGACAGAAATTTGGAATCATGCAACTTGGTTGCATGATGAATGAGAAATTCATATTTGGAAATTAGACCAATTCGTTGACAAAGTGTCAAGTGAAGGACTAGGAGATCAAGTACACAAAGTAGTGTGTTGATCAAGTCCACCATAAGAATGACAAAGATATTCGTCATGATTTACTAAAGGCTTAGTAAATATGATTATACTTACAAGACTAAGTGTAATTCTGAATTGATTAAAGGGTTTAGATCAATAGCAGAACGAATAAGAAGAATCAAGTAGGCAGAAAGATAAAAGTTTCTCCATTCTAAGAAGATGGGAGAGTACCTTTTATGCTTTATGATAAGTCTTAATGATTAAGAACCATATCTCAATTGATCTTCTAAGTGAGTCTTAGTACAATTGTATGTCCAAGAAGAGGAATCAAGAATTGAAGAATTGGTTAAATCAATAAGTCAATCATACTTCGTTCCAAAAGTCTTAAGGTTAAGATTGTGACATTGAGTGAAAGGTATTAAGAAGGTTTATAACTTTCATTAAATGTGGTAAGTTGTGATGTCTTAGATAAGACAAATACCAACTAGGACCAATTTGTGAAGAGTTTTGATAAAAGCTACACTAACTCTTGAATATTTGTTTGTCAAGAAATGGTTATTGACAAAAGAATTGTATATGTCAAGGAGTCAGTGGGAGTCTTAATGGTCTTGAATAGTTTCAAGAACAAATCAAATAAACCTTATCGATCATCACTAGCACACGAGTTGAGGTTTACAACATATCGTGTTGACATTATTTTGATTCTGTGCCAATCCAATCGAGTTAATTATGCATGTGAGTTCTATGAGTTCTCATTTTGAACGCATAAAAGGCAAAGCACCTTAATCAATGAAAGGTACATTGATAGGAAAGGGTGAGCTGCTTAACTACTTGGAAGACATGGTGGGCAGCTGTGCTACCATAAAGGCAAGAAATCGATATCAAGAACGTTCGATCCATAAGAGTTTGAATTTGTCGTAAACCTTGGTTTTGACAAATTCACATGGATAGGAACACATACACCGCTCAAATCTAAGTGTCATAAGATTTCCTCCTTCATGAAAATGATTGTGAAGAAATACTTTCACTAAGAGAGATTTTAAGAAGATAGTGATTGTAAAATTGCATTCTCAAATTCAATCATGGTTACGACATCCCTTTCCATAATTTGAATTGTGAGGTTTGGCAATTAGTCTTAATTGTTTAGACACACATATGAACTATCGAAGGCAAAGGTGTATAAGTTCAAGAAGCATTGATAAAGGATTATCAAAGCACTAAGTATTAGAAACATGAACTTAAGAAATTCAATAAGTATTGTCTTTCTGGAAGTTGAGATGTTTATGAATACATGTCGAAGCTAGTGGGAGCATAAGTGTTATGTTTTATAATAATCATCAAGATAGTGGGAGCATAAAAGTTATGATTATATGATTATTAAGGAAAGTATTGCAAGGTTAGCAATATTAATTATAGAAAACAAGAGTCATACTTTGCAAAGTTGCAATAGTTGAAGAGTTGTTTTGCTATAATTAAGGGAGAGAATATTATGCTTCATTTCAAATCTAAAGGTTTAGGTTGAGAAATGTTAATAAAATTTAGTCAAAGGTACAAAATGTGTTCTTAAAATTTCGATTATGATTACGGCATCCCTCTTCACTATTCGAATTTTGAGAACATAGCAAATAAAACATTATGCGTCGTGTCCCATACGCTTCGGGTATAGGATCGATTGCAAATGCTTTAATGTTGACCATTCTAAAATTTTCCAAATGTCGAGCGCATTTAGAGGGAAAAGGGACTAGAATTGGTTTTGACTAAAATAATTAAACAACTATCAAAGGACAATCCAAAGTTCGACGAGGATTGGTCGATTGTGAGTAGTTGGAAGTATAGTATTGGAGAATATGGAAATGTTTCCATATTGGATGGACCATATCGACATCATTACGAATAGATGAGATTCTATTAAGAATGAGTTGTCATATGGAACATATGGAAGTGTGTCCATATTGGGAATTGAATATTGAGAAATCTATGACTAGATTAGAAACTTCTATGCAAAAGGATGTTCAAAGAAAGTACTTTGAGTGAGAGACATCACATCTATGGAATTGTCTTGTAACAATCTCCGATAGAAGACTTTGTAATATCATTGGCAATAGTCTTTGTGACTTTAGTGCAGTGACATTACGAAAGGATAAGTTGCATAGAATGTTAGAATCTAGCATATTCTATGAGTAGCAAGAATTTGATATTCTTTCACTTATGAAAAAGGATTTGGAGTTGTGAAATGAGAAGGATTGGAAATGTGTTCAATGTGATCTATTTCACAAAGTAAGAACCATAGGTAAACATTGTGTGCATGCTAGGAGCATGAGACAAGTGTTACAATTCAAGTAAGAAGTTGATTACCTGAAACGACAAATAATGAGTAATCAATATGGTGATAAATAAAAGGTATTTTATTTATACTCAAAGGTTTGAGGCCATATGGGATTAGTATTATTCTTGTGTTTCACATTTGCATGTTTTGACTTCCAGAATAATTGAGTTTATTAAGAATAATCGAATTATTCAAACGAGCCACAGTCGTTCATATGTTGGAAGTAGATATGAATGAAGACTGTCGTGAATTGGTGTGTGGATTGTCTAGAAAAGTATTAGACATAAGCAAATGTTTGCTACAACGTTCATGAGTGCTTACGAATATGATTTGAGCATTGGATTAGACCCACGCTCACTTGGATCACTCCATGAAATTGTATCACAAGTGATTGGTGAGACGATAACATCTTATATTCTTGAAACCGAGATGTGTGAGTTGTATCTTGCGAATCGGTTGCACATTGATAATATGTAAACGCACCAGTAACTTGGTGTTATAAAACATATTGTTGTGTGTGATTCGGTGCGTGAGTACAAGCAAGCATTGTATCAAAGTTTATCCGTTCCTTTTATTCAAAGTAGGATAAAAGCGATATCTTTGGGCCCCTCGATGGTTTAGTGATGACAAACGTAAATGCTCGGCCGGGCTAGGGCTAATTTGATTTGTTCAATTAGTTAGTCGTCATAAATTGGAATCGAGATATAGTACAAAGAGAATGATTTGAAATCATATCTCATATGATATCTAGAATGGAGGAATATATGATCCCTTATCTAAGGACACGCGTATTTGATATGATCAGAGTTGACAGCGGCTTTGGAAAGCTACGATTGCAGATCGGGATCCGAAGTCATACGCAGAATAGTTATTAGACTTATCCAAGTGGGAGACTGTTGGATTAGTGTCTAAGTCCATAACTATTTTGGTATGTACTTGACCCGATGGTGCATGGTCCTTTTGGGTTGCCTTCACCAAAGCAACTTGATTAGAGAAATAAATAGAAAGAGAGGATAATATGATTTATTAATATGTTATAAGGATAATATATTAAAGGAGAAATCATATTTGTTTAATTAATATTGGTCAATAATTAATTGAGAATTAATTTTGTGATCAAGTGTAATTAATTAAACTTGAGGGGCTGAATTGTAATTATGTGATAGTTACAAAATAAGGTAAGGATTATCTTATAAGTATGGTGAACGAATTTAAGGTTGAAAAGCCTTAGAATTTGAGTATGATAAGGATTCAAGGATTATCTTATTGGTTGCTTAATGGATAATCAACTAGATAAGGATAATGACTGAAACCCTATCTCTACACCTATATAAACACCCCTAGGGTTATGAATTCGTGTATCCCTTCCCAAGAAGCCCTAGATACGAATTCTAACCTCTCTCCTCTCTCCTTATACCTTCTCCACTTGCTTATGGTGTTTGTAAGCCATTAGAGGAGTGACACTTGTGACTCTTTGCTTTCCAAGGTCAATTCAAGGAGGAATTGGATTGTTATTGCTACATAACAATCAAGGTATGTTCTTAAACCTATTTACATGTGAATTCTGATTTCCATATGCTAGAATTAGGGTTCAAGTCTTGGATTCAAAGTATGTACAATAGAGAAACCTAGATCCAAGCTTTAGGGTTTGTATGAGCACATAGGATGTCTTATGACCAAAAACCCATCAGCTCTTGGAGTCAAAGAGGCACTTGAATGTATTAAACCGTTGGAACTCAAACGACCACGACTTGTTTGTAAGTCAACACGGCTTGTTGGCTGAGGTCTTCCCGACTATTTGGATGCTAACGGAACACGACGTGTTGGGTCGTCATGGATTGTTGACCTTGACTTTTAACTTTGACCAAGTTTGACCTAAAGGGTATTTTGGGTATTTTGGTTGGTGTTTTAGATTTGGTCCTTTGGATGTTGATTCCGAATTGGTATTTTGGTTGGATAGGTGGCGATTAAGATGAGATTCAAAGTCGGGGACTCATCAACTATTGGTCAGATCAAGAGGTGAGTCTTCCTCACTGTACTTTTGGGTCAAAGGAACCAAGGTTGGCCCATTGGATTGTTATCCTGGTTTATCACGTGTTGGTATGTTGTAATGATTTGTTAGATCGGTATCATGGTATATAGGATGATGTTATGCTTAGTGATCTATAGATTTGTTTGACTGGTTGTAGACTGCTATATGATTATCTGTTATATGTGCACATGTTTGGTCGGTGGCTGAGGCTTCACTGCTTTGTGTGTATGCTAACAGGCCGGGGCATATCACCCCGATGGTTGAATGGGCTTGTGTGACATCCCCATTTTCACGGCCAGAAAAAACCGATTTGTTTATGCTTTGTTTTATAAAATCAGAGTAATCTTTTAAAGAAAACGGTTGCGGAATTTGTTCCCAACACAAGATATGATTATAACATATCAAAACATTTCTCAAAGAGAATGTATTTTCATTTAATAATAAAACCTAGGGATGTCATGTTCCGATACAGACATATAAGCATAAACAGAACTTACATTCAATTACACTAATGATTTATATCTCCTTTTAAATCTCTCTGTGAAATATGTCTTCGTATTGATACCTGTGATACAAAGAAAACTGAGTGGGTCAGGCTTGGGAGCCTGGTGAGCATATAGGGTTTTCATCCCACAATATTATACGATATATTTATAAATATAGAACATTCAAACTTGTACAATTTCACCATATAAAGGCAACTCTTATCCTACCCCATCTATCCTCACAACGACACGATCTAAACTCTCGTATCTAAAATTTACCTCTTTACCCGATCCCTATTCACGGATCTAAAACTATCCTCTTCACCCGATCCATACTCATGGATCTAAAACTAACCTTTTAACCTGATCCATACTCAAAAATCTAAAACTAACCTTTTCCCCTGATCCATACTCACAGATCTAAAACTACCTGATCCATACTCACGGATCTAAAACTAACCTCCTGATCTGATCCATACTCCCGGATCAATAATTGTACCCATTCCATACTCCCGGAATAGGGGCAATTAACTATACATTAATCCTGATTTGATCCCTACTCCCGGATCTATAACTGTGCCCAATCCATACTCTCGGACTAGGGACAATTAACTTAATCTTAATCCATATCTGATCCATACTCCCGGATCTATAACTGTGCCCAATCCATACTCCCGGACTAGGGACAATTAACTTAGTCTTAATCCATACTCCCGGACTAATAGCAAGTTTATCTCTTTACCTGATCCATACCCACGGATCTAAAACTACCCTCTTTGTCTAATCCATAGTAACGGATCTAAAACTAACCTCTTGATATGATCCATACTCACGGATCTCATCTACCCATGTCCTACCTAACATATTTGTAGATATAAATTACATATACAGTTTAACTCATTAAAAACTATATAGTTCATCAATTCCACCAATATCTCAAATAAACAAACAATATATAAACACATAGCACGTATTTCATAACAAATACTTAATATTTATGTGTTAGAAGAAAGTGACCACACACTCACACATATAAACATCTTTATATTATACACATAACACGTATTTCATGGAAAATACTTAATATTTATGTGTTTATAAGAAAGTAACTACACACTCACTTGATTAGAAGATGATCGGACAGCACTACGGCTTGTAGAAGTAGTATTCTTCGGCAGATCTGGAAGATCTTCACAAAAACCGGACTCCTCGCGAGCATAGATTCGGCTAGGGAATTGCACTTCTCGGGATCTTCGGGGCCTCGGGACTTGCTTCGGGGCTCGGGAATGATACCGGGGCTTCGGGGTATAAGTTGCACGCAAAACGAGGTAAAAACGCGAGAGGAAGGAAGAATGGAGCAATAGAACTCGGCTGCCCTCGACTTCCTTTTATAGGGGGCTGGAAACCCGAATTACGTTGGGCGTAATTCTAAATTACGCTGGGCATAATGGGGATAAGAACGTTGACTCCCCCCTTCCGGATAATATCGAATTTATATTTAAATTAAGTATCGAAAATATTTAATAAACTTCAAAAATTCATATCTTCCTCATACGAACTCCGTTTTCGACGTTCTTTATATCCCCACGTAGGTGAGACTATGATATACAACTTTCGTGTAGACTCCATCAGCTAATTTTCAATTTATTTTTATTATTTATTTTTAGTAGGCCGGGACAAGAAAACTCCGTTATAAAATCATAACTTCTTCATCCGACGTCCGTTTCCGCCTATCTTTTTATCGTTTTACTACAATTAATGAGATATTCGATTCTCATTTAGATTGTTTTGGCTAAAAACCGCTCGGTCTGAAATCGAGTATTCGGGCTGCATACCGCTAAGTCGAAACTTCGAAAAATCATAACTTCGTCATACGAAGTCAGATTTGGGCGTTCTTTTTATGCACGCTCATGGTTTAACGAACTCTACGACTTTCGTTTAGATCGCTAAGGCTAAATATCACTCTAACGTAAATTCACTTGTTACGTCATTCAGCGTCGTGCCGGTTCTGTCGCGAAACTTCGACACGTCATAACTTCTTCGCTATAACTCGGATTTTGGCGTTTCTTTATATGTACGGAATCCTTGTAACATATACCATAACTTAGTTAAGATTATTCCTTCAAAATAATCTTCCATAAAAAAGTCATTTTTGACGCTTAACGTCTCTAATTGACTAGCCCGGATCTACGGGCGTTATAATTATCTCCCCTTTAGGATGATTATGTCCCGGAATCATCAACGAAATAGGACTTGCATAATGATTCCACATGTTACCTCTTCATCCTAAGTAATAATCGTAACTTCCATGTTTCCTTGAAAGAGTATTTAACACTATGGCTTTCTTGACCGCAGAAGATGCCCAATCTTGCATCTGCTTATCGTACTATGTTGTACTTTCAATCGTAACCTTCAAGTTACCAAATAAGTCCTTATTGTGGACTCCTTCTTCTTCTCAAGATAAATACTTTCCTTTATCTATTGTAACAAACCGATGGGTCGTGCTCTATTGACCTCTCATCGCACGATGCGATGCTTAGACCCGGTCTTTAATAAAGTTAAATTCCAGAATGGAATATACCTTCCTTCATATTCTAATGTGATATAATCACATTTCAGCATGTAGCATTTTTCACTTGCAAACTTCTTTTAACAACGAGCACGACACTATCAATCGCATTAACTTCAACCTTCTGACTTAAGTCAGATGTTACATCTAGCTTGGTCCTCTAGACCACGTAACATACTCCTCGTAGTCGAACTCAAATTTAAATATGACCACTAGGGTCGGAACAAGAACCATCTTACTAGTCATTACCGAAACAATGGTAATGACATACCAGAATAAAATGGGATCAATCACCAGCTTCTTGGTAACCTTGTGACTTTCCCTAATCCAAGTGCGAGTCTTGTGCTTCCGGTAGTATATGCATCTACTACCTTTCACACCTACTCATACTCGTCCCAAGTAATGTCCCGCAGTCGACCAAGTCACCATACAAGAAAATCAGACAATCATTCAACACACCATATAACAAAACTAGGGTTTATATTAATTCCTTGAAACTATTACACAAAGGTTCAAGTTCACCCTATACTACGCCCCTAGTAGGCTACACTTCCTGATACAGACTTTATACATTGACATGAAGTCTTCATCCTTGAATCCTCGCATTGTTTTCTGCTTCGTCGAGGATCATGTGGAATGCTCTTGGCTTTGGTGGTGCATTTGGCCTTATAGCCTCTTCTCTTCTTGGGCAGTTTTGCTTGAAGTGACCTTCTTCGCCACACTTAAAGCAGACTTCTATTTTGGTTGGGCATTTGTTGGCGTAATGACCAGTCTTCCCATATTTAAAGCAGGTCATTTCTTTAGAGCATTCCCCAATGTGCTTCCTTTTGCACTTGTCATACCATTGTGCTCCTTCTTCGAGCTTCTTCGAATCAGACTTCGAAAATTTTCTCTTCTCATCGGACCTTGAAGAGCCTTCCATCTTTCTTTTCTCACCCACCTTGTTTCTCTCCAGACCCCTTTCCTTTAACTGGGTCTCCACATTTTCAGCTGCTCGAACTGCTGTCTTCAAAGTAGTTGCCATCTTGACTGTTGGGCCAAAGTCGGCAGGCAGTTCATTTGCGAACCTCTCAATTTTTGAGAGTTCAGTTAGCACTAATATGGAAATAACTTCATATTTTCGGTAAATGCAGTAGCATAATCATCAATGCTCAATTTACCTTTCTTCAGGTTCTGGAATTCATTGTTCAGATCAATCAGATCTATCTCTGAGCAGTACTGCATCTTTAACTGCTCCAGGAATGATTCCCAAGACATCCTCAGAGCTTCCCCTCGAGGCATCATATCTGCCAGTAACTTCCACCAGCTCAAGACTCCGGTCTTCAGTTGTCTAACTGCAAAGACAGTCTTCTGTTTGTTGCTACAGTCGCAACTCTCAAACACCATCTCCATTTCGGAGATCCAGTCCATAATCTCTACAGGGTTTGGGCTCCCAGAAAGACTTGGGGGTTTGGCGCACAAGAAATTCTTATACATACGCCCATCCCTGTTTATTTCCCTTTTCGGGTCATTCCTTTCTACCACTGGGGGTTCTGCTCGTCCAACAGTCCCACTGTAGCTACCTCCCTCCGAATGCCCTCCATTCACTTCAGGCTCTTCCACTTGAAGTGACACTTCCTCACGATTCTGTTGGAGTAATCGCCTTGTCTCCTCCATTTGGCGATCCAACATCATCTGTATCATCGCTTGCACCCCATCCATCGTCATTGGCTCTGGTGCTGCTGCTACAACAGGTGCTTGCTCAACCACAGGTGGTTGATTCCTGTCTTCGTTCACATTTCCAACTCCACTTCTGGTTCTTACCATTTTTGATCTACACACCAAATAAGGTGAATTCAGATCCTCAATCACGATAGATAATTAAATCATCCTTATTACTCCGAAACGTTTACATGCTAGTTCTAATATCGTAGCCGTACGCTTAGAATCCTAAACACATAAGGTTTCCAGATCCGATCGGCAACAGACCATACATCCGAACAAATAATAGCATCAATATAGCTATCACACAAAACATTTAGCACATAAAAGCATTTTAGGCATCATTCCTAAAATAAACTAGTGCTTGTGTCAATTTAGGTGTACTACCTAACATATTTTAGACACACTCCTCACATTCATTACTTAGCATTCTAAGTTTAAGTCTAGAAATCCTACAAATTCCTAGTTCGCTTAAACTAATGCTCTGATACCAACTGTGACATCCCCATTTTCACGGTTAGAAAAGACCGATTTGTTTATGCTTTGTTTTATAAAATCAGAGTAATCTTTTAAAGAAAACGGTTGCGGAATTTGTTCCCAACACAAGATATGATAATAACATATCAAAACATTTCTCAAAGAGAATGTATTTTCATTTAATAATAAAACCTAGGGATGTCATGTTCCGATACAGACATATAAGCATAAACAGAACTTACATTCAATTACACTAATGATTTATATCTCCTTTTAAATCTCTCTGTGAAATATGTCTTCGTATTAATACCTGTGATACAAAGGAAACTGAGTGGGTCAGGCTTGGGAGCCTGGTGAGCATATAGGGTTTTCATCCCACAATATTATATCATATATATTTATAAATATAGAACATTCAAACTTGTACAATTTCACCATATAAAGGCAACTCTTATCCTACCCCATCGATCCTCACAACGACACGATCTAAACTATCGTAAATAAAATTTACCTCTTTACCTGATCCCTATTCACGGATCTAAAACTATCCTCTTCACCCGATCCATACTCACGGATCTAAAACTAACATTTTAACCTGATCCATACTCACGGATCTAAAACTAACCTTTTCCCCTGATCCATACTCACGGATCTAAAATTAACTGATCCATACTCACGGATCTAAAACTAACCTCCTGATCTGATCCATACTCCCGGATCAATAATTGTACCCATTCCATACTCCCGGAATAGGGGTAATTAACTATACATTAATCCTGATTTGATCCATTCTCCCAGATCTATAACTGTGCCCAATCCATACTCCCAGACTAGGGACAATTAACTTTATCTTAATCCATATCTGATCCATACTCCCGGATCTATAACTGTGCCCAATCCATACTCCCAGACTAGGGACAATTAACTTAATCTTAATCCATATCTGATCCATACTCCCGGATCTATAACTGTGCCCAATCCATACTCCCAGACTAGGGGAAATTAACTTAGTCTTAATCCATACTCCCGGACTAATAGCAAGTTTATCTCTTTACCTGATCCATACCCACGGATCTAAAACTACCCTCTTTGTCTAATCCATAGTAACTGATCTAAAACTAACCTCTTGATCTGATCCATACTCACGGATCTCATCTACCCATGCCCTACCCAACATATTTGTAGATATAAATTACATATATACAGTTTAACTCATTAAAAACTATATAGTTCATCAATTCCACCAATATCTCAAATAAACAAACAATATATAAACACATAGCACGTATTTCATAACAAATACTTAATATTTATGTGTTAGAAGAAAGTGACCACACACTCACACATATAAACATCTTTATATTATACACATAACACGTATTTCATGGAAAATACTTCATATTTATGTGTTTATAAGAAAGTAACTACACACTCACTTGATTAGAAGATGATCGGACAGCACTACGGCTTGTAGAAGTAGTATTCTTCGGCAGATCTAGAAGATCTTCACAAAAACCGGACTCCTCGCGGGCATAGCTTCTGCTCGGGAATTGCACTTCTCGGGATCTTCGGGGCCTCGGGACTTGCTTCGGGGCTCGGGAATGATACCGGGGCTTCGGGGTATAAGTTGCACGCAAAACGAGGTAAAAACGCGAGAGGAAGGAAGAATGGAGCAATAGAACTCGGCTGCCCTCGACTTCCTTTTATAGGGGGCTGGAAACCCGAATTACGTTGGGCGTAATTCTAAATTACGCTGGGCATAATGGGGATAAGAACGCTGACTCCCCCCTTCCGGATAATATCGAATTTATATTTAAATTAAGTATCGAAAATATTTAATAAACTTCAAAAATTCATATCTTCCTCATACGAACTCCGTTTTCGACGTTCTTTATATCCCCACGTAGGTGAGACTATGATATACAACTTTCGTGTAGACTCCATCAGCTAATTTTCAATTTATTTTTATTATTTATTTTTAGTAGGCCGGGACAAGAAAACTCCGTTATAAAATCATAAATTCTTCATTCGACGTCCGTTTATGCCTATCTTTTTATTGTTTTACTACAATTAATGAGATCTTCAATTCTCATTTAGATTGTTTCGGCTAAAAACCGCTCGGTCTCCAATCGAGTATTCGGGCTGCATACCGCTAAGTCGAAACTTCGAAAAATCATAACTTCGTCATACGAAGTCAGATTTGGGCGTTCTTTTTATGCACGCTCATGGTTTAACGAACTCTACGAATTTCGTTTAGATCGCTAAGGCTAAATATCACTGTAATGTAAATTTACTTGTTACGTCGTTCAGCGTCGTGTCGGTTCTGTCGCGAGACTTCGACAGGTCATAACTTCTTCGTTATAACTCGGATTTTGGTGTTTTTTATATGTACGGAATACTTGTAACATATACTATAACTTAGTTAAGATTATTCCTTCAAAATAATCTTCCATCAAAAAGTCATTTTTGACGCTTAACGTCTCTAATTGACTAGCCCGGATCTACGGGCGTTACAGCCTGAGGGTATTTCATCCCGAGGATGATTGAACCCATACTATGTTGGCATTCTAACCCGATGGTTGAAAGCTTGGGGTATTCCATCCTGAGGATGATTGGACCCATAGTATGTTGGCATTCTAACCTATGGTTGAGGGATTGGGGTATTCCAACCCGATGGTTGATTGGACCCATAGTATGTTGGCATACCAACTGATAAGTCTATTTTATGAATGTGTTAAATTGTCATAATTATGTTGAATTGATGTGTAATTGTCCAAGAATGGCACTACTTTGATGAGTTGTTGAACTTCATATGCAGGTCAATATATCGTACTAAAAGTGGGTGGAACCTGCAAGTAAAACGAATTGCTCAAGGAATAAAGAAATGTTGCCGGGAAAGTTGACCACTCTTCATGTAACATCCCGGAATAGCAAAGAGTATAGTTGAAGGGCTAAAAGAGTAAAATTGGAAGGGGAACTCGGCGAGTCCATGGGTGGACTCGGCGAGTAGAGTCGCGACTTGGTCGCGTGTTAAGTGGCCGACTCGGCGAGTCAGTAAGGTGGACTTGGCGAGTAGGCGCTGAGTGGAGAAAACCCTAATTCTCAGGGTTGAGCCCTATATAAAGAACATAACATTCATTCCCCCAGCCTCTTTACTCATCCTCAAGTCCAGAAACCCTTAGCCTTCATGTGTGAGTGATCATATTGCATTGGGAAGCTTGGAGAAGCAATTGTTGAGGAAATCTTGAAGGGTAGGAGGCTTGGACCAAGGGGCTTTGCTTGGATTCGAGTTCCATTGCAGTTGGGGCGTTCTTTTGATGTAATATCTCGTCCTTGGGCTGTTATTCTTATGGATTCATCATTTTGGGGTTTGTGGGGAGCTTATCTTTTGGTGTTTTGGAGTTTAGAGGTTAGATCTGAGGTTGCTACCTCAGATCTGGAATGGAGAAGGGTTGGAATGCCTGAAAGTCCCTGTGTTTGAGTGTGTAGTGAAGCTATCATGTCCCAAACCCTAGCCCTAAAGTGTTAAAGGCCTAGATCTCTTTGGATTCACGTAAAGTTTGCCACTTTACGTGATGGATGGGTTGTAGGAGGCTAGATCTATGTTTTGGATCAATTGCATGGCCTAGAGTGCTTATGTATGGATTCAGACCGGTGGTACTTGGTGAGTCACATGGGTAGACTCGACGAGTTGCTTGAAGATGAGCTGGAACTCGACGAGTTAGAAGAACAACTCGGCGAGTTGGATGAAGATGGCCTGGAACTCGGCGAGTTGTATGAACAACTCGACGAGTAGGTTGAAGATAGCCTTAGACTCGATGAGTCTGTTCTTGGACTCGGCGAGTCTTGTCGAAGAGTCCCAATATTTTCTGGTCGAGTCAAGAATCGGTGAGTCAAGGGATGACTCGGTGAGTTGTGTGCGAGTGAACTCAGAGTTGTTGGACTCGGCGAGTCTCGGGGTGACTCGACGAGTTAGGTCGTGGATTGAGGGAAGTCCTGAGCTTGGGGACTCGGCGAGTCATCGGGTTGACTCAGCGAGTAGAGTCAGTCAGGGGTTGACTTTGACCTTGTCCAAGGGTTGACCAATTGTCTTCCGGGGGTATTTTATTGGTAATTAAGGGTATTTATTGAGTTGAGTGTTTTGGTGTTCAGTGGAGGAGTTCGTGTCGGAGTTGGAGCAGCGGGATCTTATCCTTTTAGCCGGTAGTTTCGAAGTGAGTTATTCTCACTATATCAATAGGGTCTAAGGCACCAAGGCTGGCCCTTATCAGATTGAGATCTGAGTAGTTGTTGTTATGTTACTGCTTTAATATGTTGCATCTTGAGAGCTAGGATGGTATATGTTAGAGACCTGATTGAGATCGGTATCTTGAGAGATAGGGAGATGCTATGCTAGTGACCTGTTAGGTCGGTATCCTGGTTAGGATGATGATATGTTATGTGATCTGTTTGATCTGCTTGTTGACTGTGAATTGCTATATGATTGTATGTATATCTGCACATGGTTGTTTGGATGGGAGTTGGGTTGAGGTGGGTCCTGCTTTGTGCTGTAGGCCATGATACCCAAGGCGGAACGGTTGTTCCAAAGGCCCAGCGAGTGGTCTGGATAGGCTGTAGGCCCCAAGAGGGCGGACCAGACGTGCCGAGGCTCGGAGAGTGGACCAGGCCGACTGAAGGCCCGGTGCGGGCGGACCAGTCATACTGTAGACTCAGAGAGTGGACCAGGAGGATTGAAGGCCCGGTGCGGGCGGACCAATCACACTACAGACTCGATGTATGTGGTTAGATTCGGAGAGTGGACCAGGTGGATTGAAGGCCCGGTGCGGGCGGACCAATCACACTGTAGACTCGAGGTGCATGGTTGTTCTGTGATTAGATATGTTGTGGCATGTCATGCGTGTATGGTATAAGTGGTTAGTATTTTGGCCAAAAGTTACATTGGAGTCTCTTACTAGTCCATTTCTAATCCCTTTTAGCTAGTTTCCTTCTATCCCATTGAAGCAGTTGTACCAATTGCAACAGTCTTAAGGCCATTAGTTGGAGTGCTAAGTGCTGCTTTGGCAGTCGAGTTTTTTCTTACATCCAGTGCTACATCTAGAGGTCCAGTCCCCTAGGTCATTTGATATCTCTAGTCTGAGTTCCGTTCAACAAGCCAGTTCTGTTAGATCGCTTACAGTCCCCGTAGTGTCCAGTAGCTGTCTCTTTTTCTTACCTTAACCTTAGGCAAGCGAAAGACAGAGGCTTGAAATCAAAGTTAAGATATCTCCATCCGGTGGGAGTTGCTATCCATATAGTTCCATGGCAGTTCTACTTGCAGCCATTGATAGTTCTCTTGCATCCGCTTTCAATCCAGCAGAGTAAGGGGCAAAAGGATCTGACGCAAGTTGGAGGATCGACAGAAAGCTAGGGTTTTTCTTCTCCCTTATTATCCTTTTCTAAGGAACTAAGGAGTTAACGATATCTCGCTTAAGGAGATATCTAGCCAAGGTTGAAGCAGTAGCTCTGGATCGAGAGCAGGATGCTTACCGTGGGTATTCTGAAAAGGGGAAAGGCTTTTTTTATAGAGAGAGGTATTGGAGAATGGAAGACCAAAGAGACCCAACTCATACCGTACCAAGAACTTGCCATTGACCTGATCAAGCGCTTTAGGGAGATCACCTTCACCCATGTTCCGAGAATAGAAAATCGCTTGGCTGACTCGCCAGCCCTTATGGAATTCATACTCAGCCGCTCTAGTATACATGCTAGTACACCGAAGCACAGAGTCGCTTGTCATCGACATCCGAGCCATAGAGAGCCCTTCCGCCGAACGAGACTCATCTACGCACCTCCGTACAAGTGCTGCGTATAAGTTCCGGCCATGATGATCGGGAAAGATCAAACCAATTTGAACCGCTCACATCACAGTAGTAGTAGCGTAAAGGTCGTAAGCCGGGGGGCGGCCATAACATAAAGCTATTACTTTCACACCTCTCTCTCTTTATCTATAGATATCTAAAAAGAGAGAGATCCGCTGCGTGAGCAACCCGACTGTGCGTTACATGTGCTCTACAGGCTGCACTCCTTCTTTCTTCCCCCTTTTTTCTTTTGATTTGGAAGACGGGCGTTGCGTTTGGTTCGAAAGCCATGGTTTTCAGTATGTCTCCAGATAGGCCCCCCACTAGTCCGGCTAGCTAGTGAGTGGTTCTTTTGGGCGGGAAGTAGGCCGGGCCCTATGGGCGGGCATCCCCCGCAACGCAAGCAGCATTGTTCGCCACCACCCGAGAAGCAAAAGATTCTAGAGTCCAGGCTGAAAATACATGCATAGATAGTGGTCTAATGACAAGGACGACGACAGAAGCTCGGGACGGAGCCGTATGATGCGGAAGTCTCACGTACGGTTCCCCGAGAAGGGAGTGGCTACCTACTGGAGCTTCGACCAATCACCACCGGTCAATTCCGCTTTGGGGCCACCCCTTACTCTACCATTATTATAGGGGTATGGGGTTCGAGACAAAGAAAGATCAAGGCAGCATATCAGCTTTTCCTTTATACTTTACTTGGATCTGTTTTTATGCTATTAGCTATTCTGTTGATTCTTTTCCAAACAGGAACCACCGATTTACAAATTTTATTAACCACAGAATTTAGTGAGCGGCGCCAAATCTTTCTATGGATTTCTTTTTTCGCCTCTTTCTCCGTCAAAGTGCCTATGGTACCAGTTCATATTTGGTTACCCGAAGCTCATGTAGAGGCACCTACGGCAGGATCCGTCATCTTGGCGGGAATTCTTTTAAAATTGGGAACCTACGGCTTTTTAAGATTTTCAATACCCATGTTTCCTAAAGCGACACTTTGTTTCACTCCTTTCATTTATACTTTAAGCGCGATTGCTATAATATATACTTCCTTGACCACTTTAAGACAGATCGATCTTAAGAAGATCATTGCTTACTCCTCAGTAGCTCATATGAATCTGGTGACTATTGGTATGTTTAGTCTGAACATACAGGGAATTGGAGGTAGCATTCTACTGATGTTAAGTCATGGACTGGTTTCTTCAGCCCTTTTTCTATGTGTTGGTGTTCTATATGACCGACATAAGACTCGACTTGTTAGATATTACGGAGGTTTAGTGAGCACCATGCCGAATTTCTCTACCATTTTCTTCTTTTTCACTTTGGCCAATATGAGTTTACCTGGTACTAGCAGCTTTATCGGGGAATTTCTCATCTTAGTAGGAGCTTTCCAAAGAAATAGCTTAGTAGCCACATTAGCAGCGCTTGGGATGATTTTAGGCGCGGCATATTCCCTTTGGCTATATAATCGTGTGGTTTCTGGGAATTTAAAACCGGATTTCCTCCATAAATTCTCCGATCTAAATGGTAGAGAAGTTTTCATATTTATACCTTTTCTTGTTGGAGTTGTTTGGATGGGTGTTTACCCCAAAGTGTTCCCGGACTGCATGCATACATCCATAAGTAACTTAGTGCAACATGGAAAATTTCATTGAGAGGAATCAGCAAAGAAAAGAAAAAGGGTCAACATCTTAATGTGTATTTGAGAGATTGTCCTCGGGCTGAAGAGTGCCCACATCTAAATAAAGTATGAAAAAAATTATAAAAATAAGCGAGAACTTCTTTTTCATTTTGGCAAAAAAAAGAAAGCTCAATCTAGGAATTTTTTTTGGGGGGGTGGTCCACCGACAGGGACAACTGCCAGCAATTGAAAGAAAGTTGCGAACAGACAAAATGAGGATGTTTGACACCTCAATTGTCCCGAAGCCCTCTCATGCGAATTAAATCAACTTAGTCAATGTTTTGCCCGGTTTTACTGAAGGCAAAAAGAGCCTTAAATTGTCCGGCACCTTCGCGCGCATATGTACATTCCGTCGTTAAAGTGCTCCTACCTTTCCTTTTCAAGGAGAAGCGGTTGAGAGCAATCGAGAAGAGCTACTCGACTCAAAGATGAGAGGAAGCGAGTGAAAAGGAAGGATAGGGGGAGGAAGATGACTATCTAAAGCCGATAGTCCAATAGGTCCTTGTAAGGCGAGTGGAAGGAAGTGACTCGACCGATAGGTTGAGGAAGTCGGGCAAGTCTGGAGGTAGTGCCTCCTAAGAGAGATGATAACTGCACCATTCAAGATCAATGCTTGCATCCGGAGATAGATGGGCGAAAGATGGACGAAAGCCCTTGAAAGTGGAACTGATTCTTATCTGGTTGTTCAAAGCCTGCCTACTTTTGATGACATGAGATTCAAGACCCCCTTAAATAAAGTAAAGGCAGCTGATCCCGATTTCCTTGATCCTTCATCTGGCTGGGTTGTCGATAGAGTAAGCTGGATGTGCTAGTCGATCTTGTAACCCACGAAAGCTCAAGAAAGAGAATGTCCTCTCAAGGCCGGTCTTTCAACCGCCTCCTTTAAAAATCACCTGGCATTCCTCTAGTTAATCTGCCGTGGGGTAGGGAGGCCCCTCTCTAGTTCATAACCTTTCTTCCAAAGCCTCCCCCGATTCTACTTTTGGCAGGCCATGGCGCGGATAAAAGCTTATGGGTTTTCTCCTGCTTATTCATTAGGGCGAGTGGATGTCAAGGGAGGGGATCATAGTCTTTCAACTCATCTGGAATATCACGGAGCAGCTTCGTGCCCCTGTTCCGGTCCCCGATGCAGCCCCGTCATCAGTAGCTAAAACCAAGGTCGGCCCTCCCCCATAAGGCCCCGGAAGTTGTATCTTATCGAGTGGACTTATCAGCATCACGCTTCAAAAAAAGTGTCCAACTCTGCGTGTGACTCGCATTGGCAACTTTATCCCACCCTACATCAGCCGGTGTGTGAGCTTCGCTCCTTATAGCTATAGCTCTACACCGCCGCCAGCCACTTTCGTTCCTCTACCGTATCCATTGATGGGATTTCTTCTCGACTGGCGTATTACGCACTCGGGCCAATCTACTACACGCTAATAATGGTCTTTTGGATTTAATATCCTACAAAAATGGAAAGTGGTTGGCCGTTCGATCGAGTCCATCCCTTGAAGTCGTACCCTCCCAGGATGCATGAGTCTTCCGCCGATTGACAGAAATGTCGATTAAGCAATTCCTCCCATCCCGATAAAGGGAGTCACCCGTGATTCGATAGTTGTCTAAGCTTTCGGGCTTACAGTTGTGGTTGTATGTTTTTCAGGTTCTTCAGGAGACCGTGGAAAGGCGAAGGCGTGATCTTACCGCTCCTCATGATTTTGTAGTAATGTGATTCTGGGAATACGCTAAATGTTTTGTATTGAAAACCTTTTTGTAATGATTTAACGGAATCGAGTTGTTTTGAAAAATTTAAAATTGGTTGTAGTTTTCGGTCGTTACACTTCATTTTTTTGATCATATCTCAAGTTCTGGAGCTCCGATTGACATGACTAATGAAGTTCTAGAAACTAGACAAGATTTTCTACAACTTTCGTGTTTTGTGTTTCTTCTAGTTATGATGTTTTGACCACCAAAACTTGCACGGGAGATGAAGGACGCCTCCAGGCGTCTAAGACGTCCCTTAGGACGTCCAGGTCACACGGTTAGCATTTGGTCGTTAATTCAGAGTAGAAAAGAAGGAGGAACCCCCGTTGGCGTCTAAGACGTCCCTAGGACGTCTGGGCGTTTTAGGGACGTCTCGTGTTGGAACGGTGTGTTTCGGAAAGTTTAGAAAACAAGGAATAGCGTCCTAGAACGCGTCTAAGACGTCCCCTAAGACGTCTGACGTTTTTGGCCAATTTTTAGTGTATTTCAAGGACGACAGATGGCACGTCCAACGTCCCACATCGCTTAGTTTCATTATTTTTTGTCTCACACTATAAATTGGGGCTTGTGCATTCATTTTTGGGGTTCCCACCTACGATTTTCAGAGTTTTCCCTACGTTTTTAAGGCTTCTTAAACCCTTGGAAACATTTGGAAACACAAATCCATTCCATTTCATTCCGGATTCAAGGCAAGATTCGATTCAATTCATCATCAAGCAACATTTGAAGATCATTCAATCGATGATTCTAATCAATTTTAGTAACTTTTAGAAACGATTACTTCTTCACAAGGTTTATTTGTTCCATATTTTGATAATCATTAGGTTACAATTGTTGGATGATTTTAAGTTTGTTTATGAATTCTATTGTGCATTTCAATCATTTCATCAAAGTTATTGTTTTTATGAATTTAATGGAAGGCTAAACCGTTAGGGTTACTTCCGGGGATGTTTATGAATTTTGGATGAACACACTTGATTATTACTTGATTCTAATTAATTCCAATTGTTATTTTATGCTTCACATGATGATCTTTTGGTAATAACGATTGAAATTGGGTTGTATGAAGTTGTTTGATGTCATAATTAAGATAGTTTATTGCCAATCCATCATTTGTTCCAAATTCAATTAGTTTAAGAATAAAGACAAGTGATTGAATCAACATATATTATTCCAATTTATGATATTGAATCTCAATATGGTAATAGGTAGTTGTAAGACATTTTATTGCTAGTTCACTAATTCTTCCCATTTCATTTAGACATAAAGGAGTAAGACAATTAGTTGAATGAACATATTATGTACCCAAACTATGTGTTCCAAGTTAATAAACCCCAATTACATCTAAGTAATTGAATTAGGATTCTAGGGAAGAAAGTGTGTGAATCTAAACTGTCTATAACTGAACCAGGAGTACTCTAGTTTTCTCATTGAGATTTTTATTTTTAATTAATAAATTTCCAAGCTTTTGTTTGAATTTTGTTTTAATCTTTTTTTTGTGACAATTGATAGTAATACTTTTCTTTTTGTTGACTGCTTTGACACAAAGTTTAACCAAGAACTCCTTGTGAATTCGACCCGACTTACCATATCTACTTAGGTTAGTTGGTTTATTTTTGACCGAGACAACGACCTCGATCAAAATTTGGCGCCGTTGCCGGGGAGATTATGCGCTTGAGCTATTGTGTTTAAGTAGTTATAGTCTTTTACTTTCATTTTAAATTCTCGTTTTCAGCTCATGTTTTGTTTTATTTGTGTTGTGCAGGCACACCGGTGCATGCATACGAGACATAGCGGACGCTCTTCACCGTTTTCATTTGATTCGGAAATCGAACGAACAACTCGCTCAAATCGGGTCGCCAGAAGGAACATCAACACTATGAGTGTAGAGAACGTTGTTGTGGAAGATGTGGTCGAGGGGCGTGAGGATGCAGCCAACAATCCTCCACCACTAGTTCCACCACTAGCTCCTCAATTCCCAAACAACAACAATGGGAATAATGAGAATAACAACAATGCCGGTGCACCAATCATCCAACCAGTGCAACCACAACCAAATAGAAACAACCGTGGCCAAAATGGTGGGAATGGAGGAAATTGGGCACAAAATATGGGAGGCGATGTAGGAAACCACAACGGTGGTAATGTTAGAAATCAAAACCAAAATCCTAGAAATGTTGGTCCTCAATTCGGTAATGGTGGTAATGGTGGTAACGTGGATCACTGAGACTTTGATGATGGAAGTGACAGCGGACTTGGTTGGAATCAGAACCACAACGGTGGTAACAGGCGAAATCAAGGCAATCGCGGTGGAAATGGGAACTACCACAATAATTGGAATAACCATAATTTCCCCAATGGTGGCAACAATGACTACAACGATGGATTCGGAAATCAAGGCTTTGGGAATCAATATCGAAGGAATCCAAATGGTGGATTCAATAATGCAAATGGAGGATACTACAACGAAGGTAACCAATTCCCTCATCTTTATTTTCCGCAGCCTAATAGACAATCTGTGGCGTCTCATTTTCAGCCGTGAGAGTATGATGATGCTTCACCTATACTCTTCGCGGAAGGAAATAAGCATCATGTGGAAGTAAGACCACAACTAATTAGTGTCTTACCCGTCTTTAGAGGACATAAAACTGATGATCCGTACAATCACCTCTATGAGTTCCTTGCAATTGCTAACGCAAATACTCCGCGAGGAACTAATAGAGATTCATTTAGACTTCACTTATTTCCGTTCACTTTAAAATAAAAAGCTAAGTATTGGTTCACTTCTCTTGCCCCCATAGTATTACTACTTGGGAGCAATTAAAAACTAAATTTTTGCAAGAGTTTTAACCTGGTAGTAAAACAATGAAAATAAGAAAAGCTATACAAGATTTAGCACAAAAACCCAATGAAGAATTTCACGATGCATTTGAACGCCTCAAGGAATTGTTGCGTTCATGTCCCCATCATGAATTTCCCCATTGGCAACTTGTACGTTTCTTTTATGATGGAGTCGACACTGCCAATCAAACCATGATTAATGTCTTGTCTGGCGGCACTATTATGATGCAAGATAGTGAAGACGCTTGGCGATTCTTGGAGCAGTTGAGTCATGGTTCAAAAACCAATTACTCAGCTAAGAAACGGGACAACCCAGTTTCATCGGCTGCTTCAGTTGGACTAGACAAAATCTGGAAAAATGAAGTAAAATATGAGATTAATTCTTTAAATAAAAAATTTGACTTAGTACTCTCTAGTCTAGGCAAATAGAAAGGTGTGTTTTTTTTTCGCAGGGACAGAAGATATGTGTAAGTTGTGGAGATTCAGGACACATTGCAGATGAGTGCATGAGAAGTCAAGAGGAAATCAATCAAGTGCATGGTTATGGTCAATTCCAAAATAATCCACGATCATTCAATTGGAACTACAACCAAGGCGGGAACTACAACAATAATGGGAATTTCAACAACAACTGTCAAGGGAATTACCAAAACCAGAATCAGCCAAAACAGTTCCAACAGTCCAACAGTCCAACTTTAACCAAGGTGGAACATCAAAGAAGGAGGAAACAGATAGCAACAAGTTGGACAAATCATGGAGTTTATAACTCAAACATACCAAAAAGTTGACACCAACTCCAAATCCATAGCTGCTATCGAGAAGCAGATTGCTCAACTGGCGGAGCAAATTGGGAAAAGAGAAGATTGCAAGTTTCCAAGCACCACAACAGTAAACCCATCTCACACCCAAAGACCCGGAAAAGAGCATCAAGTGAACGAGGTAATCACCTTGCGTAGTGGGAAAAAGGTTGACAACAAGGTAAGTGCTCCTACCTTAGATAATGACAGTGACACTGAAGTCATCTTTGACAAAAAAAGAAGAGTTTGAGAAAGATTTTAAACCTGAAAAACAAAAAGTATCTAAGGGTAAAAATAACTCTAAAGTTGGGGAGCATGGTGTGGAGGTTAATACCGCACCATACCCTTCGGCATTAGAGAAACTGGCATCTTTCCCTTTTGGGAAGCGAGGGTCGACAATGGAAGACATGTGGGATCTATTTAGTCAAGTTAAAATAAATATCCCGTTAGTCAAACTTATTAAGGAGGTACCTTCTTATGCTAAATTTTTTGAAGGATTTGTGTGTTCAAAATGCAAACTCCAATCAAACCTCCCCAAAAAGATTGATTTAACCGAGCATTCAAGTTCCATAATATCAAATAAACTTCCACCCAAGCTTAAGGATCCTGGAGCACCTTTAATTTATGTTACCATAGGTAACATTAATATAAAAAAAGCGCTCCTTGATCTTGGAGCTAGTGTTAATATAATCCTAGGAAATCCTTTTGATCAACATAAATTAGACACTCTGGAACAAACTGATATTATTTTATGATTGGCCGATAAGTCAACAAAAATTCCCCGGGTATATTATCAGATGTCATCATTAAGGTCGAAGATTTTTATTACCCAGTTGATTTTCTTGTTCTTGACACTGAAAGCACCTATAAAGAAAGTCAACCTTCTATTATTTTGGGTCGTCCGTTTTTGGCAACAATAAATGCACAAATTAATTGTAGAACGGGTGCTATGGATATCTCTTTTGGAAATAGGAAACTTAGAATTAATATTTTTAATACATTTCCTAACTCACCATCAGATTATGAATGTTATCGTGTGGATGTGGTTGATGACTTAGTGCATCAATTCACTCCCAAAATCTTACACTCCGATTCGTTGGAGCTTTTTCTTTCTAATGACAGGGACGAAGTGTTAGACTTGGAAGACATCAAGATGGTTGAGGAAGCATTTGAAAATGCTATTGAAAAAGAGAGGCCACCATGGAGCCATCAAGTTGAAAATTTGCCAACAAGTTTTTCGGACCCACTTAAGCCATCTTTGGAGGAGCCACCCACTCTTGAACTTAAAACTCTTCCTTCACATCTTAAATACTCTTTTTTAGGATCTAATGATAACTTACCAATTATCATATCTTCTGATTTGACAGGTCCACAAGAGGAAGCATTACTGAAGGTGCTTTCCAAGTACAAGGGAGCAATTGGATGGACCATAGCAGACTTGAAGGGAATTAGTCCAGCCACATGTATGCATCGAATCATCACTGAAGCTGGAGCAAAGCCATCCCAAGATGCACAACGAAGGCTCAACCCAAATCTACGAGAAGTTGTTAAGAAGGAGGTGCTGAAATGGCTTGATGCGGGTATTATCTACCCAATATCTAATAGTGATTGGGTGAGCCCAACACAGACAGTGCCAAAGAAGTCAGGCATTACAGTGGTAGATACAAAAGATGGAGAGAAGATCTCAACAAGACCGGTCACCGGATGGAGAGTTTGCATCGACTATCGCAAACTCAATGTTGCAACATCAAAGGACCACTTTCCTCTCCCTTTTATTGATCAAATAATTGAGAAATTGTCTGGTAAAAAGTTTTATTGTTTTTTGGATGGATACTCGGGGTATAATCAAATTGCCATCCACCTCGAGGATCAATCCAAAACCACATTCACGTGTCCCTATGGCACTTTTTCTTTCCGAAGGATGCCATTCGGTTTGTGTAATGCCCCCGCCATATTTCAAAGATGTATGATGGCTATTTTTTCAGACATGATGGGGGATGCCTTAGAAATTTTCATGGATGATTTTTCTATTTTTGGATCATCTTTTGTGACATGCTTAGACCAATTAGAAAAAGTTTTGAAACGTTGTATTGAGTCTAATTTGGTTTTAAGTTGGGAGAAGAGTCATTTCATGGTAAAAGAGGGAATTGTACTTGGCCATGTTGTCTCCGAGCGTGGTTTTGAAGTCGACCGGGCCAAAGTACAAATTATTTCTACTCTTCCCCCACCAACTTTGGTAAAAGGCATTCGTTCTTTCTTGGATATGTCAGCTTTTATCGAAGATTTATCAAGGATTTTAGTGCAATCTCAAAACCGCTTTGTAATTTACTTTTAAAAGACGCACCATTTTCCTTTGATAAAGCATGCCTTGAATCTTTTACCACATTAAAGAACAAACATGTTGAAGCCCCTATCTTGAAATCACCCGATTGGACTTTACCTTTCGAAATTATGTGTGATGCGAGTGATTACGCGGTAGGGGCCGTTTTGGGACAACGGGTGAATAAAAAACCCGTTGCAATTTGTTATGCGAGCAAAACTTTTTCGGATGCATAATTGAATTACACTACTACCGAAAAAGAGTTGCTTGCGGTTGTGTTTGCACTTGACAAATTTAGATCTTACATATGGGGATCTAAAGTTGTAATTTTTACCGACCATAGTGCCATTCACCACCTCTTGGAAAAGAAGGATGCCAAACCACGTCTCATAAGATGGATCCTTCTTCTTCAAGAGAGTTTGATCTTGAAATTCGGGACAAAAAGGGTTCCAAAAATGCTATGGCGGATCATTTATCTAGAATAACTAATAATGATAACTCAATGGAATTTATTCAAGAAAACTTTCCGGATGAACATATTCTTGCTGTCAAAACTATACCATGGTTTGCTAATTTAGTGAATTACCTTGTGACAGGGGAAACTCCATTGTATTGGAATGCTCAACAAAGGAGGTTCTTCCACGCTCAAACAAAATACTACATATGGGAGGACCCAGATCTTTTCAAAATTGGAGCGGATCAAGTGATTAGGAGATGTGTACCATATACGGAGCAAGAAGACATTCTTCGACACTGCCATTCATATGCACGTGGAGGACATTTTAGTGCCAAAAAGACAGGGCACCGAGTTCTACAAAGCGGTTTTTCTGGCCCTCTATTTTTAAAGATGCACATACATTCGTTAAAACTTGTATTTGTTGCCAACAAGTTGGGGGGATCTCACGACGGGACATGATGCCAATGACCCCAATTTTAGTAGTTGAAAATTTTGATGTATGGGGAATTGACTTTATGGGCCCGTTCCCCACTTCTTTTGGCAATCTATACATTCTTGTAGCCGTCGATTATGTATCAAAATGGGTCGAAGCCGAGGCTACACGCACGAATGACCATAGTGTTGTTTGTAAATTTGTTAAAAAGAACATATTTTCTAGACACGGAATCCCTCGAACTATTATTAGTGACGGGGGCTCCCATTTTAAAAATTGGCATTTTGCAAAGTTACTTAAACACTATGGTGTCACTCATAGGATTGCTACTCCATATCACCTACAAACAAGTGGACAAGTAGAGGTGTCAACCAGGGAAATAAAACGCATCTTGGAAAAGACTGTTCGTCCCGACCGAAAAGATTGGTCCCTAAGATTAGATGATGCATTATGGGCATATCGAACAACCTATAAGACGCCCATTGGAATGTCCCTGTATCGGCTTGTTTATGGAAAGCCATGCCATCTCCCGGTGGAGTTGGAACAACGTGCCATGTGGACCATAAAAAATGCTAATTTTGAATTGAGTGATGCAGGTACGGAAAGAAAACTCCAACTTGTTGAATTGGAAGAAATTCGAAAGGAAGCTTACGAAAGCTCAAAAATCTATAAAGAAAAGACGAAAGCATTTCACGATCAACACATTTTCCGGAAACAATTCTTTGAAGGACAATTGGTGTGGCTATTTAACTCTCGTCTCAAACTCTTCCCCGGAAAGCTTCAGAGTAAATGGAGTGGACCATTTGTGGTGACAAATGTGGCAGCTCACGGTGCCATTGAAATCAAGGACACGAAAGGCGGTGAACCATTCAAGGTAAACGGACAAAGACTCAAACCATACATTCGAATGGTAGATGGTGAAACGACACGCATTGAGAAAACAGCGCTCGAGGTACCTTAATATTCAGATGCGACTTAATCGAGGTAAACCGTCCGGCTGAAGACGTAAAACTTAGCACTTTTCGGGAGGCAACCCGCGGTTTGGTGTGTTTTTACTTTTATTTTTCATTTTGTGTGTTTTAATTTTTTGTATCGAGGACGATCCAAGGTTTAAAGTTGGGGAGGGGGTATTTAAACTTTTTTTATTAAAAAAAAATAATAAATAAATAAATAAATAAAAGGCGTCCTAGGAGACGTCTTAGACGCCGTCTAAGACGCCGTCGGGCTGTCACTTTTTTCCCCCCGATGAAAACCCTTTACGAAATTACAAAAACGCCCCTGTTTGAGAGAGACGTCCTAGAACGCGTCTAAGACGCCGCCTAAGACGCCAACGCGTTTTTGGCCGTTATAGATGTGTTTTAGAGCTGTTTCCTGCACCTTCTTCTCCCATTTCTTCCTCCAAACTGCCATAGCCGAATACTCACTAGTTTTTGCCTATTTTGTTCCATTTCTTGGCCAAAACTCAACCAAAATTCGTGATTTTTGTTGCAATCTTCAAGAAATCAAGTAAGAAACATCACATTGCAAGATTCACACACACTCTAATCACTTATTTGGGGCCGATTTCAAAACCCACAAAAACTAGGGTTTCGAATTTTTGACTTATTTTGGGTTTTTTGCTTCAAGTTCTTGGTTCTTCTTCACTAGAAACACAATTTCAACAAGGTATGTGCTTCAAAACCCATCTTTAGTTGAATTTCGAAATTTTTGCATGTATGTTCATATATGTTTGAAATTTTGAAAAAGATGAAGAATATGATATATATATTGGTATGAATTCTTGTGAATTAGTGTTTGTAGTGGTTAGAAGTATGTTCCAAACAAGTTGCATGTGTCATTGTGAATTTTTCTGGAAATTGAATTTTTATTAATTTCAAAAAAAAAATCATTGTTATGTTTACATTTGTGCTTAGATTAAAATTCAAGTTTTTAGGAAATTTTTAGAATGACATTGAATTTTGACACTGCATTATTAGTTTGAATATTTACTGGTTACAAGTTCTGTTTTGGTTTCAGTTAGAACTTGTCAGTTGCAGTTAAACTTGGGTTTATCTGTGTTTTACTGATTGGATAAATTTTTGAAAAATATTTAGTTACTGAAAACATAACAGGACTTAAAATAGTTATTTATTTAGACTAAATTTATTTTAACTTTGTTTGGAACAACTTGCCAACTGGATTATTGTTTTATTTTTTGTGACATTTGATATGTTTAATGGCAACTTTTGTTTTGTGGTTTTGTGTGTGGTTGATTTTTGCAGATGCCAGCAAAGAGATCAAGGGTAGCATCATCAAGCGGTGCAGCCAGACAACTAGCTAGACAGCCGGAGCCGAATGTGCCTGTGGCCTTTGACCCACAGTACCAGACATTGCATGAGCATCCAGACAACATTCACCCAACAGCTTATGAGGCGACTCATCCGATTACGGGTTTTATTGTAGAGTACATGGTGGAGCGACCGAGCTTCACTGGGTACAATATTGTGGAGACGTTTGATCGCTACGGATGGGGTGGAGTGCTGGACTTCAATCCCACACAAATTTATGTTGATATAGTGCGGGAATGGATGAGGACACTTTGACGTGTCGAGGTGCCTGGTAGGCCGGAGGAGTTGCAGCTGATTGGGACGGTTCGTACTCACGATATAGTGATGACTATGCAGGGTATTCGAGACATGTTTCATGTAGACACTGGATATCATCTGCATGATCTTGAGAATTAGCCGACTGAGTATAGATGTATTGACATGAGGGGGGGGGGGTAACCCTGGGGTTAGCATGACAGAAGTATACCATACAACATTCCGTGAGGGGACGAGGGTATACGACAGATTTTGTGAATTCGTACCCTTAGCAAAGGCATTGCATAACATTGTCACGGGAAAAGTGAACCCGAGGAATAGTGATCCCAGGGCGGTGAGGACACAAGATTTATATGTATTATATGGATTGATGACAAGATCCATATTTATTTCTTATGCATATAATGCTATGTGCAATATATGGTCCTGTTTTGATATCCAGCACAATGTCACCACCCCCATGTCGCCCTGATATCGACATATGTGACTAGGGAGCTGGGGAATAGGATCAGGGTCCCACGAGTTACATCATACCCGCGTATCCTTCGACCTACTGCTACTTCTTTCAGACATATCTCATTTCATGTTGAAAATGGGAGACATATTCTGATGGATTCTGCCACAAACCTGACATACACGGCACCACTCGGAGTGGGGGATGAGGAGCCATTCGTTGGTGATTTTCAGGAGGATCATCAGCCGCAACAGGTTCAAGCAGTAGGTCAGGGATGGAACATGCATGCAGCTTGGGAGGACTTTGTGGGGAGGCAAAATACGCATAATCAGGAGCTGCAGTCTTGGATGGGGAGAATAGATATATGAATGGAGGGTGTCGACACGGCACTAGCTGATCTTACTGAGCAGATGCGACAGGTTGGCATTACAGCTAACAACACTTCTAGTGTTGCCACTCATCATCTGTACCATCAGGAGTATTATGCAGATGCCGCCTACAGACAGAGTCGTGTCCAGTATGAACTGATGGACATTGATCAGCCACAATATTGATACCGAGCTCCAGCTCCGGTCTTCTACCGATCTGGGGATCCGAGCAACTATCCACCGCCATCCGAGTATAAGCATTATCAGCCACCACCAGCTACAGAGGACTCCACTCGCTTTGAGGATTTAGCTGGATCGATCTTTGGGTATCCTCCACCATACCCACGTTATCCTCCATAGCCGCCCCCGCAGTGAACTTTGGTGAGATCCTCTTTTGATTTTATTTTTATGGTTGTTTATGAAAGACTTTTCCTTTTTCTTTTATTTTTCTTTTGATTTTTATGTCTTTTATTTGGGATGAATGTACTGCCATCTTGAACCTATTATTATTATTATTATTCTCTCTAGGGTTGGTTCCAGGAAATATGTAATGAGTTAGTAGCATCTCTATATCTTGAATGTAACTCATCAAAATGGAAAATGATAGGAGTTTCGTACATTGAGACATAATATTTATTTAATATTGATTTTGTGGATTGCTCAGCCGGTGTGGAATATCTATATTTAGTTAAAAATTGTTATGTGAAATACCTAAGTGTTTGAAAAATGAAGGTTTTTGGCTCGAGCCTACGATCATTCAATTGAGGACCCAACCGAACAATATGTGTCATCACGCTCTGAGTACTTGGTCTTACTTACTCCTGCGCCTTTGGGGTTGGGAGGGGAATATTATTGTTTTCACACAACCAAAAAGCATCAAAGACATTGAAGAGCTTCCAATTATATATATTCAAGCTCAAGTCAAATACAAAAATGATCAAATCCGATGAAGCCATAAAATAACTTGAAGAATGAAAAATCAAGATAAATATGAAGAAATGTTCAATTTGAAGACATTTGTCAAGTTGAAACAATATGTAACCCCTCGATAGCAGGAGTGTATGGGTTGGGCCATTAAGTGTTACCGACCGCGCTAACTATGTTAGTGAACCTTGAAAAGGGGACTTTGGCAATGAGTTCAACTGATTACTCAAGAGTTTGATTAATGGAAAGGGTTCAAAAAGTGGAGGGTTTCAAACAACAAAGTAAAATAAGCATAACATGTGTTTTGAGTTTAAAAGTTTGGAAAGGAAAATAATAATCCCAAAATCAATATACTATGTTATTGGAAATATTGTGATAAAAAGTACGGAATTCATGATTCCATTGAGTTTTTCTTAGGATGAGAGAGTCAGCCTACGCTGATTATTTTAGACCAATCTCGGGACGAGTTTGGAATAAAGTTGGGGAGGTTTGATAAGTCTATTTTATGAATGTGTTAAATTGTCATAATTATGTTGAATTGATGTGTAATTGTCCAAGAATGACACTACTTTGATGAGTTGTTGAACTTCATATGCAAGTCAATATATCGTACTAAAAGTGGGTGGAACCTGCAAGTAAAACGAATTGCTCAAGGAATAAAGAAATGTTGCCATGAAAGTTGACCACTCTTCATTTGTTTGATCATATCTCAAGTTTTGGAGCTCCAATTGACATGACTAAAGAAGTTCTAGAAACTAGACAAGATTTGCTACAACTTTCGTGTTTTGTGTTTCTTCTAGTTATGACGTTTTGACCACCAAAACTTGCACGGGAGATGAAGGACGCCTCCAGGCGTCTAAGACGTCCCTTAGGACGTCCAGGTCACACGGTTAGCATTTGGTCGTTAATTCAGAGCAGAAAAGAAGGAGGAACCCCGTTGGCGTCTAAGACGTCCCTAGGACGTCTGGGCGTTTTAGGGACGTCTCGTGTTGGAACGGTGTGTTTCGGAAAGTTTAGGAAACAAGGAATAGCGTCCTAGAACGCGTCTAAGACGTCCCCTAAGACATCTGACGTTTTTGGCCAATTTTTAGTGTATTTCAAGGACGACAGATGGCATGCAAGGACGTACAAAGAACGCATGGGTGTTATACACGACATCTAAGACGTCTCCTGGGACGTCCAAAGTCCCACATCGCTCAGTTTCATTATTTTTTGTCTCACACTATAAATTGGGACTTGTGCATTCATTTTTGGGGTTCCCACCTATGATTTTCAGAGTTTTCCCTACGTTTTTAAGGCTTCTTAAACCCTTGGAAACATTTGGAAACACAAATCCATTCCATTTCATTCCGGATTCAAGGCAAGATTCGATTCAATTCATCATCAAGCAACATTTGAAGATCATTCAATCGATGATTCTAATCAATTTTAGTAACTTTCAGAAACGATTACTTCTTCAAAGGGTTTATTTGTTCCATATTTTGATAATCATTAGGTTACAATTGTTGGATGATTTTAAGTTTGTTTATGAATTCTATTGTGCATTTCAATCATTTCATCAAAGTTATTGTTTTTATGAATTTAATGGAAGGCTAAACCGTTAGGGTTACTTCCGGGGATGTTTATGAATTTTGGATGAACACACTTGATTATTACTTGATTCTAATTAATTCCAATTGTTATTTTATGCTTCACATGATGATCTTTTGGTAATAACGATTGAAATTGGGTTGTATGAAGTTGTTTGATGTCATAATTAAGATAGTTTATTGCCAATCCATCATTTGTTCCAAATTCAATTAGTTTAAGAATAAAGACAAGTGATTGAATCAACATATATTATTCCAATTTATGATATTGAATCTCAATATGGTAATAGGTAGTTGTAAGACATTTTATTGCTAGTTCACTAATTCTTCCCATTTCATTTAGACATAAAGGAGTAAGACAATTAGTTGAATGAACATATTATGTACCCAAACTATGTGTTCCAAGTTAATAAACCCCAATTACATCTAAGTAACTGAATTAGGATTCTAGGGAAGAAAGTGTGTGAATCTAAACTGTCTATAACTGAACTGGGAGTACTCTAGTTTTCTCATTGAGATTTTTATTTTTAATTAATAAATTTCCAAGCTTTTGTTTGAATTTTGTTTTAATCTTTTTTTTTTGTGACAATTGATAGTAATACTTTTCTTTTTGTTGACTGCTTTGACACAAAGTTTAACCACGAACTCCTTGTGAATTCGACCCGACTTACCATATCTACTTAGGTTAGTTGGTTTATTTTTGACCGAGGCAACGACCTCGATCACCAACCCGATGGTTAAATGGGCCTGAGGGTATTCCATCTTGAGGATGATTGTACCTATAGTATGTTGGCATTCTAACCTGATGGTTGAGGGTCGTGGGTATTCCAACCAGATGGTTGATTGGACCTATAGTATGTTGGTGTTCCAACCCGCTGGTCGAGGGGCCTTGGGTATTCCAACCCGATGGTTGATTGGACCAATACTATATTGTTATTGTATTTGTGTTATTTGTTTTGTGTTGGTACTTTGGGGGAACCCACTAAACTTCATGCTTACAATTTGGTTTATGGTTTCAAGTACCTCAGCGGACAGTGGCAGGGCGAAGGCATGACTGTACACATCCTTAGTTTTACAATTGATTGGATCTTGGGAGACTCTGATTTTAAATAATGTTTTGGAAATAATAGTTTGTAAACACTTTTATTAATAAATGGGTTGCTTTTGAAAGGTTTAAATTTGTTGAAAATTTTGGGTTATTACATGAGGTCCCGATTCTGAAACTCAGCTCTAACCGACACCTAACCATCAAAGACAAATTCTCAAATATAATCAAGAATACCCAAAATACCCATTATGGGTCAAACTAATTCAGACGATCAAAAGGTCAAGAAAAGTCAACTCAGTTGAACGCCACGTTGTGGTATCGTGGTACCACATCGTGGTGCCGAATACGACAAAATAGTCGCGATCTGCCTGATCACCACGTCGTGCTAACGGGATTTTCAACAGCTTAATGCATTCAACCACTTTCTTCGATTCCAAAGGCTCACCAACTCAGATCTGGTCCAAAATAGGGTCTAGATGGATAAAGTTTCCAACTTTATCCAATAAAACGCTCCAAAATGTTTAGATCTCAACTTTAATATCCAAAACACTTCATGGCTTAAGCAATAATCATCCAATCCGACAGGTCACTTAACCAAAAGCTTCAAAAGAGTCTCTAACATGAAACATACCACAAAATTTGGTGCTTTTCAGTCATGCATGTCTAATGCATGTCTTAAACTCTTATTATGTCAAAATACAGCAAAAAGACCAAGATTCCATGCATGGCCTCAAAACTCGATTCTAAGCTAGATCCCAATAGTAAAATGCTCCAAATGGCCTGGAGATTCGTAAAGTTGCAAACTTTATGAAGTTCAACCATCCGACAACAAAACATAGAGAAAAGTGGGAAAAACCCATAGATCTATCCATTAACTCAACAAGGTGAAGACTTTATACCTCCTTGAGATGCTAGAGGAAGGAAAACTCCTAGATCTTCTTTGCTTTGAACTCCCAAGTGATCTTCCACCACCTTCTTCCTTCACAAGCACCAAAAACACACTCTTGAAGGCCAAAAACTCACACAAGGGATCTAGGGTTTGCAAGGGATGATTTGGAGAGATGGAGGCTGATGGGAGGGAGGCTAGGAGGGTTAAGGATCTTTAAATAGGGCTCAACCCTTAACTTTAGGGTTTTTCCCCAAAAGTAACCACCACGTCGTGGTGGTTCATTAAACCCTCAGCGGCCCAAAACTCTTCGCCACATCGTGGTGGAGATTCACCACGTCGTGACCCTCAAAGAAACATCATACACAATCAAAATAATTTCATACCTGTAACCGAGTGTTACAGTGGGATCTTCCGGTTCGGTAGTCGGGCATTTAGTTATTTATTAGCGGAATGAGGTGAGTTTTCTCGCTGTAACAATGGGTCGAAGGCACTAAGGTGGACTCATTGCTTGTGATATAGGATGCTAGTAGTGTTTGTGATTTGTATATGAAAGACAATGATGTGGCCCCTGACATTTGTATAAAAAACCAGGATGTGACCCTTGGCAATTTGTATGAAAGACCAGGACCTGGCCTTTGGCACCTGTATGAAAGACCGGGATTTGACCCCCGACAAGAAAATACTTGTAAGACTATGATTTGGCCCATATCACTAACTTATTTATGTTGCTATGTGGTACTTTGGGGAAAACTCACTAAGCTTTTGCTTACACTTTATATTTTTTGTTTCAGGTACTAAGGGGAAGGGTTGGTCGTGATTGAACATCATTCTCTCCTCACTATTTTCTGCACTTTTGATATTATACTCTGATGATTTGACATTATTATTATGTGATGGTTTTAGAACAATGTGATGATTGTAACTCTTGTTTTTTAAATGAAAAAGATTATCCTGATTTTTGGGATGTTACATGAACACATAAAAAACCTCTTGTGATTTGTTTATGGTTAAATGATGTATTGAAGATGTATTTTTCATGTTTTAAATTATTTATTGTTAACTGAATGGTTAACTGATGGACCAAAATATATTTTTTTAAATGCTTTTCGTAGGATCTTAAGATCCTGATTCGATCTTACGATTATGATATTGTTAAGTGGAAAACGATCAAATATAGGATCCCAATCTTGATTGTTTTTAAAAACAATAAATCTAATTTCACTACTAAACTATTCTTTAATTTCACTTATGTCCACAATGTGACTTGAAGTCTCAACCTTAAGGAGGGAGAGCAACACCGCTACTGCTGCTTTTCACCATTAAAGTGAGTCGTGTTTTGGGTCAATAATATCAACCGCTTTTATCTAGCAATTTTTATTTATTAATTTATTTATTTTATATTTTTATTCCATCTTTGTACAGTTAACATGTAAGAATGTTCTTTTTTACTTCGTTAACCTTTAAAGCTTTATATCCATTTGACTTTTTTTTTTTTTTTCCATTTTGCTCTTCAATATTGAATATTAAATTCATAATATATCTTTGATATTTTTATGGCTATTTTTTATTTTTTGAAATTATATACATAATTATGTCCAATAATATAAAAATGAAATATAAATTTTAGATTTAATAGTATTTATTTTAATTTTGGGGCATTTTAAAATATTGATTTTATTTCATGTTATTATTATATATATTTCGAAATTTATAAACATCACATATATTTAAATAATAATAAATTAGATAGAAAAACGTTATAAAATATTTCATAAAAGAATTAGTTACTTTAAAAACAAATCATTTGTTAGGAGAAAATTTAAATTAATAATATTTTGTCTAATAAAATTAATGACAAAAAAAAAAAGATAAATAGGAAATGTTTTTTTTTTGACGATGGACATGAGGTTGACGCAACGGGGAGTCGGCGTCGTTGTGTCTTGTGGGTACTTTAAAGTCAGATTCTGGACCCACACCAAATTTTATGAATCGCTATAAAGTCCATGTGCAACCGGCTATTGTTTGATTGTTGGACCGGTTCTGGATGTTTTGGCTTTACTGACTCACGCATCCATCGGTGACTTCATCAATCGGTGACATCAGCAGCTGGGTTGATTTGTACTATAAATACATTTTGGAACGAACCCATAAGTTCTTCACAACCCAAAGGCCAAAGCTTTTCTCTTTCAAAATATTGTCAGCAGAGATGATGCCTTCGCCCACGGATAATCCGGTCGACGAAGAAGCTATGGCTGTTCATGTGGAACCACCTGCAGAAGCCGACATCATTACATTCAATTTCGTCATAAATTTTTTGTTTAATTTTATTGCCCACATCGTTAATCACTTGAAACCTTTGGCTCGCGTCTGGATTAACTATTACGAGCGAACATTT
The DNA here is from genome assembly GCF_051521515.1 of Lactuca serriola. NCBI lineage: Eukaryota > Viridiplantae > Streptophyta > Magnoliopsida > Asterales > Asteraceae > Lactuca > Lactuca serriola. The sequence continues at coordinate 158,656,398 of NC_136413.1, read as the reverse complement.
GGAGAAGAAGCTGTTATCATGCCTCCATCCCCATTTAGCTTTATTGTCACCAGTTTATGTGTTTTTGCAGAAATCAAATCCCAAGGATCTCAATTTCCTTTCCAAACCCACCCTCAGTCCATGAATATAGTCGTTACTAGTCTGCTCTTTTATGGTTTGGCTTCTGCAGCAGAACATTTCATTTCTGTCACACATCTTGGTCCCACTTCGGTTTATGCCATCATTGCTCGTTTGGTAAGGATATGTTGTCTGTGCATTTTGGTGGCATGTTTGGCATCTTTGTTCTATCTTTGATATTTTTATACACCTGATGATCTGATCATGGAGCTGGAGTATATATTTGACAATTTATTAGTTGTTTTGAGTACAAGAGATCTACACTGCTACTTACCAATGTAACATTCTATTCCATATAGGTGTTTGATATGAACCATGGGCTCTATATAAACACATGGTTTTGTTGTTTCGAGGTTATGACCAATCCGCTCTTTTGGTTACCTTTGCTTTTGTGGGTTATATATATGGATGATGGCTGAGGGGTTTTGTCATGTGCAAAATAGGAGACTAGGAGTTCGAGTGATGGAATTTTAACCTCCCAATTCACCTTGGTTTTTAAGATCTTTGGTAGTGAGCCAACATTTACCTCCTAGTCCTACCAATGTTTTAGTTGTTTTAATGTTATTTAGACAAGTACGATATTTGGGGCTTCCATGCCACACCTTTAATATATAAGGTTTCGTTTAATTTTGCACATTACCTTATAGCCTTATGGTTTGACCTATGGGTTATGGAGATGATGATTCTGAGATGTTACAAGAACATTAAGAATTTGAGTTGTGGAGTTTGTAACATCCATGCTCTTTTTTTTTTTGCTTGCGAATTGTGTCCCTTTAAGATCGTTGTGACGTAAATTGTAAGGACTTGACTCATGCAACGTAGCCATCGTATTGGCCTGGTGTCACTTGTAGAACTTGGTGGAAGGCTCAATTTTAAAAATTAAATAATAATAATAATAATAAAAGAGGTTATTATATCGTTTACATGATTAACAAACGTTGATAGAAGCAAAAATAGAACAATAAATTCAAGAAGAGGAATGCTAAAAAGGCAAATAGATGAGCTCTTCAAGTGGGATTACTTAACCATGTCATATAGTAAGTAGGAGTATTTAATTAATTAGAGTACTTGTGTCGAGAAGTGGACAAATAGAATCAATTGTTGGTATGAAGTGGCGTTTTGTTCGAAAGTTGCTAATTCTACTATTCTAGTATACTTGATCATAAGGAAATAACAAATAATTCTCGGAAAATTAGCAATTTGAAAGCCTAGAAGAGGAGTTACACAAAAACTAGCATCAAATGGCTTTTAATTTTTATTCCATCTTCGACACTCTATTGTTGGTCTTGAGTGAAATTAAAAGATATTGACCATTTGGATCACATGCACTTAGCTCAAAAAATCAAGGTTGTATTGAAGACAATGAAAATAACAAGTATTTCCATGTCATTTTGAATAAAAAGATGGCAAGCGGCAATTTGGGTGTCGTGGTCTGTGGTCTATTGGTCAATGGCTCACTGATCCTCCACTTGTGAAAGACAAGTTTTTAAAGTATTATACGTCGGAATTTAGACCATTTGAAATGGTTAGGCCCTCTATAAATGTTTAATTCTCAAAATTCGACACGATATTGACACGATTTAGCATTTATTTGTCGTGTTTTTCGTGTTATGTATGATTAAATATTAATTAAATACACTAATTGTTATATTATGTTATTTTTTCGTGTCGTGTCGTGTTTGTCGTTTTTTAATTGGTTCGTTTACGTGGTAGTTAGAAAAAACACGACATCGTGTCGTGTCGTGTTCGTGTTATATAAAACATTGTTGTGTCGTGTCGTGTCAGACAAAAACACGACACGATGACCCGATTTGCCACCCCTAGGTTTTGCACTTCAAAATCACAAGTAACATCCCTTTTGTAGCTATTTTTTTCCTAAGGTAGATTTTACAACAAAACTATAAATATAGTGATATAATTGGAAAAAAAAAATATTCAATGTCAAAACCGAAATTTTGTGGTAATAAAGTGATTTTCTTGAAACTTAAAACTCGGATTCAAAATCAAAATTTTATGGTATTGTAGTGACTTTCTTGCAATTTTCATATATATATATATATATATATATATATATATATATATATATATATATATATATATATATATATATATATATATATATACACACACACACACATACACACACACACGAACACACCCCACGACTGTGTATATGCAACAGTTATAAATGCTAAAAAACAACGACTATATTTTATACTATAAATGAAACAACTGTCATATTTCTTTCTACCACAAAAATATTTTCTCACTTTTCAAGGTTGTCTATATCAAAATGATTCAATTAGTTTTGATTCTTGCAACGATAATGACTATAACACTTGGCATCCTAATTTTCAATCTTACACTAGATGTATTTTATCCTAATTTATTTTATCTCTTCTTATTTTTATTTGGGATGATTCTTCTCTCGCTTTTGTTTTGTGCAATATATATATATATATATATATATATATATATATATATATGTGTGTGTGTGTGTGTGTGTGTGTGTGTGTGTGTGTGTGTGTGTGTGTGTGTGTGTGTGCGTATTCTAATTTTCATCATGTTATTTTGCTTAAAATTTATAGTTACAATATGTCCTACATTACAAAGCTCGAATTTACAGCACTTGATGTTAGTGGGAAAAACTATATATCATGAATGATAGATGTAAAAATGCATCTTGACCCTATGGGAATCCAAAATGTTATATATGAATTTAATGAGTGTTCGGCACAAGAAAAGCAAAAGCACGAGTTTTCTTTCGTAAGCATATCAATGAAATGTTGAGATTTGAATATCTTGATATTACTAATCCAAACATTCTCTAGAATCATTTGAAAGAAATATTTAATCATCAAAAGGAAGTTATACTTCCAAATTGTAGAGATGAATGGAGAATATTGAGGTTCCAAGACTTCAAGAAAGTAAATGAATACAACTCATCATTGTTTAGAATATGTTCACAACTTAAATATTATGGATACGAAGTTACTGATGAAAATATGTTGGATAAAACTTACTCCATATTTCATGCATCAAATATTACCTTGATGCAAGAATATCGATTGCAAAAGTTCATTTATATTCTAAACTAAATGCATGTCTGCTTGTCGCAGAGCAAAGCAACGAGCTCTTGATGAAAAACCATGAATCTCGTCCAACAGGATTAGTAGCACTTCCTGAAGAAAATGCTACGAATACGTATGGTCATCGAAACAATAATCATGGACGAGGACATGGTCGTGGTCGAGGACGAGGCTATGACTATGTTAATCAAAACTAAAGCCATAATAAGAACCATAATTTTGGTTATTGACAAGGTAATAATCGTGTTCATGGCCAGAAAATGAATAATTACCAATCTCCATAAAGAAACTATATATATATATATATAGACACACACACACACACACACATAAGACAAAGTCAAAGTGGTAAGGCATGATGCTGCGACATCACAAAAATCTCATGGTTCAGGTTATAAATGTGGAAGCACAGTCCATTTCTCAAGGACCTGTTGCACACCTACACATCTTTTTCAACTTTATCAAGAGTCCATTAAAGGAAAGGGAAAAAAGCAAACATCTTTGACGATGTTGAATGCACTCGTATAACTGCTGCTGAATTCTACAGTAAGATGGAAGACATAAACGACAAATTCATGATATTGTTCTAGGAAATATGTTTTCCTTCCTTTGTTTTTCATGTTATGTTAAATGAACTTTCTTTATAATAACTATTATGATTATGTTTATTGGCTTATTGTTTCTTTCATATGTAAAGTTTAATATGTGTCCAACTGGAGCACAACACCAAGAAAAGGTTGGAGATCTTTATATAGCATATAGTGGTACTACACACTATTCTAAAATCAAAGAAATATTTTTCAAAATTAGTACCTTCAAAAGCAATCATACATAGAATATCAGGTCCTGCAGACTTGATAGAAGGAACTAAGAAAACGAATTTATATTACCAAATGGTACATGTTTTCGTATAGAAAATGCCTTATTTTCTCCAAATTATAATAAAAACTTACTGAGTTTCAATGATATATATTTCAAAGGATATGACTCAAAATTATGACCATTGAAAATAATAAATATATGTATATTATAGACAAAAACCATGTGCTTGAAAAACTACCAACACTTGATTCTGGTTTGCATTATACATATATACACATGATTGAATCAAATATGGTAGTCAAAGAAAAACATTATGGTCCCGGGAAATTCATTTTATGGCATGACAGGTTGGGCCACTAAGTATTAACAAGATGCGAAGGATAATTAAGAATATGCATGGGCTTCCGTTGAAGGACCAGAAGTTCCCTCAATATAGTAACATAAGACCATGTACATCTTGTTATATTGGAAAGTTAATTATAAAACATTCTCCAATGAAAATTGAAAGAGAGTCACCTAGGTTTCTTGAAAGAATTCAAGGTGATATATGTGGTCCGATTCACCCACCATTTGGACCATTTAGATACTTTATGGTCCTAATAGATGCATCCAGCAAATGGTCTCATGTTTCCCTATTATCAACACGTAATATGGCATTTGCAAAGTTTCTTGCTCAAATTATTAAATTAATGGCACATTCCCCTGATTATACTATCAAAAGAGCGAGACGTGATAATGTTGGTGAATTTACTTTACAAACAATTAATGACTATTACATGTCTGTAGGAAGCATCTGGTTGCTCATGTACACACACAAAATGGTTTAGCTGAATCACTGATTAAACGACTCAAGCTAATAGCTAGACCATTTATAATGAGGACCAAACTTTATGTTTCTGTTTGGGGCCATGCAATCTTACATGTTGGATCATTGGTACACATGAGGCCAAGTTCATATCATGTATATTCTCCCCTAAAACTTGCTTTAGGTCAAGAGACTAATATATCCCATTTGATAATTTTTAGATGTGCAGTATATGTCCCTATTGCACCACCACAACGGACAAAAATAGGTCCTTAAAGAAGGTTGGGAATATATTTTGGTTATGAGTCAGTATCTATTATAAGAAATCTTGAACCTTTAACAAGTGATGTTTTTACAACATGCCTAGCCGATTTCCAGTTTGATGAGGCAAATTTCCCACCATTAGGAGGAGAAAAGAAAATTCAAGAAAAGGATGTTTCATGGCATGAACCTTCCTTATCACATATTAACCCTTTCACAAAGCAATGTGAAATGGAAGTTCAAAAGATAATGCATTTCCAAGAAATGGAAAATCAACTGTTTGATGTCCTGGTTGTAGAACTCGCTACTCGGTACCTGTTAGGCTGACTACCGAGTAGTGAGTACTCGGGAGTACTCGGATTCGGTAATTCAGGTAGAAATATTTCTAGGGAAATTATATATGTCAAAATCACAAGTTAAAACCATAACTTAATTGAAATATATAACAAAATTATATACATGTGAATACACAAAAACTGAAAAAACACACAATGGTATCACTTCGTGAATAATTATTGAAAATTTAAAATATATATGTATTAATAATCACATGTGTTTGTGTTAAATAATAAATCATTAACTATATTATACATATTAATCACCAAGTTAGCCGATGTCACACCACAAAACCGAGAACGGCGGAAACGTTCGGGGGGGGGGGGGGGGAGGGGGGGACGTCATGTAATTTTAATTGCAGGCGTATTCTTTCATAATATACAACAATAAAATGAATAATCATAATATTAGACGAGTCTGGACTACTCCGTCTTCACAAAACCTGGTCGTCGTACCTGTCTATTTGTGACCTGAGAATACAAGTTATTTTGAAAGCGAGTATCAGCCAAAAAGCTGATGAATTCATAAGTATTAATGTGTCTTTGATTTGTAAAACTTGTAATGAAAGACTTGACATTGTTTTGAAAGAAAGTTTGTATATAAGTGTGGAAATGTTTGTAAGTAATTGAAAGCGTTTGAAAAAACCCTAGAAATCCCTATGATTCCTATTAGTATAGATGAAATCTTCTACCAAAACCTAATTGTTTTGAAAGTAGCCTTCTACCAAGACCCGACTGTTTTGAAAGTAGTCTTCTACCAATACCCGACTGTTTTGAAAGTAGTCTTCTACCAAGACCCGACTGTTTTGAAAGTAGCCTTCTACCAAGACCCGACTGTACTACTATTATTATTAATATAAGACATTATATCCTTTGGTACTAAGATACTCAAATATAATTCACCTCATAGGTTATGTGAATGACTCACAAGATAAAGGTAATAATAATATAAATAACTCAAGTATTATCCTTTTGTACTAGGATAACTAACAGTGTTAACTGAAGACATCCGTAGATGTACATTTACCTCTGTTGCTAACAACTGGGTGTAGGAATAATTAGTCCCTTAAAGTATACCTATAATGGTATCAACCGTAGACATCCGTAGATGTGCATTACCTATGTAGCTAACAAGGTTTTAGGAATGGTTAGTCCCGCAAAGTATCCTTTGGTACTAGGATATTAAGTCCAGTCTATCTCGTCGATTATGTGATTGTATCACAAAATAAAGAAAAGAAGGAGTGTTATATAACAGAATCTATACATATAAAATGTAATAGTAACTCATCGTATATTATCTATGTAAAAGTATCCATGTAAGAGTATATGAACGTATACCTTTGCTACCCAAAGGTACTGAACTGACTGATTAGAACTATTATGTCTATATATGTACACATGATATATAACTTATATTTAAACGACCTTCGGACGGATACCCGATACCCTACCAAACCACATCCCAACGGGGAAAAGGAAATAAAGCGGGTTAGCCTTCCTAAGTCCTTTAAACATTATTTATATAACTATACATATACAGGCATGCTTTTAACAAGGTATCTATGTAAAAGTATCCTGGCGAGTGTATCTAAGTAAGTGTATCTCTACAAACAACATGTATTCGTATGGACTCATGAATGAACTGAATCTTGTGTGATTCCTCGTACTAGGAATGGCAAGTGGTATTTCCTAACTATACCTATTATAGTTACTAGTAATGAACGTGTATTATCCAAGTATACCTTTGCTACCCAAAGGTATTGAACTGACTGATGGAACTTTCATGTCTCTATATGTATACATGATATATAACTGATAGTTAAACGACCTTTGGACGGATACCCGATACCCTACCAGACCACATCCCAACGGGGAAAAGGAAATAAAGTTGGTTAGCCTTCCTAAGTCCTTTAAACATTATTTATATAACTATACATATACATGCATGCATTTAACAATTTAAAGTATAAAAGAAGTTTTGTAAAACATTTAAGGGTTTTGAACTGTTGGGTCGTGTTTTGTGTAATGAGTTGCGTCTATTGGGCTCGTTAGCTAGTCCATTTTGTATCTCCGGTATGGGCCTGTCCATCCGTGAGTTTAGTAGGGTTTAGTATATATAGGAGCTTGCATGCATCCTAGAAGGTAACGATAGAATAGAACGATCATAGTATTATTTCAGCAAGTTTATCGTTATCGTTCTTGTAACCCTAATATCCTCTACAACGGAAGTTCTTAGTCGAGCTCTGCTGAGGATTGTTTGATCTAATCATTTGACACATATTGATCCATACTTGTGTTATTTACTGCTTTTGCATCCATCGCATTACCTGTTAAGAAGATCTAATCGATCTTTAAGTTTATTAATAACTTATCAATTGGTATCAGAGCAGGAGGCTGTGTAATTCATACACATCTTTTCTGTGAAAAAGGTTGCAATTAGGGTTATTCCGCATTAACTAATATTTATTGAGCCGTCGTCCCATAATTGACGTAACTCAGCATTTATTTGTTGAGAAAATGACAAAAATAGCCAATTATACTAATTGCATTACAAAAATAGCCAAAAAAAATCGGGATTACAAAAATAGCCACCCATTTCGCAGGTGAGAAGGCCCCATCTGCGAAATGGGCATCTCATCTGCGAATGTACAAGTGCCTGAAGCACAGTTGTGCTTCAGGCACTTGTACATTCGCAGGTGAGAATTTTTTTTTTTTTTTTAATAAATTTCGGTATAAATAGGGGTAATTTCGCAGATGGAATAGGTCCCATCTGCGAAATCCTCTGATCCTATCTGCGAAATGCTGATATTTTTTTTTTTTTTTCTTTTTTTTTTTTTAAGGTTGACTACGAAATGAATTGGTTTGACTGCGAAATGGGCTTTGCTATATAAAAATTTTTGTAGAAAAAATATCATTTTGGTTGTTATTTGGTTTGTGATATACTCTCTATCTCTACAATTTGCTCAAAAAATGATTGAATATTTGGTTTGTCTTGTAACCGGTGGGAGATGGCAAGTTAATGGAACTAATCTGGAATACATATGTCCACAGGGAGGTATTTCTGAATTTGCTTTGATATTTTCTAAGTATATTAGTTATAGTGATTTTGTATCTATGGTAAGAAGCAAAATTGGTTTGTTAGACAAATATAGAATTAGTCTTCGTTTCCACCATCCTGAATTAAATTATTATATAGCTATAGTTGAAGACGTGGATGTTAGAATGTTGATAAACGTAATCAAATGTAGTGGAGGAAGGGCTGTGAAAGTGTTTGTGGTGGTTGATGAAGTTGAGGAGGTTAATGGGGGCGGTGAAATTGGAAACGAACTTGTTGGTAATTTATGCAGTTTTAAAGGGAGCAACGATCCGATAGGTACTTTCAATACTCCTAGTGTACCTCAGTTTCACAGTGTTGCTGAAAATGTTAATGTTAGTTATTCACCTATTCAATATGTGGATCCCGAGAATTACAAGTATGTTGGTGATGATGATGTTGGTACATATCTTAATCATGTTGGTGGTCGTTGTGATGATGTTGCCGAACAAGAAGTTAAACTTATGAATAGGCGTGTGGTAGATAAAACTAAAAAGAAAAAAAATTCAACTCAAAAAAATGAAAAAAATCATGTTTACGGGCATTATGTTGATGTTGGTGATGTATGTTTAGATATAACCGAGCTACAAAGTAATTCCGATAGAGATGAGTTGGGTGATGAAGTTAAAACTAAGTATCCCGATAACCTTTTTTACGGTATGCCCCCTGTACCAACATGGCCAGTTGATAATAATGAAGATATCCCAACACAGATGGTAGACATTAATCTTCAAAAGATTCAATGTGAGAGTATATTTAAAAACAAAGAACTTTTAAAGCGGTGTATTGGTAAAAAATGTCTTCGAGAAGGTTTCCAGACGAGGACAAGTAGATCCACCAAATCAAGGTATGAAGCTGTGTGTGTTTCGAAAAATTGTTCTTGGTTACTAAGAGCAAAAGCAATTAAAAATACTGATGGACTTTTCCAAGTGAATAAATTTGTTGATGTACACACATGTTCTTCAACATTGTTGCAACCTAATCATCGACAAGCAAACAAATATGTTTTGGGTGAATATGTTGCTGATGTTTTGGCTGAAGACTATAGTAGAGTTTATCGGGGAAAAGAAATTGTTAATGATATGAATGCTCAATTGAATATCAATATCTCATACCATCAGGCATGGCGTGCGAAACAATATGCATTGTTGTCGTTAAGGGGTACGAAAGAGGATTCTTTTACCAAACTTCCGGCGTATTGTCACAACTTGGCCAAACATAATCCGGGTACTGTCACACATATTAAAACAGATGCTGATGATCGGTTTGAGTTTTTGTACGTCGCACTCGGTTGCTCGGTTAGTATTATCATGTTCTAATTTTTTTTTAATATTTATTTTGGTGTATTTGAATAGATATACAATGTATTGTAGGTACGAGCTTTTGTCAATTTTTGTAAGCCGACCCTAGTAGTAGATGGAGCTCACCTAAAGGGCGAGTTCAAAGGTACCATGCTACTTGCAGTTACTAAGGACGGACAAAATCAAATATTACCGGTTGCATATGGTATATGCAAAAATGAGTGTACTGATTCTTGGACATGGTTTTTTCAAAAACTACGTGATTGCATAGGAAATATGCAGGAGCTTACAATTATATCTGATAGGTCTCCATCTATAGCAACATCCGTTGCCAACATTTTTCCTCACGCTCATCATGGAATATGTGGTGTCCATTTGTATTTCAACATAGTATCTAGATTCGGCAAGAGTAAGACGGTTAAAGGAATTTTTTGGGAGGCGTGTAGGGCGTACACAGTTGATGCTTTTGATGCTGCCATGGATGTTATGAAAAAGACAAAAGAACCAGTATGGGAGTACTTAAAAAGTATAAATCCAGAAACCTGGTCAAGGGCACATTTTAAAGGGAACCGATACAATCTTATGTCGTCCAACAGTGCGGAGTCTATAAATGCATTATCTAGACACGCACGTAAGGTGCCAATACTTATGTTGATTGATTTTTTTCGTGCTACAATGCAACAATGGTGGTTTCAAAGACGTAACTTTGCAGGTATTACGTAAATTTGTAATATTAATGTTTTATTAGTTTCGATGTTATTGATTTTAACTTCTTCATTTTGGCTGTTTTTTTAGCGGAAGCAACAACAACCCTTACCCCTTGGGCGGATGAAGTTGTAAAAGAAAACAAGAAAAATTTTACCAAATGGGATGTTCGCATGATCTCAAATACGAAATGCGAGGTCAAAAAGGGGGCACAAAATGTGATTGTTGATTTTCAACATATGACATGTACATGTAGGCATTGGCAACTTGATGGGATACCTTGTGGTCATGTCATAAGATGTTTAACAGTGAACAATTACCAAGACTGCTCGAGGTTTGCATTAAATGCTTACTTTACCGAAACACTGAGGAAAACATATGAGGAATCAATAAACCCTCTGCCGAAGCCATCCGAATGGGAGATCCCCGATGATTTGATGATTGTTAAGCCACCTATAATGGATAAACGTCAGCCAGGCAGGCCAAGAAACACAGACCGCATTCCATCCCAAGGCGAGGGTCCAATTATAAAAGAGTGTTCTACATGTGGTCAACTAGGACACACGAGAAATAATTGTACTGGAAGGGCGTCTGGTAGCAGAGCAGGTCACATAATTTCTACTGCAGAAATGGCATATAATATTGGTGGTTCAGCGGGTTGCTCACAAACCCATAACGCTGATTTTGATATAAAACAACCTTGAAATTAAGAGTAATGACGAGTTGTTAGCTTATTATGTATTGTAATATTTTTATTAACTCTTACAAGACATTGCTATGCTTTCATATTTTAGTTAAGTTTGTTGATTATAACAATGAATGAAGCCTTTATATTATAAAATATAGTTTGCAGATTTATTTTAACAGTTACAACATGTTATTTAAAAAAAAACAACAAACGATCCTTTGGCAAGCTAATCTGTTTCATGATAATATTACAACAACTTTATAACTAATTTTTAAACTCAGGGAACTGCAACGGGTACTTCTCTTTCTCCATCGTTATATAGTCATCCCTAATTCTCATTTTGTCTTCGAAACGATCCTTTTTTACCATAATGTGTATCAACTGCTCATCCTTCTCAGCAAGCCGTTTTTCAGTCGTTTTGATTGCCTTCTTACTCTTTTTTATCCAATCTTTATGCTCTTTGATTTTGTTTTTATTGAGGTCAATCCATTCTTCAGCTTGTTTGCATTCCGAACCTATATCATTAGCAAGTTGAGTGAGAAGTCGGGATGACTCTTTGTCCTCTTCTTGTTGTGCTTCAGCCTTCTTTAATTCTTCAAAATTTTCATGTGACATATATGACCCGGCTGAAGAGGGTGTAAAAAAAGGGTCTACCGAATCACAGTAGTAACAATCTACTTCGTTGCATGAGCAAATTTCGAATTTGTGTGAGGAACTCATAATAAAATCGATGTTGTATTAAACTGGAGCAATAAGTGGTATTTATACATACTAGACAGTAATGAGAAGTCCAAGTTTGAAATGACTAGACAGTAATGACAAGTCACTGTAGTAACCTGCACATCCCAGTGGGTCCCTTAAGTGACAAGAGATCAATGACAGTTTGACATGACAAAACACTGCATAAAGCTGAAATTCGTAGTCCAAATATAACCATTTCGCAGTCAAAGTATTATTTCATAGTCTATTTATTTATATAAATAGATGTTTAAGATCTATAAACCAAACACCCAAATCACCTAAACGAAACGAATTCCCATTATTAGAAATGTCGTCGAATGCAGCAAGTTCTTCGAATGAATTACCTGGTTCCAATTCTGAAAGGCCATGGACGACAAACGAGGTGTTACTTCTAACACGGTGCTGGCTAAGTGTTAAGGATGGTGAACCGTTACTTGCTCCCCCGCATTGCCTAATTGGTGATGAATGGAGTCGCATCACATCTTTGTTTAACCATGAGATGGGAGAAGGGCAAAAAAGAGAAAAATCAGATGTTGTTACTAAGTGGACGGATGTAAAGGAGGAAGTGACATGGTTCAATCGAGCATGTAGTTATGCGAAACGTAACAATGTTCGTTGTCGTGACGAAGAAGAGTTCTTGGAAGTTGTTACAGAGTTTTACATCTTTGAGCATGAAGGCAGAGACTTCGAATATGAGGAAGTTTGGAAGGTTGTTAGAGATAAACAGTATTTCAAGTAGACCGCTCTAATTTGTGTTAAGAATAAGCCATGGACTTGTGTTTTACGTTAATGCTTTGTTCGTATTATGTTGTTTTTTTCATGTAATTGTTGTGATGTTTTAATGGTTCATGGAATCTTGTTACTAATGTATTCTAATATATTTTGATAACTAATGCAATGGCCATTTATTAACTCAAGTTAATCATACGAGTTTCTCACATAATAAACTAAAATATATATATATATATATATATATATATATATATATATATATATATATATATATATATATATATATTAACTCAACTTAATCATACGAGTTTCTCACATACTAAACTAAAATATATTTTAAACATATGAAACACATACGAATTACATACGAAATACATGAAAATAACCTAGTACTCACATAATAAACTAAAATAGATTTTAAACAAACGAAATACATACGAAATACATAAGAAATACATGAAAATAACCTAGTACATGAAAATAACCCAGTACTGAAATAATAAACTAAAATAGATTTTAAACAAACGGGATATATTTCAAAATATTCCAAGGGGCTTCAAACTGGAATTCCAACCCGTTACTTAATGACTTGTATTCCTCCTTAGCAGCTTCCAAGATGACATCCTCAGTAGCATTTAGACGGGCGTCGTCAATTTTGGTATAAAGATCGTTGAATAATAGAACTTCGGTTTTCATTTCATACCATCTTGCTAAGATGTCTAGTTCGTCACGATCGTTTCTTGTAGCCATTCGGTTTGCAGCATTGAAAATATTTGTTAGACGGCTCCAAAACATTGGATCATTCAACTTGCTTGTCTCGTACACATGAATATAAGCATGTGTAAGAACCAAGAACTCTTCATTGCTCCATGATATAGAAGTCATTTGGATTGAAACAAAGAGGGTAGAATCTAAAAAACAATATTTGAACAACTATATTGGTTAATTTAATAACGTTTTGCGTGTAACTTAGGGTCAATTTATAGTAGTTTCTACACAAAATCGCAGTCCAAACTTCTAATATGTCTGCAATTCATAGTCAAAATTAACTGACGAATGCAGTGTACTATACTTATAACACAACAGATCACTGTTCGAGTTGACAATTCATCCCCGGTTGAATGACAACACAATACATTGCTGTTTGAGTTGACAACTCATTGCACCAGGAAAAGTAAGGAGTCGTTATAAATAGATTTCAATATCCGTTGTAATTGTATTCTATTACTTCCCTCCTTGCAATTATGGACTCACCACGTATATGGAGGAACGCAGAGGAGGTCGCTTTGGTTCAAGCTTGGATTACAACTGTAGAGGTGGATTTTCCACCGGGTCCCCCACAAGTTCGTGCCGGATCATTTTGGTCTCGTGTCTGTCATTTGTTTCACCATTTAATGAACCGCACTCAATATCGAAGAAGAAGAGATGTCAAAGCGAAGTTTCTGGATATGAAAATGAAGGTGAAACAATTTCAACGTATTTATAACGAGTTGGATAACGAACATGCAAATACGGATGAAGACATTCTACGACAGGTGGCTTTGGAACTATACCGCTTTCAATACGATGGTAGCGAGTTTACCCACTTAGATGCATGGAATGTTTTAAAGAATGTCCCTTATTTTTAATATGCATGTTGGTTAAGTTAATTGTTTTTCGTTATTTAAGTTGCTTGTTGTTGTATGTGTCTAGTCGTTACTATTTAATAAACGTCCATTTCTTTTAATGTATGTTGTTCCCTCAATAGCCAATATTTAGAAAGCAATAAAATAAAATCGGGGTACATAAATAACTAACACATAATACGACATAAAAAATAAACTGGGTACATGGATAACTAATACGTAACACAGCAGTAAAATAAAAACAGAGTACATAAAAAACTAATACATAATACTACATAAAACATAAATGTGCTACATGAATAACTACTGCATTGAGGGAGGTAACAGGACCACCGTTTCATTTGGTATTTCCCAATGCTCATATGATGGTATACCATTCACCAACTCAGATCCATATGCAACTCGATACACATAATTAGTGAACTTGTATTCAACCATTCTCTGAATGGACTCAGATGTACGGGTTCTTAGACATGCTATAGCGTGGCCACATGGTATACCGCTTTTTTGCCATTTACCACAACTACATACCCTTCGTTCAAGTTGTACGTTGTTGGTGGCAAAAGTGTCATGGACTTCAAATGTATCCCCATACAAACGTTTTGCATTACAATTGTAAGACTTGCTGAGACTTTTTTGAACCTTACTCTCAACGTAAGGGGTCAACCCACCAGACAACCTCCCTGTAAAATTTGATATTTTAATAAAAATAGCAGCACAATAAAAAAAACAAAACATAACAATCTCCCTTACCAGCCAGTTCGGCCCGCTCAGCATACTTTGATTTTATCGACGTGGTGGTTAACTCAATTATCGTTGTTATAGGAAACTCACGTGAGGATATAATTTGCAAAATTTCAGGGACGTCAATCGATTTAACATTGTAACGTATTTTTGGGAAAAATGCTCTTGTCCATTTTGAAATCGGTATATCGTCAAGCCAGTAAATTGGACTCATAAGCAAGGTGCAGAAAGGTGGTTGCCTACATGTACTTTGCAACCTTTCAAAACACAAGTAAAAATCATCAACGCTATATGCATTGCATGACTTCCAAAACAACGATTCGACTTCCGTATTGTTATGTCCGATAGACTCACGTATCTTTCGAGCTATATCTTTAGGACAATATCCATGATAGGAATCCGGGTAGGCACTGTCAACACCAAAGTCTATGTTATCACACATGTTGCTTATGAAACCAACCTCTGTGTCCTCACCTAAACAATCTCTTAACCTCATCATGAACCATCTCCATGATTCTTCACACTGTAAGGTTCCCAAACCAAGTGCTAAGAGTAGTGGCTCATGATTTCCATCTAAAGCCACTGCGAAGTACATTGTTGTCAGAAAGCTCCCAAGAAGGGGTAAATAACCTACATATATCAGCGGTATCATGCACCTAAGGAAGGTACGAATCTACATAAAAACGAAGACATATTAGTGTTATGTAAGAACTAATCGACATAGATTACCATGAAATATTGTATAACTCAATAAAAGAAGTATGTTATACCACGCAACCTAAAGCCACAAAACAGAATTGAAAGCGGTTGTTATCGGTTTTCTTAATGGCTGTGAAGGTATTAGGATTTGTTCTTTGAAGGTTATGCAAGAAAATTGGTAGTTGAGAAAAGGTTCTTTGGCTGTGACTACTCATTTTCAATACCGATAATTGTGCTCTACAATGATCACACAAATGGAATTATAAATAGAAGATATTGTATCTCTACTGATCAAAATTCATAGTTTAACCCTTTAAATTCGTAGTTGAACTTTTATGAATTCATAGTCAAACCAGTTCATTTCATAGTCAAATTTCACTGACCGACATGACAATACTACAGAATGTACTTGTCTGCATTTCATAGTTGAACTTTTATGAATTCATAGTCAAACCAGTTCATTTCATAGTCAAATTTCACTGACCGACATGACAATACTACAGAATGTACTTGTCTGCATTTCATAGTTGAACTTTTATGAATTCATAGTCAAACCAGTTTATTTCATAGTCAAAAAGAATTGTCCGTTATATGATTTATTCTATAAATGGGTGTCACTCATTATGAAAAAATTTAACTGAGAAAGTAACTCCGATTTAAAAGAATAAGAAGGCTAATGGCATACTGCAATTGTGGAGGAGAACGTATCGTTAGGATTTCGGGTACAGCTAAAAACCCAGGAAGATTGTTCTACGCTTGCCCGTATTTGGTATCATGTTCTTACCGTCATTCAAATTTAAACCCTTGTGTTTACATGACACAAATTTATTTTCTTACTGTGGATATTAAATTTAACAGGGACCAAAATGCGGGTTTATCAGTTGGGTTGATGAAGAGAAGGACCAATCTTCTATGGTAATAGCTAAAGTAGCTAACTCTAATAAGCTCTTTCAATCAGAAAATAAGAAGTTAAAGATAGCGTTGGTTTGTAGTTGGGTGTTGTTCTTGGCAGTTCTTGTTTACAAGTTGTAAGTTTTTCAATATTGTTTTTATGGTTTTGAAGTTGTTTGGTCAATAAATTGTTGTATTTGTAACGTTAAAACAAAAGTTGTGGTCGTTCTTATGTTGAATTTATTGATAAGTAATTAGTAGGTCATTAAATTGTTGTAATTGTCGTAACGTTATATTTTTTGTCATCCGTTGAGTAAACTCTAAAGATAAACTAATAATGAAATCCAACATTAATTTGTATATACATTTAATATAATCCAACTACAGAGGAGCAAGACTAGACCCCCAAATAATTTTTGCCATCCGGAGACGGAACTCTAAAGCTGCGTTCTTTGGGTCAATAAGAACACGTATTGGTTGACCTGAAACCAATTGCTCCATAAACATACAAAGAAAAACACCGCAATCTCCCAAATGACTACTTTGTTGGGGAACATTTTCTTCATAAATGAATTGCATATTCAATGGAATCCTTGGGATGTTCCTCCGCGCCCAATACTTAATCTTGTCCAAATAATTTGCCACCCGACGTTCAAATTTGGAAAAGATTCCTTCGGATTGGAATTTTTCATAAGCACCTCTACCAAGACTGTCATAAATATGCACTTCCATTGACGCTAATCGTAGTTCCCCAAATAGCCAATGATTAGGGGATGAATGAATCGGCAATAAGACCTGTATAAGGATCAGAAAATAAAATTATGTTTATTTACATCACAATACAAAAACATAACAAAAAAACGATATTATTTTCAATATAAACTATTAAGTTTACCGTATCAACATCCCACCAAGCAACCATGAAGTTAGGGTATGTAGCAATACCAGCCATAAACGCCCTCCAGTCCTGTCCTTCTTCCAAAGCATGAGAAACAAAAAAATTTGGAGGCATTATTGTATGTCGGTCGCTCTCAAACCGTATCTCCATCAAAAGTCGGTACCAAATGGTTATATGCTGCACACATGATACTTTTGTTATTGACTAAAAAACAATTAACTTTTAAAAGAATTAATTAACAATTTATTTACCGCTGACTCCAACCATCCGTCGTGTGTATGCCCAAACAATGAGCTCCAAAAATCTCTATCTAACACGAAATTAAACAAACGATGCTGCACATCGTATGAATGCAATACATAATTTTGGATGACATCCTCACCGCCTGCTACGTAAGGTTGCAGGCGCAACATGGAGAAGTCATGAGCAACACCAAAAACTGGAGGAGGAACGGGGCATGTTGATTTCGTACCAACCTTCTTTTTTGTTCTTCTTTTTTGTTTCGGTGTCGTGTGCAACTAAAAACAATATTCATATGTTTAAATGTATATCTTTCAGATAATTCACATAAAGATAGATAATTCACATAAACATAAAATCATCAGTTTATAAATAAAACGAATACCTCGGTGTAAGGAGTGCATAAAAATTGTGATGGTTTTCGACTCCTAGGTTTATCGGGTGTAACTTCTTTGTCATCATCATCATCATGAAAATAATCTACATTTCCCGTTATTATTAGTTCGTCTTCATCCGGCACATCATCATCAAATTTGTTCCCTGCATTGTCATTCCTCTCCTCCCACTCCTACATTAAAGATAATACTTTATACTTAATAACGAAATACACATAATTTAATAAGCAATAATATCTAAATAAACAAAATATTAATATAATATTAATGTAACTATAATAACCTCTTTAACTTCACTATAATCGTTTACATCAAACACATCATCATCAAATTTGTTCCCCGCATACTGATTACTCTCCTCCAACACCTACATTAAAAATATAACTTTTTACTTAATAACGAAAGACACTTTATTAAAAAGTAATTATTAAAATCGTAAAGGTAACATCTATAACAACCTTGTCGTCTTGAGTATCACCAAAAACATTTTGAGTTGTATTGTTTTTATTCATCTCTTCATCTTGCACAACCTATATTTTCAAATATAAAATATGAACACAGGTATTCATATATGTTAATAAAATTTAATAAATAATGTAGCGTGTAACTAACCTGTTCATCATAATTTCTTTGTGACACTGTCGGGTCCTCAAAAAAAATGTCGTTCCAAAATTGGTCATTATTCACTTCTTCAACAAAAACCTCTGTAGGTTTTTGTTGATTCATAAACACATGCTGCTCCAGTGCATGTACCCGTTTCAACAACTCGTCTAGCTTGTGTTTCCCACTGCCCCGACCTCTACCATGAGAGCGACCACTGGACGACATACTAGACGAAGATTCGTCTTGTCTCCTAAAATGGTCCCGTACTGGGGATGGAACTGCTTTCCCTTCACCATATACATACTCTTGAAATGACATATAATAAAAAGATGTCATCTCACCATCACCCGGTAACATGTTTTGTCTTGGTGGTAGCCCCTCCTAAAAAATTAAACATATTAAAAATGCATATAAAACTATAATAATCAACTTTATTAATAATAAACGAATTATTTTTAAACCTGCATCTTTGACCAAATCTTGTTCACGTCAACCCATTTCAATTTTTTTGTTCCGCTCCATCTTTTCATCCGAGGCAAGTCTTTATTTTTTCTCAATGCAAATCCACATGCACGAACAGCCGGAATCATCTCATATATCCATATCTACAATTTTGTACAATAACAGTAATAAAAGTTAAAATTAAAATAAAAAATATAACAATAAAACAATTTAAATAAAATAAAATTTTTATACCCTAATTGGAGCCGTAAATCCTGAGACGGAATACTTTAAAGTTTGACCACGCTCAGGAAGTGATAAATAATGATGTATCTTATTCCACGTATCCTCAAGGTCAACATAAGTAAAATCCCATAGATAGCTACCCCAAGCGAAGCTAACAAAACAAAAAAAAAAAACAAAATTGATTATTATATAAATTATAACTTTAATAAAATAGAACTTTTAACGTAAAGAAAATATACCTATTCCAGAGATCCAAATTCTCAGCCAAAAAAAACCAATCTTGTGGCACCCGATCGTTAACTTCTTTGCCCAAAAAACCTTCACACAAAATGTATATCAAACATACTCTAACTGCATCAAGGTCGTCAAGTGCTAAGAATGTTTGATTTAAAATTAAACTTTTCAAGTCGCCGATTTTCACCGAACTATTAGTATGGTCCGGAAATAGCCGTTCACGCAGTAAACATCTTTTTTTACTGCTTATTAATTTTTCCGACCCTTTTCTCCCAATGTTTTTTGGATACTCCCCAAAATTGAAGCCGGTAATCAAACAAAACTCTTCCGGCCCATAAACCATTTTGGTATTGCCTACTCGAAAATATAAACGTTTTATTCCATCTGGAGATAAAACAGGGTCCGGCCGGATCTGATGAAGGAACATTTTATGAAACAATAAAGCGTCCCCTTGTAAACGAGGGACATCAATAAAATAGCCAAAGACGGTATTTCTGAAAATAGCACGTCGGGCATCATCTAAAACTTCAAAGACTTCTCATATGTTACCGCCAGAGCCTTTTAGGTTCGCAAAGGCTTTCGTATTCATTAAACTAAAATCATGCTGCAAAAAAAAAACACAAAAACAAATTAGATAACTAAAAAATATATTTTTTTTTAAATATATGATTACGAACTGCAAATACTTTCTTAATTACTAATATATATATATTTCCCCGATAAAAAACAATAACATACACATATATAAACAATTTTCCAAGTTATACAACAAATATATTTACGATAGAAAACAATATCATATATAAATATTTTCAACTTAAACATATTTTCAACTTAAACAAATTTTCAACTTAAACGATAAATATATAAACAATTTTTATCTTTCTAATTAAAACTAACATTATATAACCATATAAACAAAAAAATTTAAAAATAAAACGACAACCAAACTAACAATTTTCCAAGTTATACGACTACTTTATACAAAATTTTCAACTTATACGACAAATAAAAACAATTTCTAACAATATATATACGACAAATTTTCAACTTATACAAATGTTATATGACAAATATATATACAAACAACTATTTTGCAGTTTCTACTAAAAAAACTTACAAGATTTCAGGTTATACAACAACTAAAAAAACTACAAAAACAAATTGTAAACATTATCTACGCAGTCTCTACTTGTCTCTACTTGCATTTAAACTTCAAGTATACTAAAAATATACTAAAACTATCAATCAAACACAACAAAATTACCATTTTTTAACACTAAATAATACAAAAATTGATAAAAAAAAAAAAAAACTTTAAACATTAAAAGAGTTAAAATCTAACCATATTTGCGGGATTGTTGACATAATCTTCCATTTTCTTCAAAAACTAGCCAAAATTCCGAGAGAAGCCCAAAGTTAGAGAGAGTTTTTGTGTAGAGAATGGTGAAAATGAAAAAAAAAAAAAAAAAAAACGTTTTTATACCTAAAAATCACCCATTTCGCAGATGAGAAGGCCCCATCTGCGAAATGGGCATCTCATCTGCGAATGTACAAGTGCCTGAAGCACAACTGTGCTTCAGGCACTTGTACATTCGCAGATGAGATGCCCATTTCGCAGATGGGGCCTTCTCACCTGCGAAATGGGTGGCTATTTTTGTAATCCCGATTTTTTTTGGCTATTTTTGTAATGCAATTAGTATAATTGGCTATTTTTGTCATTTTCTCTTATTTGTTTTTCCCTAATCTTATATATATATATATATATATATATATATATATATATATATATATATATATATATATATATATATATATATATATATATATTACAAGTTTGATCTTTCAAACAGGTTACGATCAAGCATGGACGAGTCACAATCAAATCCCATAAACATCTCAAATAGCTTTGGATCAACGACGAAGATTCCTATCCTTTACACCCAGGATTACGAAGTCTGGGCACATCACTTTGAAGATTATGTCATTGGATCTGAAGACAATTGATACCTTATCTGGGAAGCAATCGTGTCTGGACCATTCGCTCATTCAGCAACGTCTAGAATCCTTAAAACACAGAAAGAGTATAATGATCTGTTGAAGGACGTAAAAGATATTGCTCAAGACGAAAAGGATAAGTTTCAGTGCAATATTAAAGCATTGAGACTAATCAGATTCACTCTTCAATCGGATACTTTCAGGCTAGTGAGTTCATGCAGCACTGCCAAAGAAATATGGGATAGGCTACGAGAGTTATATTCCACAGACGAAGATCTGGAGCATTCCATTCAGACCCTACTTTTATCTGAGTTTGGAGAATTTAAGCAGAATCTCGAGGAAAATGTTACTCAGACATTCGATCGCTTCAATCATCTTCTCAGTAAGATGATTAAACACGATATTGAAAGGAAGTTGATTGAACAAAAAGTTACGTTTTTGAATGGTCTTAGATCTGAGTGGAGAGCGGTTGTGTCCACTGTTAAAGCTCATGAGCAATTCAAATCTTATTCATTGGCTAAGCTGGTAGGAATTTTGAAATCCCAAGAAAAGATTGTCTTGCAGGAGAAGAATGTGGTTTCAAGCTTGGGTTCCTTGGCCCTTCTTTCAAAAAGCAAAAGTATGATGGAAGATGAAGACCTTAACTTAGAAGACTATGACCTTACCTCTGAAGACTATGCAATGATGGTGTCAAATCCAAAGAGGTTTATTAAGAAAAGGTTTCCTACCAATAAGAACCGAAATTGGCAAGGAAGTTATAGTTCTGAAAAAGTGAGGGAGGAACCGAAGGCAGAAGAAGCAAAGAAAGAGCCGAAAGCTGAAGGGGATTCTGGAGTGAACTGCTATTACTGTGGAGGAAAGAACCACTATGCTAAAGATTGTGTTCTAAAGAAAATGGCAGAAAAGGATGAAGAAAAAGATGAAGAAGTTGTGTTGATGAAAAAGATGGAAGAGATCAAGAGAAAGAAAACTGCTGCTAACCTTTCTATGAATGCTTTAATTGTGCAGGGTTCGGTAGCGGATGATGAGTTCGGTGGCATGGAGGTCTGGTCAACCGACTCTGAGGATGATGAAGTCAGAAAGCCATCCCATGGAAAGGCTTGTGTTGCGAAAGGTGAAGGAAGCAATGGAAAGTGTTTGATGGTGTCGGATGTATCTCAAATGAGGGGATACAACACAGACGGTGGGAATGAAGACACGAAGGATCGAGAGGACTTGTGCTTCACAGCAAAGCCTCTCAGCGTGCAGTTTAATGAGCTTGATGAATTAATCAAGAAGGTACAGTCCATTTTTGTTTCATTCAAAGTCCCACAAAATGCATATGAAAAAGAACTAAAAAATGTAAATTCAAGAACCTCTCATCTAGACAACAGTTTAACTCAAACACGGGTCACCAATTCTAACCTGACTGACCAATTAAGCAGGGTGTCTTCAAAGAGTAAGGAACGGAGGATGTGGATAGAGCTGAAGGAGTCGGAGTTGATCAAATCCAAAGACGAAAACATTTATTTACAAAGAGACAATTTAAAACTTTTGAAACAAAGAAATGTGTTTTGTTTAATTGCCAAGCGTCTTTATTCTAACATCACTCAACTTCATCTTAACTGTGAAATAGGACAGAAAATTCATCGCATGATTTTGCCCTTTCTTGAGCTTAAGGAAGATGAAATCGACGCAGAAGCATATAATTGCGAAAGTGTAGTTTCGTCTGAGGATGTAAATCCGACGTATATGTATGGTCTAGACAAAATCGAATCTTTCATAAAGTCCAAGGACCATAAGGACATGCTGAAAAATCTTTTGGATGAAAATGACAAACTGAAACTAAGGATCGAAACCATACAAAAGTTTGACTCATTGAATGCCAACTTGAGCTCAGAAAATAAAATTGATGTTGAAAATGCATCTGAGCTTAATGAGGATGATGATACGAGTGAAATTTTTGTAGAGGATAAAATTGACTGTTCTGAGTTTGTCAAGAGCGAACCTGAAAACCACAAAAATCTTATTTCAGAAAATTCTGTGGAGTTTGCTCGTTTGTCCCACCAAAAGTCCCCGATTCTTGAAGAAAAAGTTGTATACCAAAAGGTAAGGACGACTCCAAATCAGGTATATAAGGTCACGGGAGTAATCGAACATCAGACAGCCGAACTCACAGCCATTGTAAATGAAGATAATGCTGATTGCTGTGATGAGTTCTTCTGGTCTACCCCCATCGACAATGCTGATGAAACTGTTGGTCTGTTGGAACGGACATCCTGGAAAACCAAAGGCAGATATGTGCCAGAGCCTTTGAACAAGCCTGATAACTTCGACGTGCCAAGTACTAGTGGTACAAAAGACGTTCCTGAAGAGAAAGGAGTTCCTGCAGAAAAAGTCACTCCTTCAAGGGAAACATCATCAGTTCAGAGTGAACCGGCAGACAAGAAGCAAAAGCAAAAAGCCAACATCCATCAACAGCCGAAGCAAGTAAAGAATCAGAAGCAGCAAAGGAATCAGAGATACAAGAAAAATCTCTCTGAACGAAAACATTTTTGGCGATCTCAAAACACCCATTTCTCTTATCATGACAGAAATCCAACGTAAGAGAAAAATGCTGTTAGGAAGCAAGAAAGTAATAACAATCGAAAGGAAAGGTTCGGTTCTGAGGATCACAATAACCAAAAGGAAAGGTTCGGTTCAGAGAACACCAGCTACCGAAAGCAAAAGTTCGGTTCCAAGAGCAAAAGCAATCAAGGTTCAAGGTTCGGTCCCACTAATAATCAAAAACAAAAGGGACACCTAGAACCTCAAGTCAAGCAAACTTCTCAGTCTAACATCTCTCATTCTAATTCCTCTCAACCTCATTCTAAATCCAATTCCGTTCATACTCAAAATCCAAAATCTTCAACAGATTTGAAAGGAAAATCGAAGGTTTCCTCAGTCAAGACTGATCAAAAGCATTCCAATGTCCCAGTGCCTAAACCTGAATCCAAACCGTATGTAACAAATCCCAATAAAATTAAGGTTTTCACCATTAAAAAGAAAGATGAAACAACTTTAATAAAAAGAACATATCTTGTTGACATCTCTCTTACTATTCCTATTCCTATCACGTGGACCCAAGAAACTTTGGGTTCCTAAATCTGCTTAATTTTTGCAGGTTATCAGTGACGAGCAGTTTGACGAAGAATGGTATATTGACAGTGGCTACTCACGTCACATGACAGGAAGGAAGGAAGAGCTGAGGGAATTTCGGTCTCTTTCAAACGGTAGAAATGTCAAGTTCGGGAACAACTCATTCGACACTATAAAAGGCTATGGAATGATAACAAATGGAGATTTCACAATCAGAAAGGTTGCATACGTTGAAGGACTACAGCACAACCTCATTAGTGTATCTCAGCTCGTTGGAGGAACCGGTCTCAAGGTCTCTTTCGACGATGAGGGTTCAGAGATAATTGAAAAGAAAACAAAAAGAGTAATTCTCAAATCGGAGCGCAAAGGCGAAATGTTTCCCCTGAATCTCAAACCTATCAAAGGAAATCCAGCTATTTGCCTGTTATCCAAAGCACAATCTGAAGAAAGCTGGCTGTGGCACCGAAGGCTCTCTCATCTCAACTTCAAGGATATCAACAAACTTGTCACAGGTGGTCATGTTCGAGGTCTTCCATTGCTCAAATTCGAACGAGAACATTTATGTGATGCATGTGAAATGGGGAAGCAGAGTCGTCAAAGTCACCCATCGATCGTAAACACTAAAGTTGTTGAACCATTAGAGTTAATTCACATTGACTTGTGTGGTCCATCATCTATCGAAAGCATCGGCGATAGCAAGTATATTCTTGTTATTGTTGATGACTTTTCACGTTTTACATGGGTGTTATTTCTGAAGCACAAATCTGAAGCAACTCTCAAGCTAAAAACGTTTATCAAGCAGGTTGAAGTGCAGCTGAGGAAAGTCGTTCGCAACATCAGGAGCGACAATGGGCTGGTGTTCAAAAATAAAGAATTCGAAGACTTCTTGGCAGAAAAAGGAACCAGTCACAACTTCTCAGCTCCCTACACCCCTCAACAAAACGGAATTGTCGAAAGACGAAACCGATCTTTGTGTGAGGCGGCCCGAACCATGCTAAGTTTTGCTTCTTTACCTTTATATTTTTGGGTTGATGCTATTGCTGCAACATGTTTTACGCAGAACAGGTCCTATCTCAATAAACGCTTTAATCTCACTCCTTATGAGATAATCAACAACAGGAAGCCAAATGTCAAATTCTTCCACATATTCGGCTCACGGTGTTACATCTTCAATTCTAAAGAACATCGTAACAAGTTTGACGTGAAAGCCGATGAAGGGGTATTTCTGGGATACTCTCTCACTTCGAAAGCATACAGGGTTTTGAACAAACGGTCGAGGAAGATTGAAGAAACTTATTATGTGACTTTTGATGACTGCTATGTCAAAAAGCTGAAGGCCAGTGAAGACACAGTAGGAGAAATTTTTTCTCAAACAGGCCAAGTCACAGCCTCGATTGCAAATCTGTTTGAGAAGTTTGTTGAGTTATTCGATGAACCAGAGAAGGCCACTCTCTCGGAAGCTAGTGCAGCAGACAACAAAGTAGATCATCTGAAGCAACTCATTGAAAATGCTGCCAAGCAAAAGAATGAAGGAGGATCAAGTTCCAACGATCCTCCACAGCACGATGCTTCAATTGAGGGGGAGGATCCACCTTCTTCTTCACAGTCGGGCTCACATGTTGAGGGGGAGAACTGTTCTTCAGCTGCTCCCGAACGCCCAGCTGTACCCGAAAGCCAATCTGTACTCGAAAGTCTTGTGGTACCCGAAAGCTCAACACCACCCGAAACTCATGTAGCTCCGGAAAGTCAAGATATACATGAAAGCTCATCTGTCGAGGGGGAGAATGCTGATATGTTTTATGACGATGATAGTCAATCTGAGCTAGAAGAGATGGTAAATGCTGAATTGGATCCATCCTATGATCCAAATTACCCTCCTCTTGTCAAATGGACCAGAGATCATCCTGTTTCACAGGTTGTCGGTAATGTCTCTGAAAAGGTCCTGACCCGATCTCAACTAAAGGCAAAGCAAACTTCCTTATTTTCAAAAGTAGAGTTCTGTATGCTTAACTCCTTCATCTCAAAAGTTGAACCAAAGACAGTTAACACTGCTCTTGATCACTCCGATTGGGTTCAAGCTATGCAAGACGAACTTAATGAATTCGAAAGAAATAAAGTTTGGCGCCTCATTCCAACTCCTCCAGATGCCTCGGTTGTTGGTCTCAAATGGGTCTTTAGAAATAAGCTGGACAAGGAAGGCAATGTGATTAGAAACAAAGCTCGTCTAGTGGTGAAAGGATACTGCCAGGAGGAAGGAATCGATTATGAGGAAACTTTTGCTCCTGTGGCTAGGCTGGAATCTGTTCGAATATTTCTTGCCTATGCTGCACACAAGAACTTTGAGGTCTACCAAATGGACGTAAAGTGTGCATTTCTAAATGGAGAGCTCGAAGAAACGGTGTACGTGGAGCAACCTCCTGGATTCGTCAATGAAAAATATCCCAACCACTGTTATATTCCGGACAAAGCGGTATATGGACTGAAACAAGCACCGAGGGCCTGGTATGAAACGCTAACCAAGTTTTTAAAGATGTCCAAATTCAAACAAGGTTCGGTTGACCCAACCTTCTTTCGTAAGAAGGAAGGTAACCACCTTATGATTGTTCAAATCTATGTCGATGATATCATCTTTGGCTCAACGAATCCTAGCTTAACGGCTGAATTCAGAAAGTTGATGGAGACTAAATTTGAAATGAGCTCAATGGGTCCAATTAACTTTTTCCTTGGTTTAAATATTAGACAGGGACCCGAAGGCATCTTTATTAACCAGGAAGCTTACACAAAGACTCTCCTTACTAAATTTGGCATGATAGGAGACTCAAAGGTTAAAGTTCCAATGGCGTTCGGCACCAAGCTCACTCCATCCTTGGAGAAGCCAGCAGTCGACATTACGCTATATCGCCAAATGATCGGTTCTTTAATGTACCTTACTGCTAGCAGGCCTGATATAATGTTTTCTGTTTGTTACTGTGCTAGATTTCAGGCAAATCCTCGTGAACCTCACATGCTTGCAGTGAAGAACATACTCCGGTATCTCAAGCGAACTACCTCTCTCGGCTTATGGTATCCATCCAACTCAGGTTTCTTCATTCAAGCCTATTCAGATGCAGACCTTGGAGGTTGTGGACTAGACAGGAAAAGCACCACTGGAGGCTGCCAATTCCTTGATTGGAAGTTGATTAGTTGTCAATCAAAGAAATAGACCTGTATGTCTCTGTCTACCGCTGAGGCAGAATACATCGCAGCTACTTCCTGTACTTCTCAAGTGATTTGGATCCAAAGCCAACTCAGGGACTATGGACTCAATATGAAAAAGATCCCACTATATTGCGACTCTGAAAGTACAATTAGGATCTGTCATAACCCAGTGCAACACTCGAAGACCAAGCACATAGCACTGAGGTATCACTTCATTAAGGATCATGTTGAAGATGGGAACGTCGAAATACACTTTGTTCGAACCACTGATCAACTGGCTGACATCTTCACCAAAGCTCTTCCTGAAGCATCTTTTAACAAAATACTACAAGGGCTAGGTATGATGGAATCAGAGTCAGTACCAAAAATTACCTCTTAAAGCTCAAAAGCAAGAAGCGAAATAGACCGAACGTTCGGGTTCGGGTCTTATGCTAATGTACCGAAATGAACCGAACGCTCGGGTTCGGTTGCATTATCTGCTTTTCGCTCATCACTCAAAGGTAGTTTCCTTGGTTGTAGATCTTATGTATAAATTTTCCATATTCGTTTCTCTTATTGTCAAAGTTATTGTCTTTTTCAAATCTATTTTCTTTAGCGACCGAAATCAATCGATCGTTCGGGTTCGGTTCCAAAATTTTTCTCACCCGAAATAGACCGAACGCTCGGGTTCGGTTCCTAAATTTTTTTTGTGTGTCTTAATTTTTTTTTTTATTATCAAAAATTACAAAAATATTTTTTTTCTTTCATATATTCAGAAACTCCGAAAATATTTTTTTTATTTAGCTTGGCTTTCATTTTTTTTATTTTTCTTTATTCATTTTTTTTGTGTGGGTATATAATTTCATTAGCTAAGTGTCCCTAGAAGCATGCTGCTGTATGTGTCCAGAGCCTCACCTGATTCTGAATAATAGGCCTTACTGACTTGGTATAAACAAACCTTGTCTTCCCAATTAGGCTTTCTTATTTATTCTAATCATGAGCTACCTAACTCTCTTCTCACATGAGATATGAGTTTTCTGCTTGGTCCTAATCTTTATAGCAGAGGTACTTTGATTTCTTTACACCATCTATGTTGCATTTCTCCATCACATTCGCTTCACAAACGTAACCCTTGAGACTCTCAGAAATTACCACTGAGGTTTATGGTTGCACAATTTCTGTGTTCATGATCTTAGCTTCGTGTCACTACGTGCTAAGTGAAACCCAAAATTCAATACCCATTATGCATTGACGGTGAATATTTAATTTGCTCAAGCTTTCACTAATGAATTGACGAAGGTACCACATGAAATCTCTAATTTTCTTTTGAGTGATTCCTATGAAATTGTTAACACCCATAACATTTCTTCCCTTGGAATCCTGTTTTTTTTTGTTGAGATTTTATAAATTTCCTAGCCAAATTAACATTATCTCCAACCTACTTGTTCAACAGACTACACCGGTCTCACAAGTACTTCGTTCGATTTCTGTCTTATATCAAGATTATGAATTTTGAATCGAAGCGATATCCACCCTCATAAGCCTAATTAAAAGAAGCCTTTCAACACTTCTTAATAAGTGTCTGATCGTTATTCAACGGGAAACCACACAAACACTTTAAAGCCTCTCTTGACTTTGAAGGAAGAGATTCGTGCCCGGGATCATTTGTTTCGTGTCTTTATTGACATCACATATTTTCCCAAAAGTGTTGCTTTATTTCTTTTTTTTTTACACCCTAAGCACGAAAATCTTTGATTTTCCTAAATTCAGGTTCTATTAATTACAAGGCATTTTAAATGGATTGGTGATTTATTAAAGTATGTGGTAAATATTGATCCACGTCGGCGAATTTTTTTTAAGATGTTGTTTTATTCTAAAGAGATAAGATGAAGACATGATGACTCAGGCGGGAGTCTAATCGATTTGATTTCAAACGGCGCAAGAGGGACGCGTGCGAATCTGAACCGTTTCATCTCCAAACGGCGCCTGATGGGAAGTCGTGTTATTAGGGGCCTGACATCCTCTCTCATGCGTGATCATCGGCTACCCCAACTGTCACGCATCAGTCCACTCCGAAAAACCCTTCGTTTTTCAATAGAAGATTTGGGAAGATCTTTCTCTCTCCTTAAACCACAGTATAAAAGGCAACATCCTCCACCGTTTACCTCTTTACTGCAATTAAAATTCCCAGAGAGCAAACAATCCCTCAACCTTCTTTGTTCATCATCTCCTCCACTTTCATCATAGCAATGGCAGATTCTTCCTCAGTTCATGCAACATCCCACATTTTGCCCATCCGCCCACAGCAAAGCTTGATCATCGATTTAACTCCTCAATCGTATAACGCATTTATGTTCCCCATCATCGAGTGTCTGAAGTTTTCTCCAATCGCTCCTGCACTTACCAGGGCTGAAACTGTTCCGATGGAATTCTTGTCACAAATCTTTGCCATCGCTCACTACGACAAGGTTGTCGACAGAATATTCTTTGATATCTTTGAACACAAGGCGTCGATTTCAAAGCAGTGATTTTGCTCGTTGTTAGGGTTTGACACAGATTCTTCCAGGGTCAATCCAGAATCCATCCCCATGGGTCATCTGTTCAACATGTTCTACAACATGGGATACGCGGAGGTGCTTACTACGGTGACGAAATTCAAGAAGTCGTGCCTACCTCCACAGTGGAATGGGATGTTCACTGTTTTGTTCAAGGGTTTATCTGAACGAAGCACCGGGTCTGATGGAGCCAGCCGTTTATTTCTCTCCATCATGCATGGTATCTATAATGGCATCAACATGGACTATGGGTCTGTTCTGTGGCAACATCTCATTCAGAGTCTCTCCTCCACTTCCAGACATTTAGAGATTTCGTATGCTCGATTTTGGACTATTATCACGAAATGGGTGATGGACAAGTACCACGTCCCCATTGTCGCTGGTGCTCCAATGTCTTCGATTGGTACCTTCCATACCACGAAGATCATTGTGTCGTATGCTTCAAAATTTCCGTTCAACATGTCTATTCCGGAAACGATGTATGGTGATGTTCCGGCTGACAGCAGGATCATTCAGATGTATAAAGAGTTCAGACGTTCTGGTCCGAGGGATCTTACTCCGGAGATGCTGAAATCCATTCATGACGCCGACAAGCCTGCTCTAAGAGGCAAGAAGGCTGATAAGGGAAAACAAGTGGCCAAGGGGGCGAAAGGCCCATCTCCAAAGAAGAGGAAACCCACCAGAGCTGCTCAGTCTCCACAGCAGAAGAGGAGAAAAACCCAACCGCGACGAAAGTTGATTATCGCTTCTTCCTCAAGCGAGTCTGAGGGTGATAGTTCTGATTCTGAAGGCTATCAACGTGGTAACACTCCACCACGATCTCCAACTCCTAAAGTTCATGTCTCTACTTCTCCATTTTCCTCTCCACCTAAAACCATTCCTATTTCTATTCCCCCCATAACTTCCACTACTCAAATACCACCAACTTCCATCCCAATACCAACACCAATATTCACCGAAGCAACCACAACAACCACTGCAGATGTTAGAACCAACGTATCTGATACGGGGGTTCATACTGACACACCTAAATCTACCCCAGCACCCGAAACCACCCCAGCACCCGAACAAACAACCCAACCTGAACCTACCCATACTACCGAACCACCAGCAACCATTTCTTGGCGGGGAGAATATAACTTTTGACTCAGTCTACTATAGTCCGTTTCAAGTACAAAGTGATGACGATGATGACGCTCCTGTCACCAAAAGGCATCTCCAGGAGCTCCATGATAAAACTGACTCACTCATCGCCTCATCTTCCACTTCTCAGTCATCCCTATCTGAAGCTGCAATTCAGAAAATTGTTGACGCTTTCTCCAAAGCTTAGCAAGCTTCACTTGCTTCTACAACCACCACCATAGATGCCTCTACCAAAGCTTGTCAGGCAGCGACCGAAAAAGTCGATAAACTATTTACTGATGCCTCTTCCCTATTGAAGTCTTTACAGGAGAGTGCCAACGCCGCCAAGACTACGCTGGAACCGATTGTCCACCAGCTAGCAACATCAGTCGCAACTGAGTTGAAGTCATTCGCTTCTCTTCGTCAAACAATTTTTGACGACAACTCAGCTTTCCGAACAACCATTGAGGAACGTCTCTCCAAGCTTCAAGAAGATTTCGCTGCCGAGAACACTCTCATGGATGCTCTCGCCAGGAAGACTACTGCTCTGAAGGTCAAGAGCATTCAAATCTCCAACTCTCAATAGGAGATTGAATCTCTTCGATCTGAAAGGGAGGTCATCAAATCGTGTGTTTCGGATGTCCACTCTGCCATCTCCAACATCTTAGAAGCACATGATCCAATTCTTAACTACACTGTGAGGCGTGACCTTGTAGAGAAGCTCGCTCCTGCCCTCGCCCTACTCAGCAAAATCGAAGGGCTCCTTGATTTCGTGTCCATTCTGAAACAAGGGGGAGAGAAGGAAACAATGTCTCAACCACCTCCTACTTCTGCAGCTACTCACACTACCGAACCTCCTCCAGTAGGCCAAGCCTCTGGTTCCAGTGTGAAAGACAAAGGCAAAAATATTGCTGAGGAAGAAGAAGAAGATAAAGAAACAATCGCCGACTTGTTGAAGCGTAAAAGTCGACGCAATGAGGCTGACATCAGTGCTCATGTGGCAAGAGAGGATGAAGAAGCCGAACGTAAACAGAAGGAAGCCCACGACCTTCTTGAGAGCAGGAAAACTTTGTTTCCTTCCTTTACTCTTGAGAGGATGATTAAAGAAGCCATTGACACACCGAGTATCTTGTGGCTGGAACCTGTGATCTCCTTAGATCGTTCCAATACTGTCGACTCATAGTTCGACATGCCACTGACCCGAAAGGCTTTTATCTTTCATTCCTTTTCCAACGTTGCAGAATTCCTTCATCCTCATCCTCAGGTTGATCGGGATCTAATTGATTTCTATCTGAAGGCTGCTCAACCCCAATATCAGACTTGGAGCGCTCAGAAAATTGTCAACATTCGGGTCTTGAAGCCGTACAGTGAAGGTAACTTCATCAACGTTCGGTTCAAGGTACTTCGGGGATCTGCCAAATCAGAACATACTATTTCCCTTGCTGATCTTCCCAACCTTAATCCCCATGATTGGATTATCTTGCACAACATCCTTCTCACCAATGACCATTTGAAGAGGATGCTTGTGTGCTACATCATGGAAGTTGCATTGATGGATCAGGAGATTGCAAGCGTATTTAAGAAGAAACCTACAATATCTCATGTTGGCTCTGCCAGTGATCTCAACCAAATGCAGATGGGGAAGATTGATTCGAGGAGGAATTCGGTCATGTTTACCAGAAACGAAGGACAGAAATGTCTTTTCGCCTTGGCTGACAAACATCTCTATACCACTGCATGTTTGGAGCACGTTTTGGGGATCATCCACAGATGCAAGCAGAACACAGCGGATGATATCAAGTACTTTGATAATATGATTCAATGGTACATTCGGTTCAGACAGACTATTCTCGCTCTTATCACACGTCTGTTTGATACTGTAAAGAAGTCTCCCGCTGCTGCTCCGAAGAAGAAGTAGTCTCGCTCCAATTTGACGCAAAGGGGGAGATTGTTGGGTCGTGTTTTGTGTAATGATTTGCGTCTATTGGGCTCGTTAGCTAGTCTATTTTGTATCTCCGGTATGGGCCTGTCCATCCATGAGTTTAGTAGGGTTTAGTATATATAGGAGCTTGCATGCATCCTAGAAGGTAACGATAGAATAGAACGATCAGAGTATTATTTCAGCAAGTTTATCGTTATCGTTCTTGTAACCCTAATATCCTCTACAGCGGAAGTTCTTAGTCGAGCTCTGCTGAGGATTGTTTGATCTAATCATTCGACACATATTGATCCATACTTGTGTTATTTACTGCTTTTGCATCCATCGCATTACCTGTTAAGAAGATCTAATCGATCTTTAAGTTTATTAATAACTTATCATGAACAATTAAGAAAGATGACTTGATGTCAGTTTGTAAAATGTTTTGGGAAGCAATTTACAGAAATTTGTTTGGTAAAAGAGCTTAAAGTGTAGTAAATCCTTTAGTATGCTGGTTATTAATCACATAATTGATATAATAACTAGCATGATTCAACCTGTATTCCCCCCTCCCCATTAAAGCATTTAAAAACATTTAAAAGATTGATTTAGGGGTATGAACTCACCTGTAGTTGGTGGTTTGGATGAACTGAAGATGTAGGATTGCTAGGTGTCAAGTGAAGACTTGAACACACGCTATGATCCTAGTTAACATATAATATCACATATATGTATCCAATTAGTCTTTAAGCAACTAATAAACAAAGTTAAGACACCCTAGGACATGATAAACACCTTCTACAAGTGTTATAAGTCCCAAGGATTGCATCTAAGTGTTGTAAGGAAAGGCTAGTGTGCTAGCGGTTCAAGGAAAACTCCATTAGAGAGTTTACGGTTTTGTGGTCACTAAAAAAAGAGTTTACAATCATAAACCCTTTAGTTTACGGCTGTAGGCTCATACACTTTTGACCATTTGTTGGTTTGAAGCCTTAAAAGTCCCTAGAAGCTTTTCTACTTGAAGTATGTGTCTTTGGAAGGAACTAGGGCACCATTTCACTCCTATTTGGAGTTTACGGTTCCTAAACCATTTTCCTTTGATTTTACTATCGTAAACTCATAAGGTTTATGGTATTTTGGGGGTTTTCAAGTCCTTAGCTCGTCAAAGAATGGATCCATGTTAGTTACTAAGGTATAGGAAGGAATATGGGTCATTTATACATAATTTGGGGTGTTTACGGTTTTGGGAGATCCCCAAACCGTAAACACATATAAATGAGAGATTTTGGTTCTTTTTATGTGTTAAACACATCAAGGAAGGGTTCCAAACTAGTTTCTAAGCATAAGGGAAGAGTTGGGGGCACTTTGGCACCTAAAATAGAGTTTACGGTCCAAGAAGATCTTGGACCGTAAGCTCCTTTTTCTTGTGATTCTTGAGTGATTTCTATGATATCTAAACATTTAGTAAGCTTTAAAACACTCTAGGGTAGAAGTACTTACTATATTGAAGCTTGAAATGAGTTAAAAGTCCAAGAACACTAGTGTGTGTTCTTGGTGAAAAAGGAAGAATCAACCTTTTGGAATGATTTCACGGTTAGAAGAGTGTTAAAACACTAGATTAAGCCATATAATCACTTAAGAAAGCTAGAATCGCTTACTAGTTTAAAGATCTTGAAAATCTTTTGGATGATACTTGAGAGAGAAATGGGTTTGGATCTTGAGTTTTTGGAAAGAGTGTAAATAATGACAAGTTCTCATATATATACTCCCAAATTTAGGGTTTTTGGCAAAAAATATTTTATTCAAACAGTAAACTCTAATTTCTTAGAGTTTTGGGATAACAGTGTTGCACAATAACCCTAGTGCATCCTCTCTCCTGATATCTCTAAAGAGTGAACCCTGAAATACTCCAACTTATTCTAAAAAGTCTGAAAATTAACAGCAACTGTTCTGACTTCTATTGACTTGATATATTTGCACAGAATAGAAATTTTGGGTTGTCACATCATCCCCTCCTTAGAAGGAATTTCGTCCTGAAATTAGCCTTCTTAGCATCACTGTTGGGGTTGCGCTCTTCTGATTTGGCAAAATACCCACTCGTAGACTTTGCAACTTTGCCCTTTTGTTCATGATAGGATTTATACCTGGTCCATCTATCATTGCCTCATGTATACAAGCCGTATATAATTAGCGTTAGTAGGACTGTCGGATGTGCGACTCTGCCCTAGGTCCACAACCCAACGAGGACAGGAGATAGGGCGGAAACACACATACTAGATTTGTGTAATCATAATCATATACCACCCTTACGTATACACTAAATAATAATAGGTGGGCTGTATTCGTCCATAGCCTCTGTGCTCGAACTTGGTCTGTTGGATGAGTGGTATTTCCGGGAGGTTTGCTAAGGTTCCTTCGAAAAAGATTTGAAACATGAGGTACTCTACGCATGAGTACTTCGGAGTTCTGGAACGACAACTTCGTTAGAAATATGATTTCGGAGAAAGAGATGTACGTACCAAAATGGTATTGTGAGGATCGAATGGACTCTAGTCGTATGATGAAATCGGAATCACTTGGAATAAGGGAACTAGATTTGATAATAACGGTGTTACAGACAAAACGCAACAGTGCAACCTTTAACAGAGCTACAATACTTTAGCTTTACCACAAGACTATTGCTGCGAACAAGGCATACTATAAAAGACAAGTATATGTAGCACGGGGGTCCCTTAACTGATGGGATCCCTCAAAAGGTAAGACTCGAGTCGCACTAATTTAAAACAGTTTATAAGTCTGTTACAATGAAATGCCTTAATTACTTTTACGTGGGTTCGGAGTACTCTCCCCTGCGGCAGTGATCCTTAATATTTTGCCATCTGCGCCGGAGTTCTTTGTTATAGGACAATCCTTCTTGAAGTGCCCTATCTCACCGCATTGGTGGCATGACTGGCTAGTACTAGCATTGGTGGTGGGAGTGAGGTGTTTAGTCAGAGTTACGTGGACACGGGTGCCTTCCTCATTACTCCACTTTGAAAATTTCCTCTTAAAGAGTCCAACTTTATCACTACTTTTGTGTGTAGGGTTGGTCCCAATGCCAGGGATTGGAGGAATGGGTCGTGCCGGTGCTGAAGGGGCAGGAGTTGCCACTTGCTGCTGTTGCATGGCAAGTCTTTGGAATCGCTTTCGCTCACTTCTGGCTTGGCGATATCGTCTCCTCTTTTCGGTCTTACGACTTCGCAAGTCCGTGACTGTTGTCATTTCTTGACTTCCCGGATTGGTACTACAATCGGAACTCTCGACTCCTTTGTCAGTCTTGTTTGTGTTGCCGGAGTTGATGTGTGTAAGGAAAGTTGTCACTGCAGCTGCTACTGCAGCTTGTAACGTAGCGACATCGATATGGAGGATAGGGGTTTCGTTGCTCGGTTGATTGTTTCCGGATGACGACAAGATTCTGTAACACGAAAGATAAGGATTTTATGAGCAATTTTGGTTGAACCTAAATGTACTTCGATCGCTTAAGTAAAGAGTAAGAGTATGTTCTCGAAAGTTTGACCTACAACCTTTGATGCAGTCCTAGTACGGAATTGTAGTATGTTCACGAAGGTCCGACCTACATCCCTATGATGCAGTCCTTAGTAAGGAGTAGAAGTAAGCTCATAGAATGGTCTCAAGATGTTTGTCGTTCAAGCCGAGGTAACGTTGGTTGGTGAATAACATGATCCAACCCTTGAAAGAGGCTTGAAAATGATTCTAGAGTTAAATTACTATAGCCCAAAGACTTTGACTAAAGCAAGTTTCAGATAGACTCCAATGAAGGCATGAAGAAGGTTTTTGAACAGAGAGTGGCACGAAAGTTAGCCGTCTATCAATATCATCGATGTTTAAGATGTAATAAGTTTAGGAAAATTTGACCTTATAGAAGGTCTTAAATCATATCCTGTGTAGCAAAGTTTTGGCCGCATAAGGGCCTAACTAAAAGTACCTACAGTACAAGGCAGTTCCATATAAAATGCCACATAGGACATAGACAGGAACACGGTTCTTTAAAACAAGGAGGAAAATGCAGTAAGGCATCTACTATTGGCGACGGTCATCCCTCTGGTGAACTCTTAGTTCAACCAGTTGGCGTTCCACATCAAGTAGGTGTCTTTCGTACACCCTCTGGCGTACTTGGAGCTCTATGACTTCGGACGGATACCCGATACCCTACCAGACCACATCCCAACGGGGAAAAGGAAATAAAGCAGGTTAGCCTTCCTAAGTCCTTTAAACATTATTTTTATAACTATACATATACATGCATGCTTTTAACAAGGTATCTATGTAAAAGTATCCTGGCGAGTGTATCCAAGTAAGTGTATCTCTACAAACAACATGTATTCATATGGACTCATGAATGAACTGACTCTTGTGTGATTCCTCGTACTAGGAATGGCAAGTGGTATTTCCTAACTAAACCTATTATAGTTACTAGTAATGAACATGTATAATCCTAGTATACCTTTGCTACCCAAAGGTATTGAACTGACTGATGGAACTTTCATGTCTCTATATGTATACATGATATATAACTGATAGTTAAACGACCTTCGGATGGATACCCGATACCCTACTAGACCACATCCCAACGGGGAAAAGGAAATAAAGCGGCTTAGCCTTCCTAAGTCCCTTAAACATTATTTATATAACTATACATATACAGGCATGCATTTAACAATTTAAAGTATAAAATAAGTTTTGTAAAACATTTAAGGGTTTTGAACAATTAAGAAAGATGACTTGATGTCAGTTTGTAAAATGTTTTGGAAAGCCATTTATAGAAATCTGTTTGGTAAAACAACGTAAAGTGTAGTAAATCCTTTAGTATGTTGGTTATTAATCACATAATTGATATAATAACTAGCATGATTCAACATGTATTCCCCCCCCCCCCCTTAAAGCATTTAAAACATTTAAAAGATTGATTTAGGGGTATGAACTCACCTGTAGTTGGTGGTTTGGATGAACTGAAGATGTAGGATTGCTAGGTGTCAAGTGAAGACTTGAACACACTCTATGATCCTAGTTAACATATAATATCACATATATGTATCCAATTAGTCTTTAAACAACTAATGAACAAAGTGAAGACACCCTAGGACATGATAAACACCTTATACAAGTGTTATAAGTCCTAAGGATTGCATCTAAGTGTTGTAGGGAAAGGCTAGTGTGCTTGGGGTTCAAGGAAAACTCCATTAGAGAGTTTACGGTTTTGTGGTCACTAACAAAAGAGTTTACGGTCGTAAACCCTTTAGTTTACGGCCGTAATCTCATACACTTTTGACCATTTGTTGGTTTGAAGCCTTAAAAGTCCCTAGAAGCTTTTCTACTTGAGGTATGTGTCTTTGGAAGGAACTAGGGCACCATTTCACTCCTATTTGGAGTTTACGGTTCCTAAACCATTTTCCTTTGATTTTACTACCGTAAACTCATAAGTTTTATGGTATTTTGGGGGTTTTCAAGTCCTTAGCTCATCAAAGAATGGATCCATGTTAGTTACTAAGGTAAAGGAAGGAATATGGGTCATTTATACATATTTTGGGGTGTTTACGGTTTTGGGAGATCCCCAAACCGTAAACACATATAAATGAGAGATTTTGGTTCTTTTTATGTGTTAAACACATCAAGGAAGGGTTCCAAACTAGTTTCTAAGCATAAGGGAAGAGTTGGGGGCACTTTGGCACCCAAAATAGAGTTTACGGTCCAAGAAGATCTTGGACCATAAGCTCCTTTTTCTTGTGATTCTTGAGTGATTTCTATGATATCTAAACATGTAGTAAGCTTTAAAACACTCTAGGGTAGAAGTACTTACTATATTGAAGCTTGAAATGAGCTAAAAGTCCAAGAACACTAGTGTGTGTTCTTTGTGTTCTTGGTGAAAAAGGAAGAATCAACCTTTTGGAATGATTTCACGGTTAGAAGAGTGTTAAAACACTAGATTAAGCCATATAATCACTTAAGAAAGCTAGAATCACTTACTAGTTTGAAGATTTTGAAAATCTTTTGGATGATACTTGAGAGAGAAATGGGTTTGGATCTTGAGTTTTTGGAAAAAGTGTAAATAATGACAAGTTCTCATATATATACTCCCAAATTTAGGGTTTTTGGCAGAAAATATTTTATTCAGGCAGTAAACTCTAATTTCTTAGAGTTTTGGGATAACAGTGTTGCACAATAACCCTAGTGCATCCTCTCTCCTGATATCTTTAAAGTGTGAACCCTAAAATACTCCAACTTATTCTAAAAAGTCTGAAAATTAACAGCAACTGTTCTGACTTCTATTGACTTGATATGTTTGAACATAATAGAAATTTCGGGTTGTCACAGCCGAGTTGTACAACATTGTTCACTTCAGTAAGGGGACGATCGGGGAGTACTCGGATTTGTAACTCGCCTCGGTAAGGGGCCGAGTAGGGAGTACTCGGATGAGTAATCGGACAACTCGGCGAGTTTTACAACACTGCTTGATGCATTTATTGACATGAAAAGTGTGACTAAATCATATATACCAGCTGTCAATGTTCTAGCACGAATTGAATTTCCAAATGAACAATCGAATTATAAAGTCACTCAATAGTCTAAAACAGGCCTGAAGCATGGAAAATAATTATGTTCTAAGGATAAGAACCCACGAAAAAGAAGAGGAGTAGAAAATGCACTAGATCATGAGGAAAGTGTTCCTGGAGAAACACGAAATATCAAAAATCCCCCAGGAGAGGAAAATTTTGCAATAAATTATGGTCAAATAAATAGAATATGTGACCAAGATGAAACTGATAATATAAATGCAATATTTTCTTTTCAGTTGCATGTGATACTATGATTGATGATCCCAAACCATAATTTGTCATTGAATGTCAAAGAATAAACGATTAGGTGAGTGAAAGGAGGCTATGCTATGCAAGTTGAATTAAATTTTCTTAACAAGATAAAGGTTTTTGGAACAATTATTCTCACACCTGGAGTTGTGAAACCATTAGGGTATAGATGGATCTTCGCACAAAAACGAAATGAGAAAGATGAAACTGTATGATACAAGGCTAGGCTTATGGCTCAAGGTTTCTCTTAAAGACCTATATTTGATTATGAGAAAATTTATTATCCTATAACGGATTCAACCTCTTTTTGATATTTACTTATCTTGGTAGTCTCTGAAAATTTAGAGATGCATCTTATGGATGTTGTTACAACTTACTTGTATGGATCACTTGATAGTGATATCTACATGCAAATCCTTGAAGAATTTAAAATTCCTGAACCATTAAGTGCAAATCCTGAAGAAATTTATTCTATAAAACTACAAAGATCTTTGTATTGGTTAAAGAAATTTGGATGCATGTTATATAATCTTTCAAGCGATTATTTGACAAGTAAAGGATATAAAAATAACACCATTTGTCCATTTGTATTTATTAAGAAAACAACATCTAGTTGTCTATTTTGATGATCTAAACATTATTGGAACGGATAAATAAATCCTTGAAGTGATTGAACTTTTAAAGAAAGAATTTGAATTAAAAGACCTTGGCAAAACTAAATAGTGTATTGGTTTCCAGATTGAGGATATGACTCACGTAATACTTGTACATCAATCAAAGTATACAGAAAGAGTCTTGAAACATTTTAATATGGCCAATGTCAATCTTTTAATCACACCCAATGGTTTTTAGATCACTAATTATTAACAAATATCCATTTGTCACACACTTCAGCTGATGGCAGAAATGTCAGGCTGTGCGACGTTTGATGTAGTACAAAGTTATTGAATACATTGAACAATACACAATAGACATAACACAAACGATACTTTTATTTCTTAGATAATAGATTATATAATTATGTGTAGAACAAGCACACGACACTTCTTAAAATAGACTAAACAATCAAAGAACAAATAGCATTTCCAACCGATCCCTTGATGACTCTTTTCTCATTGCTATTGTTATTGCTCATTTTCCTAAGAATACATGTGGTTTGAAAACGTCAACATAATGTTGGTTAGTTCCTAGATTTTTATACCTTCGAAAATAGCCTTTAGATAGTTTTTGGCATAGGATCTTTGTTTATGAATATGAATTTGATAAGATACTATAATAGTATTATTTTTTATATTCTTAATATTTGAATGTTATAAATTCTCTTTTGTATTCACCCTTTCGTATACTTCATCTATATGGTCTTCACCCCTTTCTTTTTTTGATGTATACTATTACTACCTCAATGTGTTCCTCTTTATATGGTTTAATTAATTTAAGGCTGGCCAAACAATGCTACAATAAGTTCCTATAATCAAGCTTTCAACTTGATACTTTCCCCGCACGACGCTTCATCGGTGTGACACCATCGTTCTCTACTATCTATTCTAAAAAATTTATTTACAATTGCAGAAAATATACTCAAAAATTTTAAACTATTACATCCTAGGTTAAATCAAGTGAGCACAATATATAAAATGTATATATCTATATAAAATGAAGAATACAAAAATAGCTTTCTACTATGTAACATCCATAAGAATTCATAAAATTTAAACTTTTCAAAACAATCATTTTTCTAAAGAAGTGTTTACAAAAACCATTGTTTCAAAAACATTATTTAAAATCAGAATCGTTTTCAACATAGTTTTCAAAATATTCACATTATCAGAGTTTCCTAGAAATCATAAGTCGAAAAACGTGATGATGTGTACAGTCACACCTTCACCTTGACACGATCCACTGAAATACCTAAAACCATAAACAAAAACTATAAGCACGAATCTTAGTGAGTTCCCCCAAAATACCAATCACACAACAGATCACATATATAAAATAACAGCATGCAATGGGTCCATAGCTAAAAGACTAGATTACCCCTAAGCCCACAGTATGAGTATGGCTTGCGTATCGGGCCCACATCTCATATATGGCTTGCTCTTGAGCCCACAGCATAAGTCTGGCTTGCCCTCGGGGCCTACAACTTATATCTAGATTGCTCCTTGTACCAATCAGTCATCGACTAGAAATATCAATGTTCAACCTTTAATATGACTCTGACATACCAACCGGTCCTCAGCCCATATCTATAATGCTATTGAGCCCTAAGTATGAGTATGGCATGCCCCACCCGACCCTCAGATCATATCTAGAATGTTATTGAACCCTCAGTTGGAGTCTGGCATGCCTCACCCATCCCTCAACTCGTATCTGGAATGCTCCAGGGTTTGTTGGCTACAACAAACCCAACCCAACATGTCAACATATACTAGACAACAACATATACAGATAATCATACAGACAAAATCACAGGTAGTCCTACAGATCTAC
This sequence comes from Lactuca serriola, assembly GCF_051521515.1. NCBI lineage: Eukaryota > Viridiplantae > Streptophyta > Magnoliopsida > Asterales > Asteraceae > Lactuca > Lactuca serriola. Next base: position 158,613,458 of record NC_136413.1, on the reverse strand, counting down.
CAGACTATCATATCAGCCACTAACATAATCATGCATATTTATTCCATAATCAACATATCAACAAATAACATGATATCAAACCAATGGGTCGGACTTGGTGCCTTCGGCCTGTAAGTACAGTGAGGAAAACTCACCTCACACTACCGAATCACACCGACGATCCCTGGTTATTGGCTGACAAATCCCTGAACTGCAAATACCAAGCCAACACCCCATCAACAGTTGATCCCACGAAAAATCTATGATTGCAAATCTACTAGAGCCTGCTCTATCAAATACCATAAATGACAATCCATTAATAACTAGCTCTTGACTCATACCATGAGTCCAATTTAGGGTATAAAACCTTTTTACCCTTCCTCAAACTTGGCCCAAGACTAAGGCCCAAATATGGCCAAATTTTCCAAATTAGGCCCAATCCCTTTCATGGCCTTCACTCAAGAAAATCCAGCAAGACAAAAAGCCCAAACCATAAAATCCAAATGGCCCAACATGGCCTAATACAATCCAAGTCCAAAAACCGAAGCCCAAAACGAAGAAGCCCAACATTGCCTCCTACGTTGGGCGTACCCCGGAGGTACGCTCAGCGTACACTAGGCTACACAGAATCTACCATTGGGGTGCCTGATTGGGTACGCGGGGCGTACCCTCACAATGCTCATTTCATTTCTTAAGTTCTTAATGGCTTTGGCACTTGAGCGTATACTTCAGATCCAAGGGCCAAATGCACCCTAGAGTCATAAAGTCTCCAACTTTATGACTTTACATGTCCAAAAGTTCTTAATATAAGGTCTTAATCCATTAAGACCTTTTTCCAAATGCATAAGACACTCCTGGCCATTAGGACCTCATTTTTATGACTAAGCACCCTTCGTAGGGTCTAGAAGGACAGCTCAAAACATCCAAAATCAAACATGCACTAAGATGAGATTTAAGCAAACCAAGCATAAAGGTAGCAACTTTTTACCTTTTGGAGCTTCCCAAGAAGATGATGATCCAAGATCTAAAAGCTTGCTTTCCTTCTTAGACTCCTTGATGCACTTCCTTCTCCTTTAAGAACACAAATAACACATTTTAAGCTCAAAACACTCTCTTATGGGGTTAGGGTTTGCTAAGAATGGCTCAAGAACTTGGAGGCTGAAAGAGTGAGGCTAAATGATCCATAAAGGTGCTTAAATACCCTTCAAACCATAAAAATTAGGGTTTCACTCGGACATTAGTACGTCCAGCGTACATATGTGTATGCCAAACATACTACTCATGCTCCCAAAAATTACCATTTTTCCACCAGGGCTTCCCATAGCAACTTCCTTCAAATACAAGGACCAAAAATGACATAATTAAAGCCCAAGGGATGAATTTGAAATTACCTAAAAATTGAGGTGTTACATACTATTTACATCTTGTTCTTGTGCTCATATCTTCTCCTCTGGTACCACAGTTGCTAATACATGAACCTGAAAAAATAGAAAATCTCTACTACATCAAACACTAGGTTTGGTGAGTTATTTTTCTATCTTTTTCTATCTTTCATTCTCTTAGATCATACCTGTCATCATAGTTAATTCTCCAATCTATCTCATACTCTGCATATATATTAACTCGTATGATGTGATACATCTCGCCTATACTTTGTCTCGTATTCTTTATTAAATCTCATCTTTGTTTAGTCTCATTCACTTTGTATATCTCTACTTAATCTCGCATACTATATATATCTCATCTAAAATATCTCACTCAACTCAGTCTCACATGCTTTTTATATTTCATCTCATATACTCTATATATACCTCATCTCATGCTCAAGTTCGTACACTCCATAAAACTCATCTCATGCTCAATCTCATAGACTTTGTATGTATCATCTCAATTAGATCTTGTACATTCTATATATCTCATCTCATACTCAATCTCATATACTCTTTATTTCTCATCTCAATTAGATCTCGTATACTCTATATATCTTGTCTCATACTCAATCTCATATACTCTGCATGTCTCATCTCAATTAGATCTCGTATACTTTATATATCTCATCTCATACAATCTCATATAGTTTGTATGTCTCTTCATAATTAGATCTCATATGCTATATATCTCTTCTTATACTCCATCTCATATACTTTGTATGTCTCATCTCGACTTATATAAAAATCTGAAATCCCATAGGAAATATACTCATTTTTAATCTCATTCCCGAAGGAAATATACTCACGTTCCCGAAGGAATATTAATCTCACTCCCGACGGAATTATCTTCATCACATGCTCTGCTACATGTTTTTATGTATATCTCATACATATACACCAATTATATAAATGCATGCTTATATACATTATATCTATGTATATTCATGATCTATTTTCGTCTCATAACTTGATTGCATTCACTTAGTGCCTCAAGGTTCTCATACATTCATGTATAAATATATAATTTAAACATATAAAAATCATAAGAAAGAGTGAGAATAATAACTCACCTTATCAATTAGTGAAAATTAACTGTCCCACTTTGGCTCCTTTTGTCCATTACTTCACCTTGATCCATCTTTAGCTCCTAGGCATATTCATACACATTCACAAATCTTAATACTTGTATTTGACTATTAATAGATTAATTACTCTTAAGATCAAAATAACCACCTAATGAGTTAAAACTCTATCTTTCCATTGCCTATCTCAAAATCTCATTCAGTTGATGAATTAAGCATTTCCCAAGACCTAATTCATTACAATCTAACTCTAAAACATCAATTACTCAAAATCATTAGTTAGGGTTTCAAACCCTAACTCTCATTGAATTGGTTTAACCATATAAGTCACCTCGTAAGATTGTTAAAAGCTTTTAAACACTATCAATAGCATCATAATTGAGTTATAAAGTGATGAACTCAAACAATCTAACCAAATTAAAGATTCCACCATTAAAGCTCAAAGCTTCACAAAAGGAAGAAATCATTACCACAACGGGAAAAGGATGTTAATCCTTGAAATCTACCATCTCTAACTTATCATGGCACCATTTTTGCATCATAATCACCCCCCTCTCAACTCTCGATCGATCCCCCATCAAGAATGATCGGAATGAGCTCATAAAAAAATTATAATGTGATTTTTGTGCGTCCTCACATTGTGACAAAGGTTGGTCATGTCTCTATGAGTATTGGTCACGTTGTAGTTTTTGGGAATCAGCAAAGTACATTGTTGATTCCATTCTAGCTTTGGGGTTTTTTTGTTGTAACTTCAAACACGTATAAATTCTTTGTTTCTAATCTGTTTTTGATGATCTTTATATCCACATGAAGGTGGAAACATACTCTATATGTTTTTTAATTCATATCTCATTGAATTAATGCGGTTCTTAATCTATTAAGTCACAAAGTTGGCCTAAAAAGCATACAAATACCAATTTTACCCTTTGGCCAAAAATGCATTTCTTGTGCATTCTTTCTCTAGAAATCACTCATCTAAACTCTTATAATGACTTAAACTCATCTTGGCCATCTTCATGAAGTCACAACTTCATATTTTCTTCTTTTTCTCATAAATGACTAGATTTCCCTTTTTGTTCAATATTTAAGTAAAATCCAATCTTTCTAAATTTTAGGTTGTTAGACTTGGACGTCGTAAAATAGTTTACAAAGTTATTCCTACTGTTTTTCGACCATCAAGTTTGTAGCTAGCAACCATAAGTGGAGGCGTTAGTTGCGTATAGATCTATATATATCTTTCCTGCACACTTAATATTATTCCTAAGATATTGGAAGGATTTTTCTAATATCTTCGGTTTCGCGTTACACTTCAATCCATGTGAGTTTCACGACCCCATTTTAAAGTTTTTTACTATTTTCTGGGGAGAATACATGTATTAAATGGTGTTATTTCTATTAGGATTATAGAAACGCTATTAAAACTTTATCGAAACATGGTTCAAACAACAAATACAGTAGAATTGTATTGTAGAAACTATACCCAAACACCAAATACAATAGAAATGTATTGTAAAATCTCAAATCATAGAATGATCAAAATAGTGTGTCATATTGTAGATATTTTTCCCGGAAACTTGTTCTTTTAAAGTTAAGGCCATCAAATTGGTTTAATATTAATAAATTCATGTGAGCCTTTTTATTCATCAACTAAGTATCAAAAACTTGGAAAGACATTTGGCTTATAACCATTAATTCTTGATGATCGGGTGAATTATGTATAGATCTATACATGTTGACATCCCCACATGTGGTTGTTAGCTACAACCTTGACGGTTGAGTCACACCAGAAGAGACATATCAATTATTTTATAGCTCGGTTATAGGAGCTCACAATGAATATAATATATATATATATATATATATATATATATATATATATATATATATATATATATATATATATATAGAAACTTGAAATACCTGTATACATACAAGGAATATCATTTCAATAGGAGATGGGTTATAACAACCCATAATATACATAAAATGTGTTATGTAGGGTATGTAACTACCTATATACATACCAAGACTACTTTTCAATCTCAAAAAGTAACCATCAAATTCAGTAAACATACTTTTAGTATAAAAGTACATGTTCAGTAAACATACTTTTTGTATATAAAGTATACGTTCAGTAAACATACATTTTGGTATAAAAATACACTTTCAGTAGACATACTTTTGGTATGAAAGTACATGTTCAGTAAACATACTTTTTGTATGTACTTTCAGTAAACATAATTTTAGTATAAAAGTACACTTTAAGTAGGCATACTTTCGGTATGAAAGTATACTTTTAGTAAACATAATTTTTGTTTATAAAGTACAATTTCAAAAAACATATTTTTTGTATAAAAGTACATGTTCAATAGACAAACTTTTATTATAAAAGTACATTTGATACAAACAACACAAACCTATGAACTCACTAACATTACGTTGACACTCTTTCGGAAACACATGTATTCTCAGGGAAATAAGAGCAAAAAGATTTCAACTATGAAATAAAGTCATGGAGTCATGGTTTTCTATTGATTAGTTTCACTAGCCTACCATTGGAGGCCTACTTATGTATGTCAAATGATGTAACTTTAAAAGAGTAGCAATATAAACATATTTTCAGTAACAATATTTTTGTTGTTATGTTATTTGTAACGCCCTGCTTTGAATCGTTTCCCATTTCGGGTTGGTGATCAAGGATTAAGTATTATCAGACTTAGGACCCTTGAATAATTGAGATTTGGACTCATTTAGGGGTGGATGATGTAATTTGGATGATCTAGGTATTCGGTTTGTGCTTTAGAGCCAAAGGGTATTTTGGCAATATGTCAGCTTGGGCTTTTATGGAAATTGGAGGTTTGTTTGGGATAATGTAAGGAAAGTATGATTTGATTAAAGCGTAGAGCTTCTTGTTACCATTTCATGGATATAAGGATCGTCGGAATCGGAATTATAACAAAGAAGTTATGGCCTTCGGAGTGCTTAAGGGTTTAAGAGGAAACCCTAGTACGTGGGGTGTACTGATGCGAAGGGTGTTATGCGAGGCGTAATATAGTGTACGCTTAGCGTACTGTGAGGGTTGGGTCGAGGGTGCGAAACTTCGTACGCAGGCCGTACAAGGGGTAAATGAAAGCCTTAATTTTTGATGTTGTACCCTATATAAGCACATTAAGTCATTAGGGTTAGCCCCTTTACCAGCCTCCAAGTCCCCAAAACTCTAGAAATCGTCCCTTAGCCTCTATAGTGATGTTTTTGAGCTCATGGTGTGCATATTGGTGTGTTTGGCTCTTATTCAAGAAGAAAGAGTTTGGTGCAAGGTTATGGATCAAGGAAGAGCTTATGGATCTTGATTATGTGCTTCATTTCCAGTTTGTTTCAGGTAAAAATCTATGAACTTGTTAATTTTGGCTTAGATCTATTATTTATGAGTTTTGGTCCCTTTTTAGCCCAAGATGAGATCTAGTGGTTTGATACCACTCCAGGAGCTATGCGTTGCCACTCTTGGTGTTTCCGAGGTTCTATATTCATAAAGTTGACACCTTTAGGGTTTAGAATCATTCATGCACGAGATTATGTCCATTTTGTGAAAGTATAATGTTATATCTTGAAGTTAGGTTTTTTAGGGGCATGCAAAGTCACCAAGTCAGTAACTTTATGGTTCTAGACACTTTTTTTGGACTCAGATCAATGGTTTGGACCTCTGGACTAAAGCATTAAGAGCTTAATGAAGATTTTGGCTTAATGGATGAGTATATTGGGCGTATAAGTCTGTACACACAGCGTACAAGCCAAATAGCGGGTATGCTTAGCGTACAACTGAGTATGTCCCGCGTACTCATTCTGGTGAGATTTTGCATGTTGGGCCTCAAGTTAGGGCTTTCTTTTGGGCTAAGTTGTTTGAGTTCTTATTGGGCCATATGATTGCAAGTGTTTTGGACTAGGGAAAATGGTTAGGATTTAGGGTAAGGACATGTAAGGGGTTTGTGCCTAATTTGGAAAATTGGGCCATTATTGGGCCTTGGTGGATTATTGGACTTCTTGGCCTTATATATTGTGAGATTGGGCCTTAGTCTTGGTCCAAGCCAAGTTAGGGGTAAAATGGTCTTTTTACACCAAGTATGGATTTATGGTTGTGAATTGGAACCCAAATGTTAATTGGGTGTTGTTTTGGTATTGATTAGCTTGGGGATTCGTTAGACCAACAGCTAGGGATTTCCAGTGAGATTCAGCAGTCGAGGTGAGTTTCTATTGGATAAGGTGTCTAAGTCCATAACTATTTCTGGTAAATACTTGACCCGACCCGACATGGTCCATTTGGGTTGCATGGCACCATGCAATTGGATAAACTAAATGAGAGAAATAACACATATGGTTTATTAATATATTATAAGTTCTAATATATTAATAATATTATTTAATTAGTTTTGATCTAGAATTAATTTAGAATTATGTAAGTGATCAAAAGAATAACTAATTAAATATATGGGTAGATTATGTAAATTTACCATATCTTATATAGTGGGCTAAAAGGCTCCATGGATTATCAAGTTGGGTTCCACCCATAGGTTGCTCCATGGATGCTCCATAGAGTTAACCCATGGATTGAGAAATGAAGAGTCATGTTACATTAGGGTTTTACCTAATGCAACACACTATATAAGGACCATGTCTCTCCCCAAAATCGGTGACACTAGTGATACACTAGAGAAACAAGAGGGCTTGGCCGATTTTGAGTGTGTTAAAGTATTCTCTCAAGTTTATACTTTGCATTTGGTGTTGTGTGAAGCATTTGAGGCATCACACTTGAGGTGCTAGGCTCACAAGGTTTCAAGGAACACTTTCAACAACTAGGTATGTAGTTCTATCTTTTATACAAGGAAAATTATACCCCATGTATGCTAGATAGGTTCATAACCTTGGAAAAACAACTTTGCATGATTATTAGACAAACATAGATCCAAGGTTATTAGGGTTGCATGTACACTTAGGAAGTGTTAGAATGCTCAAAACCCATCAGTTTCCTCACTGGGATTAGCAACAATGTCAGCCCATATTGTTATGTTAGGATTCCAGGAGTATGCGTGACCCTTTCATGTGTTATTGTGCTGTTATGTATACCGAGCAAGGTTCGATGCCGGGAGAGGCCTGATGACTGAATTGTATGCTGTTATTTTATGATTATTGTGTGTGTTATCAAGATTATGGGATAGATATATCATATGTGTATAGTAGGCGGGGCCTAATAAGTATATTGTATGCTGGTTATTAGTATCTGTTTTTATGTTTACTGGCCAGGGCTCAATGATTGTATGGTATGCTATAGTCTTTGTGATTATCACATGTACTGGTAAGGTTATATGTTTATATGTTTATTGATGGATTTTAGGTAAAACAAATAAACTAGAAAACAATTCCTAAGTTCGCATGCAACCTACTTTGAATCTATGTTTTAACTATTGAACATATAACCTTGAAATGAAAAACAAGAACCCTAAAGGAAGAGGCTATTTTCGAAAATAACAAATTAGGGTTTTTAGAATCACATACCTTTCAATTGCTATAGTAAGCAATTGACAATCCATTTGAATCTTGATCTTCTTGGAAGCCTAGCACCACAATTGTCGTGCCTCTAATGGTATGGAATCACACCCAAGAGCTAGCAAGAAGGAATATATATATATATATATATATATATATATATATATATATATATATATAGAGAGAGAGAGAGAGAGAGGAAATGGAATGCAATTTCGTCCTAGGGTTTCTTCAGGAGATATGGTGGTCGAAATTTGGAGCTAAGAGGCTCCTTAAATAGTTGAGGTAGCTAGGGTTTAAGGGATAATGCTAATGTTCCTTTGCTTAAGGCCCAAGCTAATCCAGAAGCCTTATCCAAGGCCCAAGCAATTGACTGTGATCCATGATGTCGTCTCACCGCCCGACGTTCCCGCCATCGGCTAGGAGTATAACACACTTGTACTAAATGCTTCTTCCATGATGTCTATTGTGCTCACAAACTGTAGTATATCTTCAGACATCGTAATGAGGGGCATTTGCATTCTACAACGCTAGTTTTCTATGCTCCTCCTCCGTAGAAGGCAGTAATGGGATTTCCAGTATTATCATTCGTTATTTCGCACGTTGATAATCATGAATCATTTCTAAGGCAATAATATCAACAAAATGACGTTGCTTGTCTTCAATACGTACTGTTTCATATTTTTTATGGCAACGCTTCTTCATCACTCGAGTCATTGGATGTCGAAGACTGTGATTAAAAATATAAAAAAAAATGTATTAAAAAAAGTGTGCCAAAAGTAAAACCAACTTGCATAAACATGTCCATAACAAAAATTGTAAAATGACAACTAGCCTAAAACAATATATTTGTCTAAACTTGTTCCGGTCTATCTTTCAGAGTTCTATTTGCTTTCAATTTAAGCTTTAATATCCTCTCTGATTTCCTTCTAAGGTCTATACGTGTCGTTGGTGGTTTATTGTTTGATTTTTTTTCGAATTCAACATCTAGTTTTTTTATCTGAAAAAAATATATATCAAATAACATTTAGATATAGTACTATAAAAAATATGTACTCTTTTTAATAAACTTTTCTCGGACATAATTCTAAAAGCTCTTGTAAATGAGAAATAATTTGTTCGTCCGTAAAACCTACTTTTTTTAATAGCATCCACAAAAATTATTCTTCAGATTAATACATGGTATTGGTTTAACGCAAATCAACTTCAAAAATAATTTAACAATATCAAAAACAAAAATAAACAAATATGTTCATGTCATTTCGGAATGTAATTATCATTCCAGACTGTCATTTTAGAATTGATCATCATATTCCGGATTGTGTTCTTTCTGGATTGGTACTACCATTCTAGAATCACTTGTAATTGGTAATGTAGACTTATTTCCTCTCTAAGGAGTGGTATTAGCACATTTTAAGGTAGTTATATGGTTAAAACTAAAAATAATAATAATAATAATAATATGGACTTGTTCTTCGTATTCCAAATTTTTTCTACTCCTTTTGTAATACAGAAAACTGTTTGTAAATTAAAATGCAAGTAAATTAAAGAGTAAAACTCACCAGCTTTGTTGAATCCATGGTAGATAGCCTTAAAATTCTATTTTCAAAATATAGGAAAAGGTTCGGAATGTCAGAAGTAACAAGTTCCGGAATGGTTATTCTGGTTTTATGGGTGCGGGCCTCGTATATATGGCATTCAGCTATAGTAATGGGTTTGGCACGTTTATATCTGCTCCAGAATGCCCATTATGAAGACAGAAGTTAGTTTTTCAAAAAAAAAAGGTCAGAATATTCGATTCCCTTTTATGTAAATGCTGTTTTTTGGTGTCAAAATTAAAACCCGGTTTTCTTATAAATAATAAAGTAATAATAGATAAATAATAATTAATTATCCGTGTATTTTTTTTTAAACGGCGAAAAGGTTATTATTAATACCACTAGCAAGTAGCTGGCTTTGTGTTTTCTCTTTAATTTATAGTCTTTGCCTTTAAAAAAATAGCTAGTAGTTATAAAAAAGCTCTGAACTGATGAGCAATTACAATACATAAGTAAGAGAGGGGAGAAATACACCACGAGTTGCAGTTAAGATGTGGAATATTTGTCCTGTTTTTGATCCACACAAAAGTGTTCTCTTAGTTAGTTTAGATTATTGAACACTTTATTATTCACTCCAAATAAACCAAGCTGTCATTGTCACGATCGCTTTAATTGGTTTAGATTGAAATTTGAAACACATTTCTTTGGCTTGCATATCATACTTCAATGGCTTCTTTGACTTTAGATGGATACAATGGGCCCAGCAATAAACATCAAGTCCGTCCAAATATGCTCCCATATTACTTTAGAGAAAGCCACGTCAGCAGGAGCCTATCCTAATCATCCACAGGATGGAAGGAAGGACAAAGTGTGGAAGGTAGAGTAGATTATCCGTATATGTTAATGGAATTCGGAGTCTAGTGATTTATTAATTACACCTTTTGAGAACCTGAATGGTTGGAAGTTATTTTAGTGTTTCATAATGACCAGACAAAGCTTTAGCAATTTTAGGCATGCAACCCCCAAAAATCTAAAAAACTTCTTTTTCCCCCTTTATTTACGTAATACTTTCTGTTCACATCTCTCTCTCATATATTTTTATCATCTCAATTTTAAAATATATAGTAAAAAGTAAAAACTATATATAACTTTTTAACTTTTTATCTTTTAGACAAACTTCAAAAATGGTCCCTGTGGTTTTCGAAAATCTGAAGTTTAGTCCCTAATTTATAAAACCTCATAGATGGTCCATGTGGTTTCAAAACTTTTAACAAATGATCCTTTTTGCTAACTCCGTTAGCTTTTATCTGTTAACTCAAGGGCATTTTTGTCATTTCATATCACAATGACCATTTATGAAGTTTTATCTTATTTACTATTATTTTTTTAAATTAAAAAAATGCAAGGTCTCTCTCTCTCTCTCTCTCTCTCTCACACACACACACACACACAGATAATTAGAGAATTTCTTGAAAATTTCCGTTGTGATAACTTTGGTTGGAAGTTTGTTCATCATATTACATTAGAAAAACCCACTACACACTTTTTTGCACTTTTTTGCTCTGTTCTATATAGCTAAACACCATAAAAAAATCTATCTATCTCTCTCTAACCTTGTCTTCTTCCCACCATTACCTTCAAGAAACCTTCAATTCAAGGAAGAAGAGGGTTTTTTTTACCTTTTATGGTCGAAGAAAAAGAGAGCATAAGAAATGACTACTCAAACACACAGGTATTGATGCAATCAAGCGAACAACTTCAGACATTGATGCAGGCTGTTGGTCTAATTGAAATAAATTTCCAGAAATACATTACATGGAAGAAATCAAAGCTTTACCCACTACCCAAATCACAAATCCCCCAACTTTGTTAATCTGCCCTAATTCATATCGATGCCCATCATTCTAGCAAATACATTGTCATTCATATTGGATAGATCCAAAAAAAAACTATCAATAAGATAATATATCCATTTTAAGATTAAAGAACCCCTACAATCACACTCTTCTTGGAGGTCGCAGATTGCATTGACAATGCCATCTTCTCCGCACAGACTTCTCAATATCCCTTCATTCTCTTCAATTGCTAGCACGATGTCTTTAAATAATTGGTTAAATAGGAAACGAAATTTTCCTGGCTCTGATTCTGGTCCATGAGTTCCACTAACTGCTCAAATCCAAGTTTAGATCTCAAGGATATCACCTTCTTTAAGTAACTGGCGTGCACCTGCAATCCTTCTTCCTCTAGAGAGAGGGGGGAATAAAGTCCGATGAAACAAAAGACGATTTGGTGGTCTTTCTAGTCGACGACCGTCGATAGTCTTCGCCTGACAATTGGTTCAAGTTGCTTCATGGAAGCAATAAGCTGCTCCCTCTTATCTGAACCAAAAATCCTTCTATTTTGTGTTGATTTGAAAAAAAAAATTGGAGGTAATTAGCGGCGGACTCGAATTCTTCGTTCTCTAGTGCCTTCGGAACGCCGTCAATGCAATTGGGCTTCTCTACAATGGCGTTGATGCGGAGGAGGGTTTCATTGACACGAGATTGAGCAAGGTCGATCGCGAGAGAGAGAGAGAGAGAGAGAGAGAGAGAAAGAGAGAGAGAGAGAGAGAGAGAAATGGATTTAAGGAAACAATTAGGGATACTAGAGCATTTGGTATACATGGTTTCTGATCCTAGAGGTTGGGAACGATTTGATCCAACAAGAAAGAAATGGATGAAGCTCCCCAAAATCCCTTTTGACGAATGTGCAGATAAAGAATCAATAGTTGTAGGTAGTGAATTACTGGTTTTTGTGAAGAATTCAATTGTGTGTTTAGAGAGAGAGAGAGAGAGAGACCTTGCATTTTTTCTGTTTTAAAATAAATAAATAAATAAGATAAAACTTCATAAAAGATATGAAATGAAAGAAATGCCCTTGAATTAATGGACAAAAGCTAACAAAGTTAGCAAAAATGACCATTTGTTAAAAGTTTTGAAACCACATGGACCATCTATGAGGTTATTATAAATTAGGGACTAAAATTCAGATTGTTGGAAACCACATGAACCATTTTTGAAGTTTTGTCTATCTTGTATTTTATCAAAATTTTACAAGTAGTGCAAATATTAACTATTAGTGGTATTTACTTTTTTTCACTTTATCAAAAAAATAGAATAAGAGCATTATATATAACTGATGGGTTATGAGCAAAACATCATTCCTATGGTGTACATGCAAACCCTAATAGCTTTTGGATCTAGTTTGTCTAATGAACATGCAATTGAATATCCAAAACTATAAACCCTAGATCTAACATACAATTAATCATATTAACATAAGAATGGGGTTTTAGATCTTACCTTGATTGTTATGTAGCAATAACAATCTCAAATCCTCCTAGTAATGGCTTTAGAAAGCTTAGAGTCACAAGTGTCACTCTCTAATGGCTCACAAACACCAAGACCAAGAGGATGAAGAATGAGAAGAGAGGAGGCACCCAAAAACGTGTGGAAACCCTAAGGAAACTCTTGGCCACGTTTTTGGTGCCCTAGAGGTCCTTAAATAGTGAGGATATTAGGGTTATCTAACAAGGAAACCCAAATTTGACTGCTTAGGCCCTAAGCAACCCATGGACTCCCTCCTTAGAGGGCTTGGACGATTTCTAATGGGTTTCTCCATAGAATTCATCCACTCCATCCTCTATGGAGTCCATTAGCTCAATATTCAACTATCACACAATTGACAGTTCTAGTCCCCATTATTTAATTAATCTATTTTAGCCACAAAATTTATTCTTATTAATTGTTGACTAATATTAATTAAACAATATTATTTTTTTCATTTAATATATTATTCTCATAATATATTAATAAATCATAATTACTCCTCTCTCTCTTTCTCTCTCCATAATTCATCCTATCAAGTTGCTTTGATGAAGGCAACCCAAAAGGACCATGCACCATCGAGTCAAGTACATACCAAAATAGTTATGGACTTAGACACTAATCCAATAGTCTCCCACTTGGATAAGTCTAATAACTATTATGCGTATGACTTCAGATCCTGATCTGCAATCGTAGCTTTCAAAAGTCGCTGTCAACTCTGATCTTATCAGATACGCGTCCTTTAGATAAGGGATCATATATTCCTCCATTCTAGATATCGTATAGACTGAGACATGGATTAAAATCATTCTCTCCATATTGTTTTCCCGATTTCCGATTTATGACGACTGACAACAGACTACAATTAAACACATCAAATTAGTCCCGGCTTGGCCAAGCGCTTAGGTGCCATCACTAAATCATCGAGGGGCCCACAGATATCGCTTTCATCCTACTTTGGATAAAAGGAACGAATAAACTTTGATTCAATGCTTGCTTGCACTCACTCACCGAATCACACACAACAATATGTTTTATGACACCAAGTTACTGGTGCGTTTACATATTATCAATGTGTAGCCGACTCGCAAGATACAACTCACACATCTCAGTTTCAAGAATATAAGATATTATCGTCTCACCAATCACTCATGATAAAATCCATGAAGTGATCCAAGTGAGCGTGGGTTTAATCTAATGCTCAAATCATATTCATAAGCACTCATGAACGTTGCAGCAAACATTTTCTTATGTCTAATACACTTTAGACAATCCAAACACCAATTCTCGACAGTCTTCATTGATACCTACTTCCAACATATGAACAATTGTGGTTCGTTCGAATAATTTGATTGTTCTTAACCAATTTAATTATTTAGGAAGTGAAAACATGCAAAGTGGAACACACGAATAATACTAATCCCATATGGCCCCAAACTCTGGGTATAAATAAAACATTTTATTTAATCACCATATTGATTACTCATTATTTGTTGTTTCAGGTAATCAACTTCTTACTTGAATTATTACTACACTTGTCCCATGCTCTCAGCATGCACACAATGTTTACCTACGGTCCTTACTTTGTGAAATAGATCAAATGAACACATTTCCAATCATACTCATTTCACAACTCCCAATCCTTATCATAAGTATAAGAATATCAAATTCTTGTTACTTATGCTAGATTCTAACATTTTATGCTATGATTATTTCGTAAAGTCATAGCTCAGAATCATCAAGACTTGGCCAATCTCTATCAGAAACAATTCTATAGATATGATGTCTCTCACTCAAAGTACATTCCTTTGAACATCCTTCTTTCATAAAAGTTTCTAATCTAGACATAGATTCTCAATATCCAACTCCCAATATGGAAACATTTCCAAATTTGCCATATGACAACTTATTCTTAATAGAATCTTATATATTCATAATAATGTCGATATGGCTCATCCAATACCATACTTCCAACTACTCACAAGCTACCAATCCTCATCGAGCTTTGGATCGTCCTTTGATAATTGTTTGATTATTTTAGTCAAAACCGATTCTAGCCCTTTTTCCCTCTAAATGCGCTATACATTTGGAAAATTTTAGAATAGTCAAATATAATAGCATTGGCCATCAATCCTATACCCGAGGCGTATGGGACACAATGGATAATGTCTTACATAAAGATATGATACTTTATCAATCTTCTTCCATAATATTTTATGTGTCTCGTTCTTACAATTCGAACTATGAACAGGGATACCATAATCATAATCGAAATTTAGGAACACACTATGTATCCCTTGACTAAATTTATTAAAATTTCTCAATCTAAGCTTTAGATTTTGAAACGAAGTATAATATTCTCTCCCTTAATTATAGCAAAACAACTTTTCAGCCCTTACGACTTTGCAAAGTATGACTCTTGTTTTCTATAATTAATATTGCTAACTTGCAATACTTGCCTTAATAATCATACAAGCACAACATTTATGCTCCCACTATCATGATGATTATTATCATATAAGCATAACACTTATGCTCCCACTAGCTTTAACATGTTGTAGAAAACAACTGAACTTCCAGAAAACAATACCTATTGAATTTCTAAAATTCATATTTCTAATACCTAATGCTTTGATAATCCTTTATCCAATCTTTTTAAACTTATACACCTTTGCCTTAGATAGATCATATGTGTGTCTAAAAAATTCAGACTAATTGCCAAATCTCACAATTCGAATTATGCAAAGGGATACCGTTACCATAATCGAATTCAAAAATACAATTTTCACAATCACTATCTTCTTAAAACCTCTCTTAGTGAAAGCATTTCCTCACAGTCATTTTCATGAAGGATGGAATCTTATGACACTTAGATTTTAATGGTGTATGTGTTCCTATCCATGCGAATTTGTCAAAACTAAAGTTTGCGAAAAATCCAAACTCATATGGACTGAACTTTCTGAATCTTGAGTTCTTTCCTTATGGTAACACGAGTACCCACCATATCTTCCAAGTAGTTAAGCAGCTCACCCTTTCCTAACAATGTACTTTTCAATGATCAAGGTGCTTGCCTTTTATGCATTCAAATGAGAACTCATAGAACTCACATGCATAATCAACTCAATTGGAATGGCACATAAACAAAATAATGTAAACCTTAAGTCATGTGCTAGTGATGATCGATAAGGTTTATTCTTAATTAGTTCTTGAAACTTTTCAAGACCATTAAGACTCCCACTGACTCCTTGACATAAAAGATTCTTTTGTGAAAAAACATTTCTCGACAAACAAATATTCAAGAGTTAGTGTAGCTTTTATCAAGACAAAACACTTCATAAAAATTGGTCCTAATTGGTCTTTGTCTTATCCAAGACATCACGACTTTCCAATTTCAAATGTGCAAGAATAAGAAAACCTTTTCAAATTCCACATTTGATGAATGTTATAAATCTTTTTAAGACTTGTCACTCAATTCACAATCTTAACTCTAAGACTTGTTTTGGAACGAAGTATGATTGACCTCTTGATTTAACCATTTCTTCAATTCTTGAATCCTCTTCTCAGACATACAATTGTATTAAGACTCACTTAGAGGATCAATTGAGATATGGTTCTTAATCATTAAGACCTATCATAAAACACAATAAAAGGTACCCTCCCTTCTTCTTATAATAGATAAACTTTTATCTTTCTGCCTACTTGATTTTTCTCATTCGTTTTGCTATTTATTGAAACTCTTTCAATCAATTGAGAATTACACTTAATCTCATAAGTATAATCATATTTACTTTACCTTAGTAAATCATGACGAATATCTTTGTTACTCTTGTGGTGGACTTGATCAACACACAACCTTGTGTACTCGATCTCCTAGTCCTTCACTTGACAGTTTGTCAACGAATTAGTCTAATTTCCAAATATGAAATTTCTCATTCATCATGCAACCAAGTTGTATGATTCCAAGTTTCTGTCCAATTGAAATTTGGGCGATGAGAAACTTTCTCTATTTGGTAAATTCTTGACATTTCCACAAATAACATAATTAAGACTCAAATCCATTATTGCTAATAATAGAAACCTTTAAACATCAATTTTTCATACACGCCATTGCAAGGATAAATAAATAATCAACATTTATTTTATTGCGGAAAAAATTGTCCTTACAATGCAATTCAACTGAAAAACTATGTTGTTACATATTCCTAAGCAATCTATTCTAACTCCAAGTAGTAGCTTAAGAATCTAATCTTTAAGCAATGCAATCAAAATCCATTTCTTCACGATTAGATTCCGCTCACTTCTTCCCTTAAGCTTCCTCTCTTTTCTTCGATCATACAAAACATCGAAATGTAATCTTATCACATCATGTGTTAAGAATCTAGAATAGGAACTTAAAAGAGTTAGTTAACGAATTTTACCTAAAGTAGAGTCATACGTTTTGACTCTCCCATCTCTTAGATCTCTTAGTTAGATAGGGCAGCTTCGTCTCCAATGCCCCTTCTCTTGGCAATAAAAGCAAATTGACTCTTTTGGAACAGCACACGGAACTACTTCTGAATTTGCCTTTCTCTTATGATCAAACTTTTCGATCGTGTCATGCCTTTCGTTGCCATTGCCTACATCCATAGAGGTCTGGAAGGCATATCCACCAATCAACTTTGTTTTTCCAGTGCGCCAAATCATTGTTGATTCAGTAGCAATAAGCGTATAGGTGAGATCGATGAGCGTTACGTCGTGGTTCATCATATAGTACTCTCTTACGAACTCACTATATGAGTCAGGAAGTGACTGAAGAACCCAGTCAACATCCAGCTCCTCACAGACAACAGATCCCAGCATTCTTAACCTGTCAATGTGTGACTTTATCTCTAGGACGTGTGCACACACTGACTTTCCTTCTTCATGTTTACTTGCCAAAAGGGCTTGAGTGAGCTTGAACTTTTCAAGCATTCGAACTTGTGGGTTAGGGAGAATAATTGGAGGAGGTGGAGGAAGTGAAACATGATCTCTTGTTCCTCGATCGAATCATGGATCATCATCTTCATTTGGAAAGCTTGTTCCATGGGATTTGGGAAGACCATAGTTGTCATACTTTGACATCTACAAAACGAAAGAAAATTCAAGTTAAGTTGATTAGAGTCCTCGATGTGACACCCAAATGAAACATCGAGGCTAGGATCCAACACAATACTCTACAACCTAGAAGAGGGATGCCGTAATCCAGTTGTAGAATATTTGAAGGTAGGTAAATGACGATTTACCAATTTCCAACATGAAAAATGAAAAAGAAATTTAAGTTTTAAATCTATTGAAAATTACTAGATCTTTTGAGATTCATTGAAGTTTTCAATGGCATGTTTAAATCTCGATATGCCCCTCGATTTGTGACTGGGATGCCGAGGATCACAAAACAGGGTGTGAATAACCATGCAAACTTACAAGGTGCCCCCAATGTTACAGTCACCTATTTGATGTGCCGGTTAATCACACACGCTCCACAGAACTATGACAAACAATGAGTCACCCTTTGCTACCTTTTCTTAGAACCATTTAGTGTGCCGGTTAACCACACATGCTCCACTAACGTCTTTGCAAGGGCACAAAGTGTAATTTCATGGAATTGCATCAATTCACTTTTTCCTAAAGTAACTAAGATTGAGAATTTTGTAAAAGCATTTAGTTACTTTTGTACATCATTATACTTATAATGGAAGGTTTATGTCCTATCCTACCCGTTCGGCTAACAACCCTTCACTAGTCAAGAGTGCGGTGGGTAAGACTGGATATTCAATCGCCATTTTATAGGCAATTTCCTTAAACACCCCTTATAGACCAACTTCGTGAATGAGGCATACTAACGGTAAGACTGACTGTTTACTCATACATATATAATACTAGACTTTTAATGTTATATATAGTATAGGGTGTATTTTACACTTTTTAAAATACTAGGTGGTCTAATTTAATAAATTATACTTTAATTTAATTAAATGTAAACCAAAACTTTATAGGTTTATTAAATCTCTTTTAATTACACACCTTAATTAATTAATAAAACCATAAGGGTGTGATTTGAACTTTTCAAAACAATACTAGGGTTCTAGAATTTAACATTTCTAAATTAAACTTTTAATCAACTTTTAAATTATAAAACTTGAGGGCAAGTTTTGAAACATTTCAAAACATTAGGGTTTAACTTATTTAAATTTCAAAAACAAAACTTTTAAGTTCAAATTTAAACTATAAAACCTAAAGGGATTAATTTGAAACTTTTCCAAACTTTGTCAAGAATATTCTAGATCACAAAATTCAAATAAGGCAATTAACAATTAATTGGTGGTTATCTAATTTGACCTAGTCCAAATTCTTGCAAGATAATTCACCAAATAATTAAATCTAATCACATAAGGAAATAATTATTTAACTAATATGAAGTTATCTTTAATTTTGGCAAAGATAATCACCCAATATCATAAAAATCTGATTTATAACAATATAAAACGTTTTGGTAACTATCCCACAGCCAAATAAGCACAAAATCCCGATTTTCCCTCTTTCTGACCAGCTGACTCGTCGAGTCAGGCATGGACTCGGCGAGTTCACCATGAACTTGGCGAGTTCATCTATGGACTCAGCGAGTTCAGCCTCCAGAAACCCTAAATTTCGATATTTAAGCAAGGATAATTCACAATAGCATCGAATACATCAAACAAACAGCCATGGCTTTGATACCACTGATGGGTTATGAGCAAAACAGCATTCCTATGGTGTACATGCAAACCCTAATAGCTTTTGGATCTAGTTTGTCTAATGAACATGCAATTGAATATCCAAAGCTATAAACCCTAGATCTAGCATACAATTAATCATATTAACATAAGAATGGGGTTTTAGATCTTACCTTGATTGTTATGTAGCAATAACAATCTCAAATCCTCCTTGTAATGGCTTTAGAAAGCTTAGAGTCACAAGTGTCAATCCTCTAATGGCTCACAAACACCAAGAACAAGAGGATGAAGAATGAGAAGAGAGGAGGCTCCCAAAAACGTGTGGAAACCCAAAGGAAACTCTTGGCCACGTTTTTGGTGCCCTAGGGGTCCTTAAATAGTGAGGCTATTAGGTTATCTAACAAGGAAACCCTAATTTGACTGTTTAGGCCCTAAGCAACCCATGGACTCCCTCCTTAAAGGCCTTGGACTATTTCTAATGGGTTTCCCCATAGAATTCATCCACTACATCCTCTATGGAGTCTAGGGATAAGCGTAGGCGGGTACCCGCTTCATTTGCCGAGAACCGGAACCGGAACCGGCGGTTCCTAGAAAGTTACAACCGGAACCGGAACCACTCTAGGCGGTTCCTAAATTTTTGGAACCAGTCCCAAAACCGGCGGTTCCGGTTCCGGAAGCGGGTAATCCGATTACATTAACTTTGTTAACTTTTGTCGATAAAACTGCAACTTCATTCGATCTAAATCAAATCAATTTGTACCAAAGAGGAACAGAATCGGACCAATATATTCTAAACCGGTCTAAGTAACACACCCCCCCCCCCACACACACACACACACACACATATATATATATATATATATATATATATATATATATATATATATATATATATATATATATAAACCGGTTTCGACGAGTACCCAGCGGGAGCGGTTCCGGAAAAATGAGAATTGGAACCGGAACCGCTTAAGGCAGTTCCAGTTCCAGAACCAGCAGTTCCGAGGCGGTTCAGGTTCCAAAAGCAGGTACCCGGTTCCAATGCTCATCCCTAATGGAGTCCATTAGCTCAATATTCAACTATCACGCAATTGACAGTTCTAGTCCCCTTTATTTAATTAATCTATTTTAGCCACAAAATTAATTCTTATTAATTATTGACTAATATTAATTAAGCAGTATTATTTTTTTCCTTTAATATATTATTCTCATAATATATTAATAAATCATAATTACTCCTCTCTCTCTCTCTCTCTCCATAATTCATCCTATCAAGTTGTTTTGATGAAGGCAACCCAAAAGGACCATGCACCATCGAGTCAAGTACATACCAAAATAGTTATGGACATAGACACTAATCCAATAGTCTCCCACTTGGATAAGTCTAATAACTATTATGCGTATGACTTCAGATCCTGATCTGCAATCGTAGCTTTCAAAAGCCGCTGTCAACTCTGATCTTATCAGATACGCGCCCTTTAGATAAGGGATCATATATTCCTCCATTCTAGATATCGTATAGACTGAGACATGGATTAAAATCATTCTCTCCATATTGTTTTCCCGATTTCCGATTTATGACGACTGACAACAGACTACAATTAAACACATCAAATTAGTCCCGGCTTGGCCAAGCGCTTAGGTGCCATCACTAAATCATCAAGGGGCCCACAGATATCGCTTTCATCCCACTTTGGATAAAAGGAACGGATAAACTTTGATTCAATGCTTGCTTGCACTCACTCACCGAATCACACACAGCAATATGTTTTATGACACCAAGTAACTGGTGCGTTTACATATTATCAATGTGTAGCCGACTCGCAAGATACGACTCACACATCTCGGTTTCAAGAAAATAAGATATTATCGTCTCACCAATCACTCATGATAAAATCCATGAAGTGATCCAAGTGAGTGTGGGTTTAATCTAATGCTCAAATCATATTCATAAGCACTCATGAACGTTGCAGCAAACATTTGCTTATGTCTAATACACTTTAGATAATCCACACACCAATTCTCGACAGTCTTCATTTATACCTACTTCGAACATATGAACGACTGTGATCCATTCGAATAATTTGATTGTTCTTAACCAATTTAATTATTTAGGAAGTCAAAACATGCAAAGTGAAACACTAGAATAATACTAATCCCATATGGCCCCAAACTCTGGGTATAAATAAAACATTTTATTTAATCACCATATTGATTACTCATTATTTGTTGTTTCAGGTAATCAACTTCTTACTTGAATTATTACTACACTTGTCCCATGCTCTCAGCATGCACACAATGTTTACCTACGGTCCTTACTTTGTGAAATAGATCAAATGAACACATTTCCAATCATACTCATTTCACAACTCCCAATCCTTATCATAAGTATAAGAATATCAAATTCTTGTTACTTATGCTAGATTCTAACATTTTATGCTATGATTATTTCGTAAAGTCATAGCTCAGAATCATCAAGACTTGGCCAATCTCTATCAGAAACAATTCTATAGATATGATGTCTCTCACTCAAAGTACATTCCTTTGAACATCCTTCTTTCATAAAAGTTTCTAATCTAGACATAGATTCTCAATATCCAACTCCCAATATGGAAACATTTCCAAATTTGCCATATGACAACTTATTCTTAATAGAATCTTATATATTCATAATAATGTCGATATGGCTCATCCAATACCATACTTCCAACTACTCACAAGCTACCAATCCTCATCGAGCTTTGGATCGTCCTTTGATAATTGTTTGATTATTTTAGTCAAAACCGATTCTAGCCCTTTTTCCCTCTAAATGCGCTATACATTTGGAAAATTTTAGAATAGTCAAATATAATAGCATTGGCCATCAATCCTATACCCGAGGCGTATGGGACACAATGGATAATGTCTTACATAAAGATATGATACTTTATCAATCTTCTTCCATAATATTTTATGTGTCTCGTTCTTACAATTCGAACTATGAACAGGGATACCATAATCATAATCGAAATTTAGGAACACACTATGTATCCCTTGACTAAATTTATTAAAATTTCTCAATCTAAGCTTTAGATTTTGAAACGAAGTATAATATTCTCTCCCTTAATTATAGCAAAACAACTTTTCAGCCCTTACGACTTTGCAAAGTATGACTCTTGTTTTCTATAATTAATATTGCTAACTTGCAATACTTGCCTTAATAATCATACAAGCACAACATTTATGCTCCCACTATCATGATGATTATTATCATATAAGCATAACACTTATGCTCCCACTAGCTTTAACATGTTGTAGAAAACAACTGAACTTCCAGAAAACAATACCTATTGAATTTCTGAAATTCATATTTCTAATACCTAATGCTTTGATAATCCTTTATCCAATCTTTTTAAACTTATACACCTTTGCCTTAGATAGATCATATGTGTGTCTAAACAATTCAGACTAATTGCCAAATCTCACAATTCGAATTATGCAAAGGGATACCGTTACCATAATCAAATTCAAAAATACAATTTTCACAATCATTATCTTCTTAAAATCTCTCTTAGTGAAAGCATTTCGTCACAGTCATTTTCATGAAGGGGGAATCTTATGACACTTAGATTTTAATGGTGTATGTGTTCCTATCCATGCGAATTTGTCAAAACTAAAGTTTGCGACAAATCCAAACTCATATGGACTGAACTTTCTGAATCTTGAGTTCTTGCCTTATGGTAACACGAGTGCCCACCATGTCTTCCAAGTAGTTAAGCAGCTCACCCTTTCCTATCAATGTACTTTTCATTGATCAAGGTTCTTGCCTTTTATGCGTTCAAATGAGAACTCATAGAACTCACATGCATAATCAACTCAATTGGAATGGCACAGAAACAAAATAATGTCAACACGATAGGTTGTAAGCCTCAAGTCATGTGCTAGTGATGATCGATAAGGTTTATTCTTGATTAGTTCTTGAAACTTTTCAATACCATTAAGAATCCCACTGACTCCTTGACATATAAGATTCTTTTGTCAAAAAACATTTCTCGACAAACAAATATTCAAGAGTTAGTGTAGCTTTTATCAAGACAAAACACTTCATAAAAATTGGTCCTAATTGGTCTTTGTCTTATCCAAGACATCACGACTTTCCAATTTCAAATGTGCAAAAATAAGAAAACCTTTTCAAATTCCACATTTGATGAATGTTATAAATCTTTTTAAGACTTGTCACTCAATTCACAATCTTAACTCTAAGACTTGTTTTGGAACGAAGTATGATTGACCTCTTGATTTAACCATTTCTTCAATTCTTAAATCCTCTTCTCAGACACACAATTGTAATAAGACTCACTTAGAGGATTAATTGAGATATGGTTCTTAATCATTAAGACCTATCATAAAACATAATAAAAGCTACCCTCCCTTCTTCTTAGAATAAAGAAACTTTTATCTTTCTGCCTACTTGATTTTTCTCATTCGTTTTGCTATTTATTGAAACTCTTTCAATCAATTGAGAATTACACTTAATCTCATAAGTATAATCATATTTACTTAACCTTAGTAAATCATGACGAATATCTTTGTTACTCTTGTGGTGGACTTGATCAACACACAACCTTGTGTACTCGATCTCCTAGTCCATCACTTGACACTTTGTCATTGAATTAGTATAATTTCCAAATATGAAATTTCTCATTCATCGTGCAACCAAGTTGTATGATTCCAAGTTTCTGTCCAATTGAAATTTGGGCGATGAGAAACTTTCCATATTTGGTAAATTCTTGACATTTCCACAAATAACATAATTAATAATCAAATCCATTATTGCTAATAATAGAAACCTTCAAACTTCAATTTTTCATACACGCCATTGCAAGGATAAATAAATAATCAGAATTTATTTTATTGCGGAAAAAATTGTCCTTACAATGCAATTCAACTGAAAAACTATGTTGTTACATATTCCTAAGCAATCTATTCTAACTCCAAGTAGTAGCTTAAATATATATATATATATATATATATATATATATATATATATATATATATATATATATATATATATATATATATATATATATATATATATATATATGAACTGGTTTCGACGGGTACGCAGCGGATAGCGGTTCCGGAAAAATGAGAATTGGAACCGGAACCGCATAAGGCAGTTCCATAACTTTAGGAACAGGAACTGGAACCGCTTAAGGCAGTTCCAGTTCCAGAACCGGTAGTTCCAAGGCGGTTCCGGTTCCAAAAACGGGTACTCGGTTCCGATGCTCATCCCTAATGGAGTCCATTAGCTCAATATTCAACTATCACACAATTGATAGTTCTAGTCCCCTTTATTTAATTAATCTATTTTATCCACAAAATTAATTCTTATTAATTATTGACTAATATTAATTAAACAATATTATTTTTTTCCTTTAATATATTATTCACATAATATATTAATAAATCATAATTACTCCTCTCTCTCCCTCTCCATAATTCATCCTATCAAGTTGCTTTGATGAAGGCAACCCAAAAGGATCATGCACCATCGGGTCAATGTGACAACCCGAAGTTTGTTTCATCGCCGTAACTCGTTTCCGTCCATAAAACTCGTCTTTAGCAAATTGTTCCGATTACGTTCTTGGATTAAGTCGTTCAATTTAAGACTTTTATTATGACCTCGTAAGTATCCAAACCCGTTAGAAACACATGAAAACGCCCCAAATTCTTATTTGGAAAATTTTTTGTTTCGACCATGTCGGGTTACAACAATTAAATCGGGTATGACCAAAAGCCCCGTTTAATGTCAGTATCGGGTAGATTTCCACCAAGCCTCAAACTCAAACCATATTTAAGGTTGAAAGGACCTCATTTGAAGACTTTTCCTCTCTCTCTCTCTCTCTCTCTCTCTCTCTCTCTCTACTCTCTCATCAATCCAAACCTTTGATCCAAAATCATCCAATTCAAGCTCCAAATCGGTAAGGAATCAATCCTAGCTCATATTATAACATGTTTAGCTTTCAAATTCGTGTTTGAATCATGAAATAGGACCAAGAACATGTGTTTACGGCCCTGGAACAGCCCTAGGCCGCAAACACACACAAATGGGGTTTTTGGAGCCCCAAAACCCTTCCAAACCACCTTTAGAGCTTAGATATGACTTAGGGGCTTACAAGACCGGACTTGGAACACCAAAAACTTAACATTTGAGGGGTAAACATGAGTTTACGGCCCAAGAACATTCTTGGACCGTAAACACCCTTTCATAGGCCGTAAACACCTTTTAAGGTGTTAAGATGCCCCTTAAACACCTCCTAAGCCTTGGAATAAAGTCTAGAACCAACCACCATTGTGTTAGGGGCCTTAATTATCAAGAAAACCATCTCCTTAAGAGTTCACGGCCATAAACCCCCCAAGGAAAGGTTCATGGGCCATAAAATCCTCAATAGTGGTCAAAAGGTACCCTAACTTCCTTCTATGGCTTGTATATTGAGTTTGAATCACATGTGATTAACCTAGGACCATTAAAACACATAAGGAATGAGTATATAAGAGCTTACGGCTGTAAAATCCTAGTTTACAGCCGTAAACCCCATTAAATGGTCCATGTGTTGGTTTAATCACTTCCCACGCCTTAGAACTTAACCTAGTTTCATCCCATTAGTGATATATGACCTTTGAACACGCTAGAACACATCACCCACAAGTTTACGGCCGTGAACTCATGGGGACATGGTCATTGGGCCGAAAACTCCCTTAGGAGTTTACTCTTGAAGAACAAACTCCATATCTAGGCCATACACATCCATAGATGCCACCCGGGTCACTCCTAACACTTGAATTAAAGTGTATTTGCGTCTCGAAATGTTTATTCATATTTGATTAGTGGTTCAAAGTCCAATTAGATAAAATTGTGTATCTCTTCATATTACATAGGAACCTCGCGCGTTCTCAAGCCCCGAACTGACACTTAGCATCCAAACCGACACGTTTCCCGTCTGGTGAGTTCATACCCCTACACCTTTTTCCGCGTTTTTCAATGTTTTTAGGGGGGAATACAAGCAAAAAGTATAAGAATATCTTGTACTTAAACTATTTATTTCATTTAAAATAGTTGGTATTTATATGTTTTTAACACTGGAAACCATATTAACCAACTGTTTGACTTGCAGAGTTAGTTTTCAAACCGATTTCAAATCTTATTATATAGTGTTATATTTTATATTTCACAAATGATTGCTCACACCATTATTGTTAAAATCATAGAACTTTTGTATTGTCCTTGATAAAACTCCCCTAGATACGAGAGTGAAGGACAGATATCAGTAGAACTTTTGACAGGTCCTTGATAATACTCCCCTTAGATACGAGAGTGAAGGACTAATAAAACAGAATTTTCCGTATTTCAATTTTAAATTCATTAATCTTAAGATTGGAGACACGTCCTTTGTAACACTTCCCCTAGATACGAGAGTGGAGGACTATCCCTGTAACCAGAATCTCCTGGAGGGAGAGCGTGACTTGAGTGTATAGATCTATACGGGATTGACTACCCCGCACCTGGCTACTAGCTACAGCCGAACCGAAAGGTTCAAGGGTGACAAAAGTCATAAAAAGATATTGGCCCCGTTTCGAGCCTTATTTAGTCTATAGTATGGTTATGGAACTCGCAATCGAGATTATGGAAACTTTTCTACTTACTTATTAGCTTTATATACATGTTAAAACTAATGTGCTTATTCAAGGATAACAGGCTTTCAAGAAACTTCACACAAACACATTAAGTATGGTAGATACTTGTACATTACAATCAGATTCGATAACCAACCACAAACTTTTTAAGGAAAATAAGGGTTTTTCCTGGGATAATAAACTGTTCTTAACCAGATTGTGTAACAAACGGATAACTAAACTATACTTATAAAAAAATATGGGATTTTCTTGGTTAATAACATTTTTCAGAAAACCAAAGGAAACTTGTTCATTTTCAGAAACAAACCGCTTATGAACTCACCAGCTTTATGCTGATTTTCAAACTGCTTGTATTCTTAGGTCCACATTAGATAGGTACCCCGCGATTTTTTGGAGAAGACGGGGCGTATAGAAGACTCGTATTTGCTTTTGTTCATATGATACATATGTATAACACTTGCAACACTTTGTTTTCAAACAAATGTAAATTTTTCCTATGTAATGTCATGGTTGTTTACTTTGCTTACTATGTACATTGGTTATGATACTTAACATGACGTCACCTCCGCCCCGGGACATTTCCACCTTCGGTTTCGGGGTGTGACAGTCAAGTACATACCAAAATAGTTATGGACTTAGACACTAATCCAACAATAACCTCGTTTATTAGATGTTTATCGAATAGAATCTATTACTAAAATTTCTTATTGTAGTTATATATAGAGGTGGCAAAAATTGACACGACACGAAACCCGACGTGAAATAAACAGGTTTGGGTAAGATATTTCAACCCGCTTAAATAAAGGGTTGACACGACACGACACGAAAATTAAACGGGTAAGGTTAGGGTTGGGAATTTCAACTCGAATATGACTCAAAAATGACCCGTTTATTTATATGCAAATTTTTTGAATTATTTAAATAAACTAGAAAGATACAAAACCAAAACCATAAGTAAAAGAAAACCTTCGAATTGAGTCGTTTTGTAATGTTGAAATGACTTAGCCATCTAGATCAAGACTTAATTTCAGTTTTTTCATTCTCTCCCAAACTACCCAGTCTCTTTCACCACTCTCACATCCTCGCGACCTTTTCATCCGCCTCACCAACTCCTACTCTTTTAATTTTGTCATCTGAACTTGTTATGACTTCATCAATTCTGTCTCCAAACTATTAGTTTTTCCTCTCCGCCTACCTAACTCTTACTCTTTTAACATGCTTAATTTTTTAACCTCACATGACACGACATATTTCAAGGTATAGCCCTAACCCGAAACCCGACACGAACTCGACACGAAAATAAACGGGTTGACACGACACGACACGTTAATTAAATGGGTCGGGTTAGGGTCAAGCACTTTCAACCCGTTTAGTGTTTCGACACGACACGAACCCGACACGACATGACATGATTGCCACCTCTAGTTATATATAGATATCATTGTCTACTTTTTATAAGAACTTATATATGGTATTCACATTTACAACTTATTAGAGCAAAAAGACCAACGTTTTGACTTTTGAGTAGGTTGGAGTCATGTTGGAAAGAGTTTTGCGTTATGCTATTATTCAGATATCAATAATATATTTTCACTAATAATATTTTATATTTAAATATTTATAATTCTTTTAGAAACATACAAAAGATGTTAACAACCAACCTGACTTAACTAGACACAGCGGAGCCAGAACAAAATGTCATGGGTATCAGTCTATCCTGGACACCAACATAGATCCTCCCCCGCATAATTCATAAGTTTCAAAAAAAGGCAAATCTTCAGAAAAGTCTCAATATTTATGGAAAAGTTACACTTTAGTCCTAAGATTTTTTTTTTGAACAAAAAATTCCTGAAAACCGGCAAAAATTTACAGTTTGACCCTTTTTGACTGGTTGAAACCGGTACCAAATTAATTTGGGACTATTTCGTAAACTAATCCAAAATATTGAGACTTTTCTATAAACAAAAAATATTAGGATTTTTCTATAAACACAAATATTACGACTTTTCTACAAACAGAACCCTTATTATTATTATTATTATTATTATTATTATTATTATTATTATTATTATTATTATAAATATGAATACTATTTTTTGAACTTGTTATTATTAATATTGTTACTAATACATATAAATGCATTAAATGAAAAAATAAGATTAATGACATTGTTTAAGGGTGGAGGTGGAGAAGATGTTGATGTTTTTTGCATTAAAATCGTGAATATCTGTTTGTATATTTTTTACTTTGTATATGGTCATTTCATATTTGTTATTATTGTTTTCAATTCAGAATATTAATACTTAACAATTTGAAAGAAGTTGCATATTAATAGTTTAAGGTAGTAGGGTTTCTCACTTTGTATATAAAATTGTTTAAACTAGAAGAATTACTTTCCAAATTCAACAAATCCACTACAAACATCTGCATAGGTAACCCATGTCATTAATATTATTTTTTTCATTTAAATGCATTTACATGTATTAGTAACAATATTAATAATAACAAGTTCAAAAAAAAGTATTCTTATTTATATTTTTAATAATAATAATAATAATAATAATAATAATAATAATAATAAGGGTTTTGTTTGTAGAAAAGTCCTAATATTTTTGTTTATAGAAAAGTCCTAATATTTTTTTTAACAGAAAAGTCTCAATATTTTGGATTAGTTTACGAAAAAGTCTTAAATTAATTTGGTACCGGTTTCAACCGATCAAAAAGGGATCAAACTGCAAATTTTTGCCGGTTTTCAGGACTTTTTTGTTCAAAAAAAAAATATTGCCACTAAAGTGTAACTTTTCTGTAAATGTTTGGATTTTTCTGAAGATTTCCCTTCAAATATATATATATATATATATATATATATATATATATATATATATATATATAACTGGTTACTAAACCTGTTGTTTTCTACACCAAGTTTGTTTTATAAATGCAAATAAAATATAAAAGAAAAAGTAATAAATGGATAATTAAATATCAATATCAAGTTAGAATAAAAGATTTTTTTGTTAAATCCTATGCAATTAAAGGACAATGAATATAGTGATATACAATAACTTGCTGACTTTTGTGATGGAACTCAATGCAAAATAAATATTATTAATATTCAATATCGAAGGTATTACTATAAAATTTAATGACACTATTTGTTAGAATATATGTAGTAATATGTTAAAACATTAAACACTCAAAGTCCAAGGTATAGATTCGGAAGTATAATCTAAATGTAAGGATGAAATGGAAGTTTAATAGGTGTTAGCACACAATGATTAAGTACTATATATGGTCGCAGGCAGCAGGCAGCAGCCAGCGCCCAGCGGTTATATATAGATTCGCGCTATAAATTTTTGTGTTGAAGAAAGTGGTCTCTTCACAAACCACAACGCGAGAGTTTCACTTCCAAAAATGTCAGAAGAGACAATGCATTCGGCCATGGATAATCCAGTCTACGAAGTAGCTATAGTCGTGGAGGTAGAACCACAACCACCCATAGAAGCCAGCCACGTCACCTTCAGTTTTGTGTTAACGTTTTTGTTCAAATGCATAGCACACATCGTCAATCTACTACAACCTCTCGCTCACCTCTGGATCAACTATTACTGGCGAACATTTGGGGATGAAGCTGTAATCATGCCCCCAACACCACTTAGCTTTATCATCACTAGTTTATATGTTTTTGCAGAAATGAAGTCGCAGGGGTCTGAATTTCCTTTTAAAACTCATCCTCGATCCATGAATATCGCCATTACCAGTCTACTTTTTTATGGTTTGGCTTCAGCAGCCCAACATTTCATTTCTACCTGCACACGTCTTGGTCCGGCTTCAGTTTATGCCATGGTTGCTCACTCGGGAAGGATTGGTTGTTTGTGCATTTTGGTAGCATCTGTAGCATCATTGCTATATCTTTGATATTTTCATTTTGCTCTTAATTATTTAAGTTAGTTGATATACATGTGCGTGGCATGGTCATGGAGTTGGCGTATATATTTTGACAATGATGCCTTTAATAATCTGTTGTTCCGAGTAAAATAGATTTAGATTGCTTTTTATCAATGTATCATTCCATCTCATATAGGTTTTTTTTATGAAACTTGAGCTCCTTATAAGTTATAAGCACATGGTTTGGTTGTTTTGAGTTATTTAAACCAATCTACTATTTTGGTTAAGACAGTATGTATGATCAGTTACCTTTGATTAATTTCTAGATGATGGTTGTGAGTTTGTGTCATGTGGGCAATAGGAGATATTGAGTAATGTATTTGATTATAGTAAAACGCGAGCCCTTTGTAAAATCTTTGATAAAGAGCATGCATGGGCGGACCCATATTCTTTTTTAAATGGGGGCAAAAAAAAAAAGTTTGGCAATGGACAGTCCAACAACTCTCTTAGACTAGAATATTTGATATAGACTCGGTCCAAATTTGTTAACAACTTATACTGATTCCAGCCTTTAGCATTCAAGCATGAAACCAACAAATCAAAGTTAAAGACTAAAATAAGATGCAAGAACTAAATTCACATTGCTTTATTAAAGAAGAACCAATTTTTTTTATAAAACATGATACTACAATTGGTTTGACAGGAAAAGAGAATGTAATGGAAAAAAATAAGCAAATGTGAACATGAAAATCATCCCACATTAGCAAGTGTGGGAGCTGGCTTGGTTTATAAAGAAGTTAGCACATGTCATGTGCTTTGTGCTTTAAGGATATATTTGGTAAAACTAGCTAGTAATAGAAATTGTTGGTACTATTTGTGTGAAATATTTGTGAAATTAGTTATAACCATTTCAAAAGTGTAAAATTACATAAAAGATGTAAATTTTGGATTAAAAGTTTTTTGTTTAAAATAAAAACTTAAAACTTATATTTCTCAAACGAATTTTTTTCGTTGATTCGAGTTTTCCTAAAATCTCTCAAAAAATCGTTATGGAACATACCCTATAAAAGAAAAAGTATTTTATGATTCTTAGTGTGTGTTTGATTAGTGGGATTCTCTTCGAAGGATTTGGAATTTATCAAAGAATTCTAAATGGATTTAGAATATAAAGGAATTAAACTCCTATATATAGGGTGTTTGGTTGATGGCATGTTGCCGGTGCGTTTGTATTAGAAAATTCTTTGTAGAATGCTGGGTTTTCGGAATGAGTATGAAAAGCAACCTGATTTTCCATTCTAAATGCATCCCGAGATCATTAAGACTACCAGCATTACTTTCCTTATATATGCCTTGGTGAGAACACTTCTATGATAACCATCAACATTTGATCAATATGTGGTCACATTTTAGAGACATTGATATTGTGATTTGTGCACATTCACAAATGCATAACAATGTGCATATATTGTTTCTTTATTAAGATTATTGACTGCTTTCGAACGTATATGTCTAAAAATTATTTCATTGTTTTATACGCTGGTGAAAGTTATTGGCCAATCACATATGGTTTGAGATATTGTACAAGTTGATAATTAATAAAGTGGTTGTGATTAGTGTCCGTCATGTGGTTTTCTTCTTCCATTCTTCATGTGGTTTTCCCTAACTAATAATTCTTTTGATTGTAGAACGATAGAACATACACAGTTGTTATTACTACAACCAACTTGGGCACGAAATTATGGCGCACTTACAAAACCGGCCAGTATGTGCGGCGATGTTTAGGCAATCATATTTTGGTGATTACGTGCACATGTCGATGGGTGTCGAATGTCACCATTTACTATGTCATTATCTTATGGGCAAGGAAGCTACTACTTTTGATCCGGATAACCTAGAAGAGCTTCTATTTTCAGTTGGCGACTATCGAGTTTGCTTTGACAGGAAAGCATTATGCTTGGTCACCGGCCTACAGTTTGGGGATTTTTCATCCTAGTTCTAATTTTGCAGCATTTAGAGAATGTGTGTTTCCATTTGTGCCACTTTCACGTTTGGTAAGTATGGATGACCTTATGAACGTGTTCAAGAACTCACTTCATCAATTAAGTAATGAAGACATGATGAGAGTCTCGCTACTATATATGCTAGAGCAAGGATTTTTGGGGAAATACTCGCAACTGCCAATTACTAATGAACGTATGAAATTTGTCTCTAATTTACAAGAGTTTAACAGGTATAACAGTTTTTTACCCACATTATATCAAAATGATACATATACTTAGTAAGTGTAATTTTTTGACATAGGTACCCATGTGGCAGATTGATATGGGATCTCACTTACAAACAGATGCATATTGTGTTTGATAAGACTGAGGACCATTTGAACCCAAATTCGGCAAGAATCGGCAATAGACAAACATATACTCTGTAGGGATTTGTCTATGCATTTAAGGTATGTACACTATGTTTAATAAGAGTTTTTAAACAACAAGTATTGTAATTTTGTTAACTTGGTAAGTTGTTTGTCATCTTAATTTTGTAGATTTTGATCTTCAAGACATTTCCCAACAGTAGTATTGATGGTTCCCAGATATCGTGTGTTATCCCTCGGGCAGTTGCATACCCTAGGATGAGGTGTTTGCATGTACCTGATTGTGAACGTATTATCGATGTTACTAATGTATGTAGTTTAGTTCACCTTATAATTTATAAGTTGATTTGAAATAAATAAGTTACAATTAGCCTTTATATATTGTTTTTTTATGTTGTGCCCCCCCCCCCCCCCCCCAACGAGTTGTTGTAGGCTACTACGCAAGAGCGTGCTGTTGGGTGGTGGATTGAGAGTGTCCAATGGATAGATGTTGCATATTACGCTAATGTTTGAGTTATGGTTTTCTTTGTTAATGTTTTAAAACAATTGTCCTTCCGAACAACATTTTGTAGAATATTATGATATCGTACATATATCACTACGGGTTTTTAAATCAACAGTATCATACTGTTGGCTACCTTTTTCACTACTATGTTTACACATAGACTGAACATTATTTTTGTCACTTGACATGGTCCTACTTTAAGATTCACATTTTGTTAACTCTATGGGAAACGGAGCTTCACAATTTATGCATGTGTGACAGATCCTTTGGTAACGGCTACATTTTTTCTGAATCAGACCTTCACCTTAGGATGGGATACGGTTATGGTTTTTAGGTCGTCCGACTTGTCGTTTGTCAATCAATGGTGGCAAAACAACCATGACTTCACCCGGTTCTTCATATTTAGTTGGAACTAGCACAGGAAACACAATCTCTGCATATGTTGAATGATATGTTTCCATTGTGAAGTACGATGACACCCATGTACTGTAGTGTTGATATCTCAGTTCCTTGAATACTGCCATAGCATGAGTACAAGGTATACCCGAAAATTGTCATTTCCCATACGTGCAGTGACGACATTCCAAGTTTACTATACCATTTTTCATTTGGTTGGTCGCCTCATATCTTCTTTAATCAATCTGGTATACTCGAAAACCAAATGACTTGTTGATCCTCCTATCGATGACCTTCTCAGCATACTCAGTGATATATTTTTTTTTCTTTCAGTTATAACAAGCATTTACGTATACGTTTCCATGCATAGTAAATTACACTAACAATTATGATTGAACTATTAGAATATAAGGAAACACTTACCTCCAGCATTACGTCTCTAGCATCACTATTGTTGCATAGTTGCTCAAAAAAATCGATCAACATTGTTATCGGAAGTTTCCTTGCATCTCTTAATAATGCATTGACAGACTCGGCACTGTTTGATGTCATAATATTGTACCGAACCACGGGGAAAAAGGACCTTTCCCATCTCTCATTACCGATTTTGTCTAGTCATGTCTGACAATCATCATTTTGTGCACGACATAGCCTACTCAAGCTTTCCTTGAAATTAGATTATCAGTATGCCTTTGCATCCTCCTAAAACAAAATCTTTGTTCACTTTTGCTTTCCGATCTTTGTTCTCATATTCATTAACAAATAGCGACACCAGAGTCCGTGATATGCATTCGAGAACACGGCTTGAATGGCCATTTCAATTGAATTGGCTTTATCTGATATAAAAGCCAAAGATGGCATGTCCCTAATACATTCTTTGAGTCTTAATAAAAACCAAATCCATGACTCTCCAATCTCAGTTTTCCCAACACCAAATGCAATAGGAAGGATTTGGTTATTACCATCCATTCCTACTGATAGGAACATGGTGCCCAAGTATTTCCCTTTAAGGTGTGTGTCATCAATGATAATAATAGGACGCAAACATCTTCGAAACGCTCGAACCTAAAAAGTAATTAATAATCTAATTAAAGAAATGCATGAGTATGGACATTAAATATAAAGAAGTGGGTATATAAAATATATTACCGCACAACCTATAGCCAAAAAAGTATTCAAATTTGTTCTCATCACTCGTCTTTATATGTGTAACCGTCCCTGGATGCTTCTTCTCCGAGTTGTAATAGTATAGAGATATTCTAAGAAAGCTTTCTTTAGGGATACCTCTTAATAGATTTAGAGCATACATTTTAGCATTCCATGTTTTCCAGTATGAAACATGTACACAAAGGTGGTCATTTAAAGTTTGTTGTATCTGTTCCGCAACATATTATTGGTAGTATCAGCTAATATATCCTTCAGTAAGTGACCCAATACCTTTTTGTTGGCTTGTCGGTGATGGGGACGTAGCTGTATGTTTGAGTAAGTGTGTTTCTCCGATAGTTTAACCACTTGAAATGAATCAGTAGTATTATGTTTTGTTGCCCTAATCCGCCAGTCATAATTATCAATATAGCAAACAGTTTCCAACTTGTCTTTTGTAGAATTTTTCACTTTATTATGGAAACCTTCACTAACACTTTTCTTTCCTAAATTAAGTTCTTCTTTGTTTTTGAAGAGTTGGAATAACTTAACATTGAAATTACAGTTGTGTGTTGTGGCCCCTTTACGATTTTTTTTAGCTAATTCGTGCAATGGTAAAGGATCAGGCATGCCCCAATGGATGGGTTTGGTTTCCTCAGAATCGGAAAAATAATAAGGAATATTTTCCTATTGTGATTTTCGGGGTTGTGGTAAAGGATCAGTTTCCTCTTCTCCATTTTCATGATCATCCCTATCAAATTCAGTGTAACTCTAAAAATGTTCCACTGGTTCTCCATGTGGAACTATACTACCATCATCAACCAACATCATTTGCTTTGCCTCATCATTCGCAGATTCATCAACATCAACAGTAAGTTCATCATGAACAACAACCTTAGCTTTAGACCTATAATCACCTTCATGTATAAGCTCCTTGTGAGAAGGAACATGGTTGGTTGTCATAGGTAATAAATTACAAATTTGGTTACTTCCAGCACCGAAA
Organism: Lactuca serriola; assembly: GCF_051521515.1. Classification (NCBI taxonomy): domain Eukaryota; kingdom Viridiplantae; phylum Streptophyta; class Magnoliopsida; order Asterales; family Asteraceae; genus Lactuca; species Lactuca serriola. The sequence continues at coordinate 158,576,818 of NC_136413.1, read as the reverse complement.
GAACCATTTTTAGAACGATTTTTCCTGGGAAATCGATTAGTACCACTATCCATAACATTATTAACAACAAACAATTGTACTGAGTTAGGAGGCATAGTAGTAACAAAACTAAGAAAATATCTAAGATCACTATCGTCAAGAATCTGAATAACTATGTTTGATCCAGGACATCGAAAAGATAGACGAATTTGATTTTTGTGTAACCTGGACTTGGAAGCAACCAATGTAAATAACCCAATGAATTTGATATCACTAGTTATATCTACACTAAAGCATGTGTAATCTGGAGTAAGATACTGCATACATCCGTCGATACGCTGCCATTGCCCTCTATTAGAAACGGGAACTCGAAAAAAAAACTCGTATACGTACTCATTCTAAAATATTTTTCGAAAGTATCAAACACACAAATATATTAAAAAAAACAAATGTATTGCATATTTGGAAGAAAACATAGAAAAACCCTAATTATATCTCTCCGGAACGCTAGTCTGGAATGTATGGCTATTCCAGTTTGGAAGGTACAGATTGTCAGATTCCGAACCTCATCCCCACCAACCAGCAACCCCTCCGTAACAATATCATAAATACTCCAGAATATCCTGTTCCGGAGCACACCTCCGGAACAAAACATCGTACTTCAGAATATGTTCTTGAACAAGTGGTCATTTTACCAAAAAAAAATTGGTTATTTTTGTAAAATAGTCACTTATAAGGGTTAGATTGCTCAGTTTCCCTACACTTTTTAAAATTAATTAATCATAACAATAACTATAAATATCATTAAACGATATATTATATTTAATTTTACCCATGAGTAACCCACAGGTAGAGGCTATTAAGACAATTGAGCTTATAGAATTTTAAAAGATTTCTACATTATCATAAAATTCAAAACAAATAATATTTATACCAACTTATGATAAGATTTATTATATAAGAGCTAACAACGTCACTGATATATTTAGAGAACATATATTTGAAAAGATTTCAAATATATTGTTGTATTTTGTGCAATGCATGGGTATTCGTCTAGTTTAGAGTATAAAGGAATTAAACACATATATAGGATGTTTGGTTGATGGCATGTTGTCGGTGCGTTTGTATTAGAAAATTCTTGTAAAACGTTGGGTTTTCGGAATGAAGTATGAAAAGCAACCTGATTTTCCATTCTAAATGCATCTCGAGACAATTAAGACTGCCATCTTATTTTCCTTATATATGCCTTAGTATGTAGTTGTGTGATAGTTCCTCCTAATTTTGGTGAGAACACTTCTATGATAACCATCAACTTTTGATCAATATGTGATCACATTTTGTTGGTGATTTTAGTGTTATCAATATATTTTGGTGTGATTATTCTTAATAATGAGATAGCTCGAGCTTCATTTACTAACCGAGCCTATAGGTGCAGAGTGCACACACTTGGTGTGATAAATGTGAAATTGGGTATACGAGGGGATCTGGTGGTAGTGCCCCTGGGTGCAGGGTTCCAAGGGGGCACAACTCCTTGGCGGGGTCTAAGGGCAGCATCCCTAACATGTCCAAGGTGTTGAGCCCTATCCGTGGTTCTGCTAACCAGTCAGCAGATTGGGTTCCAAGGGGTAACGCCCCAAAACCTAAACAGATTTTACACCGGGTATGATTTCATCCACGTAATTTCCCGCCGAAACTCACATGATGACATCTTGATGATGCAAGTGTTAGTTATGTCTCAGAACTACCCGTTTTGGCGCCAATTCTGCATGCAACCGCCAATAACCATCATTCCCTCTTGTATAATAACATATTGCATGTTTCGGAAAACGGATTACAAAACTTACTCTCAAAAATCATATTTTTGGTTCTCTGTATCTCTAAAGAACACAAAACAACAAGGTATATTTTCTGTGTTTCGAATTTGGAAGTGTCCTGATTTATGTATTGCATCTGTTGGATTATCCCAAATCAGATTCCGTGATACCCCAGGCATAAGGGTTGAAATCACAGATTTTGAAAAGTAATTGCAATCACGATTCCACAAATTATCCAAGTTAATTGATATTCTCTAGACCCAAACTCTAACACATTTTAGAGACATTGATAGTGTGATTTGTGTACATTCACAAATACATAACAATGTGCATATATTTTGTCTTTATTAAGATTATTGACTACTTTCGAAAGTATATATGCCTAAAAATTATTTCATTGGTTTATAAGCTGATGAAAGTTATTGGCCAATTGCATGTGGTTCGAGATATTCTACAAGTAGACAATTAATAAAGTAGTTGTGATTAGTGCGAGTCATGTGGTTTTCTTCTTCCATTATTCAGTTGCTTTACTCTTTTGATTGATTTGTTTGCTTAATTGATTTATAACTAGGTGAATTTCTTTGCATTGCGCAGAAACACCTATATAGTTGTAATCTTTATATATATATATATATATATATATATATATATATATATATATATATATATATATATATATATAACGTTGTTGTTAAATATGTATACTAAATTGATATCTTATATTGATTATTTTGAATTACATGACAATATATAAATCTATTATAATTGCATAATCTCAATTGTTTGAATGACTTATACATGCGCGTTACACATAAATAAAATTAAATATAAAACATATTTTAATGTTATTTATAGTTGTTGTTATTGTTAATTAATTTTTTAAAATTTATTTGTTTAATGTTTTAATTTTGGTCATTATAATTATTTAAAACACCAAACATTGTTTTTTGATTTTAAAGGTAACAATATAATCATTTATATAGAGTTATTTTACTTATTGCTATTGTAAGTTATTTTAAACTACTTATTTGAAAACTTTTAACGATTATAAAAATATATTTAGGAAATATTTTAGTTAAATTGAGATTACAATTTAGTTTTTGCATTTATCACTAACATTTATCACTTTTAACTATTTACAAAATATTCTTTGGTTTTTTAACTGTAACTGAAACTTATATTTAAGCTGACACTGTAATGTTATATTTAAACTAACAATTTAAGTATTTTGTCCAAACTATTCAAAAGATGTAGCTTTAAACTGATAATGGTTTACATACAAACAACATTTTAAATCTAATAAATTAAGTATAATAAGTTAAACGTTAAAGACATAACTTTATAAGTAGAAGTAAAGATATTATTTTAAAACTGAAATTTAGTTTATTTATAATTACACTTTAGGTTTGATATTTATTTAACCTTATTAACCAACTTATAATCATTATTAGAAAGACACCACAAATTATCATTATTAACTATTTACAAAAAAAAAATTTGGTTGTTTAAGTTAAACTAAAATTTATATTTAAGTTGACCCAGTAATGTTATATTTAAATTAATAATTTAGGTATTTTATACAAATTGCTCCAAAATTATATCTTTAAAACGATAATGGTTTACATCCAACAATATATTAAAACTAATAAATTAAGTATAATATGTTAGAAGTTAAAAAACATAACTTTAAAAGTAGAAGTAAAGATATTATTTTAATATTGAAATTTAGTTTATATATGATTACACTTGATATTTATTTAACCTTATTAACCAATTTATAATTATTATTAGAAAGAAATTGAAAAGTCATGGTAGTTTCAAATGAATGTGGTGAATGGGAGTTTCAAATGAATGTGGTAAAAGGAAAAAAAAATATTTCTTTTATAAGTATACTAGACGAATCCCCGTGCGTTGCACGTGAATTAAATTATATAGTTACAATAATAAATTTTACCAAATTATTATTTAATATTTCTACTTTAAAATAAAATGTTAGTAGTAAAGCAAACATATAGTTGACATATTAGTTTTATTAAACACTACAATTTTATTTTTAAGTCATTGTGATATATACAATTATTTGATTATTTTATAAACCGTTTAAAATTGTGTAAATTATATATCAAATGAATGATAATATAACGGGTAACAAAACGTATGAACAAAAATATGAACTACAACTTCTAGTAACATAAAAATAGAAAACATCTATTATAACATTTGTATTAAAAAGATATATATACAACGAATAATAAAAAATATGAAAAATAAACACTATAACTTTTAATAACATAAAAACACTAAAACATCTATTATAACATTTATACTAACTCTTTATATTTAAATCACAAATCTCTTCAAATACATTAATGTTTTTAATGAGCAAAACTTTACAACCTTATAAAAGAAGGAAAATAAAAAGTTATTAGTGATTACTAATTAATAATCATAAGTTAAAAACTCTTGAGTTGTAACTAATAAATATACATGAATTAGAAAACTCTTGAGTTGTAGCGTGAGTTTCAAATGAATGCGGTACTTGGAAATGTATATGTATTATTATTATTATTATTATTATTATTATTATTATTATTATTATTATTATTATTATTATTATTATTATTATTATATTCGTCTAAATAATTGGTTTTGATGCATCATTTTAATCCCTTCAATTATTAAAGATAAAGATATTTAATTATAAATTTATAACATACATAGGTGCATATACATGTTAAACAAATCACATAATATATATATATATATATATATATATATATATATATATATATATATATATATATATATATATTCGTAAATGTCATATGTAATTCTTGTTGTAGTAATATGGATAAATTACTTTCATATGAAAAACATATCATGATAAGTCTATCACAATTACATATCAAATGTTCAAAATTATGTTATCTTTTAAATATTGTCTTTTAAATATGTTGTGTAGGATAACCCAATAAAAAAATAATAGAAAATAAACATAATCAAAATAGATAAACTACAATCAAATAAATAAGAGCATTGGGTGGTTGAATATATAAATAAAGATGTTACATTAGCATACATTTAAATCAAAAGAAAAAACTAACATTCGTCAATTTTGCTCAAACAAAAAAACCTATATCCATTTTATGAATCTTCTTTCTTCATTTAACATCATTCAACCATAGAAACTTGATGACAATTCTTCACTAACCTGCAATCAAAATATTTTTCTTGAAAAAAAAAAGAATCATAAAGATATTCGAAACAAAACATTGATGTTTGGAGAGTCGCATTCAAGATTGAATAAAACACACAGATGACATATAAATATTAAATGAGAAACTGAATATAAAGAAAGAATAGAAAAGTTTCATTTGTTTTGGTTGAAAGAAAAAAATCATATTACAATTACCATCGATGCGACATAACCCATTTCTTCAAATCATTATATTTGGATCGTGAATGTTTCAACTATATGAAAATTTTTCAATCACAATATCTTCAAATCCTTCTTACATGTAAGATTTTATATAACACAAAAGACACAAAAGATTGACCTTTTTATAGTAAACTTTTCACTAAATGCTAATTAAACATAATATAAGTTATAAAACTTTTGAGTGTTAAATCATAGTTAAGAAAACGTTTGAGTTACATTAGTTAAAAAAAAAAAAAAAGGAGTTTCAAATGAATGTGGATTGAGGAAGTTAAAAAAGGGGGTTTCAAATGCATGAGATTCAAGAAAAAATGCTAGCTTTATAAGTATGTATGACTAGACGAATGCACGCGCGTTGCACAGAAACACCTATATAGTTGAAATCCCAACAATTATATGTTTTTTTAAATATAAAAATAGTGTTGTTAAGTTTGATATAATAATTTGTATGCTAAATTGATGTAATATATTGATTATTTTGAATTATATTATTATATATACATCTATTATAAATATATAATCTCAATCGTTTGATGACTTCTACTCACGAGTTACTCATGAATAAAATTAAATATAATATATGGTTTAATGTTATTTATAGTTTTTGTTATTGTTAATTAATTTTCTAAAATTTATTTGTTTAACATTTTAATTTCTATCATTATAACTATTTAAAACATCAAACGTTTTTTTTTTATTTTAAATGTAACAATATAATCATTTATATACTGTTATTTTTAACTATTGTTATTGTAAGTTATTTTAAGCTGATTATTTGAAAACTTTTAATGATTATAGAAATATATTTAAGAAATATTTTAGTTAAATTGATATTAGAATTTAGTTTTTGCATTTAGCACTACAATTTATCACTTTTAACTATTCACAAAATATTCTTTGGATTGTTTAAGTTCAACTAAAATTTATATTTAAGTTAACCCTGTAATGTTATATTTAAATGAATAATTTGAGTATTTTATATAAAATTTTCAAAAGTTATAGTTTTAAAATGATAATGGTTTACATCCAACAATATATTAAAACTAATAAATTAAGTATAATATTTTAAAAGTTAAAAAATATAACTTTATAAGTAGAAGTAAAGATATTCTCTTAATATTGAAATTTAGTTTATATATGATTACACTTTAGGTTTAATATTTATTTAACCTTATTAACCAACTTATAATTATTATTAGAAAGAATTGAAAAGTCATGGGAGTTTCAAATGAATGTGGTGAAAGGAAAAATGTTTCATTTATAAGAATACTCGGAGTTATCTTAATGGATTAAGCCCTTAAGGAAGAAATGTCTTTCTAACCAAAACTACGACATGGCCAAGGAAGGCCCACGACATGGCGGCACGCTACAACACGAATGTTTTATCCAAAATTGGCTACGATGTGACCAAGGATTCATTACGGTGTGGTGACTATTGTCCGTTGATAGTTGGCTTTTGATGGTTGAGGTTTAATATTTTTCATTAGTAGTCAATTCGCAGGTCTGATCAGTGTGAGCAGTTGAGAGTGTAGCAGTGCTTCTCCAGTGTTGTGATATGGTTTTTATATGGTTTAAACTTTTAACTTTTAACTTATGTTGACATATATTAGCTTAAATCAACTTAGGTTTTAAACCATACTTAGTTACTAGCTTATAAACATGTCTCTAAGGATATACATGATACAATGCAACTAGAATTGAAAAGTGGTTTAACTTGTACTAGGTTCGGGTTTAGACTTTGTCAGGTCTAAAATTTTCCAGTTGTGACATTATCCCCCCGTTAGAGGGAATTTTGTCCCAAAATTAGAATTCTATGGATAGTACATCATAGACTAGGGAAAAGATGTGGGTACTTTCGTTATGTTTGATCTTCTCGTTCTTAAGTGAATTCAGGTCCCCGCTTGGCGTTCCAGCGAACCTTCACTATTGGTATATGACTTTGTTTCGTTCGTTTGACTTCCCTATCCATGATTTCTGTTGGTTCTTCCATGAATTGTAGATTCTTGTTTATCTTAATTTCATCGAGTGTAATCACAAGAGTCTCGTCAGGTAGATACTTCTTTAGGTTTGACACGTGGAAGACAGGGTGTACGATATTTAGTTCTTGTGGTAATCGGAGTTTGTAAGCTACTAGGCCGATTCTAGTAAGAATCTCGAATGGCCCAATATACCTTGGATTTAGTTTTCCACGCTTTCCGAAGCATATCATGCCCTTCCAGGGTGAGACCTTCAGCAGAACACGGTCGTCAACCTAGAATTCCAAGGGTTTCCATCTCTTGTCTGCATAGCTCTTTTGTCTGTCTCTAGAAGCTTTCAATCGTTCTCGGATTTGGACGATCTTCTCAGTCGTTTCTCTTATGATTTCCGTACCAGTGAGAGTGTTGTCAGGAATTTGCCCTCTAGCTAGTTGCATGTCACCCACCTTAGCCCAACATATAGGGGATTTGCACTTACGGCCATAAAGGGCTTCGAATGGGGCAAACTTAATGCTAGTGTGATAGTTGTTGTTGAATGAGAACTCGACACGTGGAAAATGGGTATCCAATGTTTTACCAAAGTCAATCACGCAAGCTCTCAGCATGTTTTCCAAGGTTTGCACAGTCCTCTCACTCTGCCCGTCGGTTTGTGGGTGGTAGGTTGTACTCATGTCCAGCCTAGTTCCCAGCGCTTTTTGTAGTGACTGCCAGAACCTTGAGGTGACTCTACTGTCTCTATCAGAGATAATAGATATTGGCACACCGTGCTGTAGTACTATCTCTCTTATGTACATTATGATCGGTTTCTACATCTTGTCTATTTCCTTTCTTGGTAGGAAGTGTGTGGACTTGGTTAACCTGTCAACGATTACCCAATTGGTGCCATGACCACCCGTAGTCTTGGGCAACTTGCTAATGAAATCCATTGTAATCTGCTCCCACTTCCACCCAAGTATTTCTGGTTGTTGCAGTAAACCTGATGGCTTCTAGTATTCCACATTGACTTTGGCACAAGTCAAGTACTTGCCCACATAGGTAGCAATCTCAGCTTTCGTGTTCAGCCACCAATGCAGTTGTTTGAGGTCCAGATACATCTTGTCTTAACCTGGGTGAATGGAGTATCAAGTCTTGTGTGCTTCATTCATGACCACGTCTCTATACCCACTAAACATTGAGTAAAGTCCTTCGCCACCAGTCTTGCTTTGTAGGTGTGTACCTTCCCATCCATGTCGGTCTTCTTCTTGAAGATCCATTTGCACCCAACTGTCTTACGACCTGGCACATTGTCAACCAAGTTCCAAACTTGAATGACATACATGGACTAAATCTCGTTGTCTATATCCTCCTTCCATTTAGCAGACTCAGGGCCTGCCATGGCTTCCTTGTAATTATTAGGTTCATCCAAATCTATTAGTGTCCTATCACTAATAAATGTATCACCTTCAGTGGTGATGTGATAACCATAATAAAAATCAGGTGTGTTCCTAACTCTAGTGGAACGCCTCGGAGGTACAGACTCATCTATCGCCTCAACAGGAGTTTCCTCCTCAGGTTGGTAGATAGTGTTTGAGGTTCCTTCACCACTTGACTCTTGAAGCTCTTCAAGGTCAATTTGCCTCCCACTGTCCCCTTGGCTTATAAATTCTCTCTCACGAAAGACTCCTCTTCTTGCTACAAAGACCACATTATCACTGGGTCTATAGAAGAGGTAACCAAAGGATCTCTGTGGATAGCCGATGAAAATACACCTCTCATTTTGAGGTTCAAGCTTGTCATGAGACTCACGCCTCACGAAAGCCTCACAACCCCAAATTTTGATGTCATCCAAATTAGGAACTTTCCAGTCCACATATCGTGAGGTGTTTTGGTAACGAAGCTCGACTCATCATGGAACGAACCATGTCTAATAAGGTCCTATTGCACCTCTCAGCAACACCATTCAGTTGTGGTATCCTAGGAGGTGTCAATTGTGAGACTATCGCACATTCCTTAATATAGTCAAGGAACTCAATACTAAGATACTCTCCTCCTCGATCGGATCGGAGCATCTTGATATTCCTGCCCAACTGATTCTCGACTTCCTGCTTAAATTCTTTGAACTTTTCAAAGGTTTTTGACTTATGTTTGATTAAGTAGATATATCCATATTTGCTATAATCATCAGTGAAAGTCACATAGTACCGATTAGCATCCCTTGTAGCTATTTTGAAGGGTCCACACACATCTGTGTGTATGAGGTCCAGCAAACCCTCACCCCTCTCACAAGTACCAGTGAAGGGTGACTTTGTCATTTTTCCAAGTAAACAAGAATCGCAACTATCATCTGACCTTAGCTCAAATGATTCCAAAACTCCAGCCTTCTGGAGTTGGCCTATGCGCTTCTTGTTAACATGTCCAAGACGACAATGACACAAGGATGCTTTATCTAAGCTCATCGAAGAATCAATATGATATACATTATTTCCTCCCCAGAAAAACATGATAAATACGTTATTAAAGCATTTTCGAAGAAACGTATTTTATTCATTTAAAACCTTTGGGATGCCATCGTCAATACAGAAACATAAGCATAAACGGAATTTACATTTATTTACGCTAATGATCTACATCTCTTTAATCTCTCAGTGTAATGTGACTTCATATCAACACCTGTGATATAAATAAACTGAGTGGGTCAAGTTGGGAAACTTGGTGAGTACATAGGGTTTTCAACCCACAATAATATAATTATTATGTTTAAACAATCAAAAAATCAACCCAATTACCCATCCCCATTATCTACTTTGCTCTTAAGGATCTACCCTAAGAATCAGCTACTCCTCGCTCATTCATTCCTAAGGATCATCCTAAGGAATCGGCACGAAATCCATCGTTGCCAAGGTTTACTCAGTAGGCACTAAATCCATAGCTGCCAGGGTTTACTCAATGGGAACTAAATCCATAGCTACCAGGGCTATTTCGTTTATCGACAGTATCCACTCGCAATACATGTCAATGGGTTTTTAGAGTACACCAGTGAACACATCGTTCACAACACCTATAGGTTGTGAGCCTGCTAGTGTTCCACTGGACTGTCTAGAATAGTCTGTGGTTGCCATCCATACTCTGCTGAATGACGGGGCCATCATTTGGGAAAAAGGCTTCTCACATCGTCCACCTCTCACCCTCACCTCGTGGTCTATAACACCTCTCAACTCATCATCCAACTCATACTCCATCTATGACATCTACCTATGTTTTACCCCAACATTATCGTAGATATAAAATACATATACATTTTAAATCATTTAAATCATGTATAAAATCGTTCATCCAGCATAGACAGCAAGTATTCAGATAATAAGCACACATAGCACGTAATTTATGTAAAATACTTTATATCTATGTGTAAGCTGAAAGTAACTATGCACTCACTTGATACGGTGGTGACTGGATTACTCAGACAGCACTTCGTTATCTCAAAACAATTTCCTTCGACGAAACCTAGTATCATTACTACTAGGGTTTAGTTAATATTCACCGAGACTAATTAATAGTCTGGCTACTATTATTATTATTATATAAGCGTTAAACAATACTTATATAACCCATAATAATAGCCAAAATAATTATTTTAAGGCCCTAATAACATTACTATAATTATATAAAAGCTATATTAAAAATAGCGTAAGCGTATCACACTTACAGTGGGTTTTATGGAAAATCGGGCTTTGTTTGGAGCAGTGTTTCGAAACCGAAAGACTCTTTTTCTCGGGACTCCGGGAGCCTCGGGGCTTCCCTCGGGTGCTAGGGGTTCACCTAGACTTTAGGGAGGGTTCAAAACCCTAGAGAGAGAAAGTTTAGAGAGAGAGAGATATGAGAAAGGTGTGAGAAATTCGGATGAATTCGCATGCTATTTATAGCCTCATCAGCCTCAGACATATGTTAGGCGTAGTCCTCGGCTACGCTAGGTGTAGTTCGCATCGGGCTACCAGATGGCTTCGTACGAGGCACGCGTTAGACATCGGCTGGAGCTACGCGGCTGCTTGTGGACCGAGGGGGCAGTTGTACGCGGCACGTACCGAGCTTCGGACGCTGGGCGTAAGCGAAGGCGACGGGTCGCAAATTCGAAGCGAGGCGTGATCATCAAGCAACGACTAGGATCCGTCCACGTCACCAAATCTCGCAAATCCGAGTCCCGAATTCAAAAATTCATAAGTCTTGCATACGAGCTTCGTTTTCGAAGTTCTTTATATCCACGCATAGGTGGGAATGTACTCTACAACTTTCATTTAGACTCTGTCGGCTAATTTTGACTTTATTTTAAATTTTATATTTTTAACAGGCTAAGACAAGATTGGTCCGTTAAAAATCCATAACTTCTTCATCCAATGTCCGTTTTTGTCTGTCTTTTTATCGTTACACTACTATTAACGAGATCTTCAATTCTCGTTTAGGTTGTGTCAGCCAAAACCGCTCGATCTATTATTCGAACTTCAGGTTGTACACTGCTAAGCCGAAACTTCGAAAAATCATAATTTCCTCATACGAAGTCAGATTTGGGCGTTCTTTATATGGCCGCTCTCGTTAACGTATTCTAAGACTTTCGTTTAGATCGCTAAGGCTAAAAAGTCTTCTATCGTAAATTCACTTTTTTTACGCTTCCCGGTGTCGTGCCGGTTCCGTCGCGAAACTTCGACGGGTCATAACTTCTTCGTTATAACTCGAATTTTGGTGTTCTTTATATGTACGGAAACCTTGTGACATATTCTACAACTTGGTTAAGATTATTTATTCTAAATAATCTTTTATCAAAAAGTCGTTTTCGACCCCTATTGCCTCTAAATTGACTAGCCCGGATCTGCGGGCGTTACAGTGTGAATAACCATGCAAATTGACTTGGTACCCTTAATTTTATCACCTAATAGATGTGTCGGTTAACCACACGCGTTCCACCGATCTATGATAAAACTTAAGTCACTCTTTGTCACTCTTACTAGTCCTTGTTAGTGTGCTGGTTAACCACACACGCTCCACTAACGACTTGGTAAGGTACAAAGTGTAATTTCATGGGTTAGCACCAATTTCACATTTTCCTAAAGTAACTAAGATTGGGAATTAATAAAGGTTTAGTTACTTTATAATTTCATTATACTTTTAATGAGGATTTAGGTCTTATCCTACCCGTTTGGCTAACGACCCTCCACCAGTCAAGGAAGCGGTGGGTGAAAGTGGACACCCATTAAACCACCATTTTATAGGCAGTAACCTTATACCCCCTTATAGACCAGCTTCGTGAATGAGGCCTACTAACGGTAAGACTGAATTATTCTTATACATACATATACACACACACACACACACACACACATATATATATATATATATATATATATATATATATATATATATATAATGATAATTAAACTTTTAGTATTATAGAAGTATAAGGTTTGAATTTTAAACTTTTAAAATTCCAAGGATCTATTTGGAATTAAAGTATTAATGTGTGAGACTTTACAAATTCCAAGACTTGAGGGCAAGTTTTGAAACTATTCAAGACTCTTCAATTCATAACTTATGAGTTTTAATGGTTCATAAATTGAAGACTCTTCATTTTATGTAACATTTCATTCTTTAATAACACTTTTAAATAAGTGACTTTTGGTTATCCATAACTTGAGGACAAGTTATGGACTCCATCATTAGCCGTTAAGATCAAGAATTATACTACAAGCAAATTACACATAATTCCTATGATCTTCTAAAAACTCATAAGAACATAACCATTCATATCAAAATTTTAAGAATCATATTAACACATATAAAACATGGAATTTTGATATTAGCCATTGTAAATAGATTAACATAAACATTACACCATCTAAAACAAGTTTTAAAACACCAAAACAGTTTAGGGTAATGTTTCTAGTCCATTTCCAGCAGCAAAACTCAAAAATCTGCACTCAGGGGCTCCTACTCGTCGAGTGCAAGAACCTACTCGATGAGTAGGATGAAATAACACATGGAATCGTCGAGTCCCCCCATAGACTCGGCGAGTTCATGCTGCAGATAGTAGTTTTTCGAGCTTTTTCAACAAGTTTGCATCAAGTATCAAGAAAACAAGCCTAGTCTATGATACCACTGTTGGGTTTTGAGCATACTAACACCCCTATGGTGTACATGCAACACTAGAAACCTTGGATCTATGTTTTCTCTAAAATACATGCAAATTTGATTTCCAAGGTTTACAACCTAACTAGCATGTTATGGGGTACTTGTAATACAAAACTTTAAGTAGAATAACATACCTTTCTTTTGTGGTTGATTGCTTGGATTTTATGAGCCTAGCACCAATAGTGTGGATGCCTCAAGTGGTGTCACAAATCACTAAAACAAGTTGGAAGCTCTTGAGAGAGTAATAACACTTCTAGAAATCGGCCACACCTATGCTCACACACACTCTAGTGTTAATTCTAGAACCAATGACTCCTTTATATAGTATGGAGGATTAGGGTTAAACCCTGTTAGGCGTGTCAGACCCAACAAATAATGGGGTACGATATACTCCAAAAGAATCCCACTATACTAAAAGGTAGTACAAGGTAAGCAGGGTCGATCCACAGAGACACGGGATAATTAGTCTATACCTCTTTGCGCAAGGTACTATGATCACCAACAGTAAAGAGGGGGGTTTAGAATAAAATAATTAAAACAAACACTTAAAAACACAAGTAATCAACTAAAAGAGTGAATTAAATCCAGAAAAGGTAAGGACTCCAACCTCATGTATGACAACTTAGCAATGTGATTCCAAGATAACATGATATTTGTTTAATTCTATCTAAGTTGGTACTTGAAAGTGTTAACAAGCTCTAACACCTCCCATTCACCACATTAATTAACCAAAACAAGCTCTTTGATTAACCCTAACATTAATAACCTAATCTAAACAAGCTCTTAGAATTAGATTATAAGATTGCATGAAGCTTTATGTGAATGTTCCCAACAACACCCAATACTCCTCATAAGCTCAGGAGTGTAAAAGTGTATGAATAAGATTTACACTAAATTCATTCAATAGAGATCAATTTAATGCTTGTTACTTGTTCAATTTCACAAAACAATTACGGATTTTGTAAAAGAGATAACTTGAATGACCTAACCCTAATTCAAATGGCCAATAAGAATCACAATTAGAATCAAACATTCGATTGAAGCAAAATCAAATTCATTAGATAGAAATTAAGAACAAACATCATGTCATATGATTGAAGTCACTACCAAGGAGTCAAAACATGAAATTGGAGAAACTAAGGTTCTAGCCACACATGGCTAGAACAAGATCACAAGTTCAAAAGATGAAATTAAGTGTAATTACAACTTACAAAAACAAGAATTAATGTTTCCAAATGATTGACGGGCAAACCCTTGCAAAAACCTTCGAATTCTCCTCTCCAATGGTGCTCTGATATGTTGTGTGTGTGTATAAATGGCTCTTAACCCGTAATATGAAAGATAGGAAAAAGTGCCAAAAGTTGGTTTTTGGGTCGAACACGGCCCGTGTTAAAATAGGCTAAACTGACACGGGTCGTGTTCAGCAACACGCCCCGTGTTGATTTGCACTAAACTGACACGCCCCATGTTCAGCATGGTCAACAGCTCCCATTTTGGTCAAACACTCCCCGTGCCCACTTTTCAGTGTAAATTCAACATGCTCCGTGTACCTCTCTGACTCCAATTCCAAACTTGATTTTTCCAACTTTTTCGTTCTTCGCCCGATCATCCCGAAATCTTCACCAATGCTTCCCAGCACTTCCCAAAGCGCGTTCCAACCTCCGGTTTACCTGAAAAATACATAAAAGTGTGCAAATAAGGTTGTTCTAGAGACTAACATGAATATGATGAAATGCAAGAAAAAGGAAGAATAATTGTGCTAAATAGATGCATGGAATGGGACTAAAAGGTGCACAAAAAGGTGCACAAATTGCACCTAACAAACCCTAACACCCATGACTCTTCATTTACCTAGGATCCATGGGTTAAAAGCTTCATGGACTATCCATGGACTCCTTGTACTCTTAGCCCATCCTAAATAAATCTTACCCTAATCCATATATATAAAAAGGAGTCCATATTTAATTAGCTACATTTTGATCACCAAATTAATTATAAATTAATTCTTGATCTATCTAATTAAATAATTATGATATCATATTAATATATTATAACTAATAATATATTAATATATCATAAACCTCTTATTCTCAAAAGTATATCCATACAAGCTGTTAGGTGAAGTGCAACCCAAATGGACCATGTCGGGTCGAGTCAAGTTGATACCAAATATAGTTACGGACTTAGACACCTTATCCAACATTTATAGTTGTATATCTTTTATGGTCTGATATACTTAGTTGACTATAAACAATGCTCTAATACCAATATGTCACACGCCCAAACCGGAACGAAGGAAACGTTCAAGGGCGGAGGACGTCATGTACAATATCACAACAATTAAATAATAGTAATCAAAGTAACAACAACCATTGCATTGATAATATAGTGTTTACATTGTATTTGTATCATTGTTTGTATAACACCAAAATGTATAGAAAACTATAGACGTAACACCATGGATGCTCTGTCTCTTAAAAAACCTATAATGTACCTGTCTACTAGTTCCCTGAAAATATAAGTGATTTTGAAAGTGTATCAACATGTAAGTTGGTGAGTTCATAAGTATGTTTTTGAGATGGAATGTTTGTCTCTGTTCTCTGAAAATTTTAGTGTATTCCTCCCTAAAATCCAATATTTTCTATTGTAAATGAACGGTAGTCTTAGGCCTTAAGACTAAAATGTATGTTTGTTACAATACTCTGAAATAGTATATTGTAGTCTTATTAATAAATAAAACCATATCATGAATGATTCCTAGAATTGTACATTTTACTGTATTAAGAAAATAGTGTACTGTATTGGGAAAATAGTGTACTATACTGAATGTGTATGAAAACCCTTTTGTATATATGAGTCTGGAATCCACCAGTTGTACTGTAAAGTAGTGTATTGTAATGTAGTTCTATTATTAAAATAAAACCTTTGAAGATGTGTTTGTCCCGTAAACAAAATGTTTAGTTAATATTTATTGTGAGTGAGGTTATAACGATGCTAAAGTGACTAGTGGCATGCACGACGTTCTTCAGGCGTCGGAATGTTATGACATTTGTCCCCCCAGGCCTGTCGGCCTAACTGTAGCTAACAGTTTAGGTGCGGGATTGTCAGTCTCGTATAGATCTATACACAAATTCACACTCTCGCTCCAAGAGACTCTGGTTATAATTAAGACTTTAAAGCATACCTTAAAAGGTAAAACGAAGTAGTGGCTCACAATCCTGAATTAACTTGTTTACGTATAGTGTGTAAAGGTTCTCATGTTCTTGTAAATGCACGTATTCCCTTTTTGTAGTCTACTCGTAGTGTAAAATAATTATTTATGTATTGAACCTTTGAATCTTAGTAAATAGTGTATGTGTTCCATAAATTATACCTATTATAATTTATCATGTATGTTCTTGTATTGTTCCTTGAACTAGTAGTGTTGTATGTATGTTTCATAAATTATACCTATTATAGTTTATATGTATGTTCTGTGTGTACTGGAATATATGAAAAATACCCCTTTGCTCGACATGTTACAAAGAGGTTAAAGTTTTAATTTAAATAAATTTCATACTTATATGTATACGGCTTATATATAATTCTGATTAAAAAGGAAGTCGGACAAGTAAATCCACCCTAAGCCCACAACCAAACAAGGAACAGGAGTTAAGGCAAAAACATTGTTCCTAAGCCTATTGAATCCTAATTATATATAAATATATTTTGGAAAATAAATGTAGTTGTAACCGTTGAAATGATTTGGAATAGTTGAAACCGTTAAAATAGTTTGAAATCGTTAGAATGATAACACAAGATTCCTTGTGTTTTACTTGTATTCCCCCCCCCCCCCCCCCCCAAAAAAAAAAAAAAAAACATTGAAAAATACTGAAAATATAGGGGTATGAACTCACCTCGAATGTAGGTTCGTGTTTGGATGCGAAGTGGTAGCGATGATCCTCAGGTTAGAACCAGCGTGCGTAGTCGTGTCCTAATAATAATAATTATACACGATATCGTATTTAGATTATATTAATTTAAATAAATTAAATAATAAATTAAGTGTTATATAACACTTGATTATGTAAGAAATACTTACAAAAAGTGTTAGGAATTAATTGAGAGGGTTTCTTGGCGTTTTCGGTATTCCTGGGGGTTTTCGGTGGGATATGAATATTTGGTGGTGTTCTTGGTGATCTTGAGGAAAACTTGAAGATCTAGAGATTGTTCGTGGTGTTCTTAGTGAAATTATGAAGATCTGGGCAATATTTTATGAAGATAGGAAGGTTTTCGGATGATACTTGAGAGAAAATTGAAGGTGTTTACGGTTTGAAACGTGAGAAATGAAATGAGTTTGCGGCTAAACACTTATATATAGGATTGTGTTTGAGGTTCATAATGGGCCAAGGCCTTGATTTTTCGGTCCCTTAATGGGCTTTACATTGTTTTTCCGGCCATACATAGACCGAAAACCCCTTTGATCTTTATTTCAAAACCGTAAACCCTTTTGCTTTAATTTCTTGGACCGCAAACCCAAAGATCATTGGATCTTTGGACCGAAAAATCATATATGGGGGGTTATTATATGGTTTAAACTTTAAACTTTTAACTTATGTTGACATATATTAGCTTAAATCAACTTAGGTTTTAAACCATACTTAGTTACTAGCTTATAAACATGCCTCTAAGGCTATAGATGATACAATGCAACTAGAATTGAAATGTGGTTTCACTTGTACTAGGTTACAGTTTAGACTTTGTCGGCTCTAAAATTTCCTAGTTGTGACATTATCCCCCCGTTAGAGGGAATTTCTTCCCAAAATTAGAATTCTATGGATAGTACATCATAGACTAGGGAAAAGATGTGGGTACTTTCGTTATGTCTGATCTTCTCGTTCCAAGTGAATTCAGGTCCCCGCTTGGCGTTCCAGCGAACCTTCAATATTGGTATGCAACTTTGTTTCGTTCGTTTGACTTCCCTATCCATGATTTTTGTTGGTTCTTCCACGAATTGTAGACTCTCGTTTATCTCAATTTCATCGAGTGCAATCACAAGAGTCTCGTCAGGTGGACACTTCTTTAGGTTTGACACGTGGAAGACATGGTGTACCATATTTAGTTCTTGTGGTAATCGGAGTTTGTAAGCTACTGGGCCGATTCTGGTAAGAATCTCGAACGGCCCAATATACCTTGGATTTAGTTTTCCACGCTTTCCGAAGCATATCATGCCCTTCTAGGTGAGACCTTCAGCAGAACGCGGTCGCCAACCTAGAATTCCAAGGGTTTCCGTCTCTTGTCTGCATAGCTCTTTTTTCTGTCTCTAGAAGCTTTCAATCGTTCTCGGATTTAGACGATCTTCTCAGTCGTTTCTCTTATATTTTCCAGACCATTGAGAGTATTGTCGGGAACTTGCCCTCTAGCTAGTTGTGTGTCACCCACCTTAGCCCAACATAGAGGGGATTTGCACTTACGACCATAAAGGGGATCACATCACATGTATGAAAGACTATGTTTGGATTACAACACATGAATGAAATATTGTAGTTGGATCACAGATGATAGTACTGGTTGGTCATTTAGTGGATACCCTAGGGGTTGTATGTAGTTAGATTTTATAACCCGAGAACTCTCGTCTAAAGCCTTATTTCATGATTCTTGTTTTATTTATTGCTTTTGGGTGGGATCATCTCTTCTATTGTCTATCTGGTTATTGATTACATATGACTATGTATTCATAAGGTAGTCAATAATAGTAGTGGATAAGAACTAGTGGCAGTGACTTGTAGATGATACGTATGATTGTTATGTATGTTGAATACATGTGGATGTGAGATTCGGTAGATCGGTGATAGAGCAAAGAGTTTGTTTGTATGCATTGTATATATGGTGGAATATGTGGTATATTGTGGAACTCACTAAAATTTATGTCTATAGTTGTGGATTAAATTTTTTGTAGTTTGGTTGTGAGAAGAGCTCGGCGGAAACTGTACAATCTCATCGAAGATTTGGTTTCAGCTGTTTTATAATTCAACTTTGCTGATGTTATGATTTTTATATAAATGAGAATGTCACCAAATGATTTTATATAAAAGGTTTTTAGTTGGTTAACTTGTTTTAAATGAAAAATATTTTTGTAATATGGGGACATTACGTACAATCAGTGTATTGTTAATGTTGAACTGTAAAAACCAAAAATGATTAAACCTGCTTTCATATTATATGCTATAAAGTATATAAAGTTAAAAATTGTTCTTAATATCATATCATATTATATATTATGTTTTAACCACTTTTTTATCTTACAATATTGTAAATGCTAATTGTTGTTGAATATTAACCTAAAATAATAGAATCTTTGTTATATACCTTTATTTCTATATATGTGCTTATATATACTCCGTAACAAAAAAAAATCTACTCTAACAAATGAATGTTTTTTTGTCACATGTCACATTCTCATTAAATTAGTCAAATGTCATTTTTTGGTTATTTTGAATTAAGTTTTTTTTATATGTCATTTTATGGGTTTTTTTATTTTATTAAATTTCATATAATATTTTAATGTAATAATTACAATAAATATAATAATAAATAGATATCAATTTCATTAATGGAATTACCTTCTAATTTCAAATTTTCTAAATTAAAGCTTATTAATTTCTTTTGTTTATTTATTAAATTATTTGTTTAAATTTCAAATATAAAAAAAACATTTCAATTTTAATAATTCATTATTTTTTTTCTTATAAATTTAAAGTTCTAGAATATTTAGACTTTTATATCTAACATTTTTTTTAAATTAACCCTTGTAATACATGGGTCTCACAACTAGTATATATCAAATATAAGGTTGAGATACAATCACATATTATATATATATATATATATATATATATATATATATATATATATATATATATATATATATATATATAAGTGAAGAGTTCAATATAGAACGATTATTAATGGTTCTTCAAGAAATCAAATATTTTTTTTTAAATTTTAGAGCTTATTCTTTATTGAAATATATATATATATATATATATATATATATATATATATATATATATATATATATATATATCTCTAAATTTATAACTTCAAATTGTGAATGCTAAAAAAAATTATATATTTGAAGGTAAAAACTTCTACTCACTATAACTGTGACTTTATAAAAAGAATTTTTTTTAAATAAGTTTTGAAGTTTTAGTATAAAATATAACATAATTTTATGATCCAAATTCAAAAGGCAAATGATAAAGTTCTGTTTTAATATTAACACACACTATTGAGTTTGTAAAAGAAATTTTTCAAAAATATTATTGTTTAGGATACGAATGTTTTTTTAAATGAATTTATTTTTTTGTAAAAAATAAGATGTAGAAAATTTCATTCTCTAAATAAATATTTATTTTAAAGATTTATTATACATCATATATTATGAACTTTTTGAAAAAAAAAATATTTAAAAATATTGTTTTTTAGATACCACAATTTATCTTAAAATATTAAAAGTTGTTTTTTTTCACATAATATGATCTAAATTGATACGATTTAAAATATTTATAATTCAAAAAAAAATATGATTCAACTTGTTTATGATTTTTAATTCGTTATGATCTATGAATATTTTGATTCAAATATTTTATGATCCTTAATTATTATATATTTTATAAATTAAAATTAAATTATTCAAAAAAATATAATGTTTCAAATGTTATTCTGAACAACAACTTTATTTAATTTAATGTATTATGATCCAAAATCATATGTTTAGAAAAGAATATGGTCAAAAAGAAATTATATGATGCAAAATATGATTAAAATATTTTATGATACAAAATTACATAATCCAAAATATAATGATCAAAAAATATGTGATGCACAATATCATGATGATTTGAAAGTTTTGTAGTTGGTAAACATTAAAAACTATAAACGATACTAAATTCAAAAAAATAAAAGCAATGAAAAAAATCGAAAACCAAAAATGCACAAGAAAATTCAAAGAGAAACTAAAAACATCAAAAATAATAATAATAAAATAGAAACATAAATAATAAAAAACATAAAAAAAATATAAAAACAAAAAAATATAAAAAAAAAATATATATATATATATATATATATATATATATATATATATATATATATATATATATATATATATATAAAACGAAAATGTGTACCATATGCACATCAGTAGAATAAATAAAAGTATATAAATTCATCATTTTAACATCTACATATACTTATATTCGATTTTTTTCATATAATGTAAAATATGTATCATATGCACATCAGTAGAAAAATATTTTCTTTTATTTCTTTTTTCAAAAGATCACATTTTATATAAACGTCCTAACTTATTAAGATGTTTTTTATTTTTACATCAATGTGCACGTATTCAGATGTGTATATACGTATATATGCATATTTTCATTAATATGTACATTCTATAGATATGTTCTAACTTATTAAGATGTTTTCTATAGAAGCGTCCTAACTTATGTAATTCTTTTAGTTATTTTTTCCGATGTAAGATAAACTCTAAAATAAGGGTTGCAAAAATAATGTACATTTGGCTTATAATAGGTGACTCATTGAAAAAAGTTATTATTAAAAAAAACGTTGTTTTTACGAAAATTTTGCATATGGTAAATATTTTCTGTATTTTTTTTTTTTGAATTTCATTGTAGAAAGAGATTGAAAAATAATAAATTTATATATTTTTAAATATTTTCCTTATAGAAGATTAATTATAAAATGAATGTTGAAAAAGTAAACATAATACTAAAAAAGTTAGTAATTTTATTTAAACTTCTCTCTCTCTCTCTCTCTCTCTCTCTCTCTCTCTCTCTCTCTCTCTCTCTCTCTCTCTCTCTCTATATATATATATATATATATATATATATATATATATATATATATATATATATATATATATATATATATATATGTCAAGTAATTAATAGTGGTGTCTAGTTTAAAAAATGTAAATTAATTTATATATAAAAATTTAATATTTTAAATTTGTCATTGAATTTCTTAATAATCTTTATTAATTCAAGTATTCAGCCGGGTTTTCATTAAATTGGAAGATTTTTTCATTTTAATTGCAACAGTTTCTAACTTTTTTGATCGGTGCCAAATCGATTTTAACCGGTTCGTTACAAGTATTGTTGATTTTCTTATTTTGTCGACTTCACTTAATTAGAAACAATTGATTTTCTTTCTAACTTCACCGTGATCTTTGTTGTCTGCGTACTAGAACAAAAACAATATTGCTTTTAAGGGCTGTAAGTGAATAATAATTGTTTACATGGGTCACAATGGGAAAACACTTCAACGAGTTGTTTTCTTGGACTCCTGTAATTGCACTCTTACTCCACTGTTACGTCACCGCTTTCGTCATCATAAAGTTTACGTGTCCTTACTCCTTACTATGGAATTGGAAGCTTATATGATATCGTGTTTCTCACGTCCGATCAACCATTTTACACCTCTTTTGATTTGGTCCCAAATGTATTTGATGTCTCCCAAATGTATTTAACTCGTTCACAGTTTATCGAATTTTATTTTATTTGATTTTAATTGATATTAATATATTGGACGTGATATTAATACATTAATTGGACGTGATAAAAAAAAACTACGTCATGAGGCAATATGAATATGAAAGAAGTCGATAGAAAAATATTATTTAATGTCATATTCCACGTCTACTAGTTATTTTCTCATGATTTTTTTTCTCTCTTTGCAGATTTATTTATGTTTGGTGCTCCCAACTCATTTTCTTTTTCAAGAATTATGTAAGAAATTAAAAATGAGTCGTTTTCTTTTTGCCATCGTAATATTCCTTACTTAAGAGTAGTTGGCTTTTCATAGATTTTATTAAAATAGACCCATATCCACGGATTATGCATGATTAAAATTATATGATTAAAAAAATTATATATTATATATATCACCCTATAAATTTTGAATATAATTTTAATACAAAATTAATTATAACCTGATAACCACAATCCATATTATCTATAAATAATAAATTTTCATCACAAAACGCGAACGTAAAAACTTAATTTCATGTTCAGCACGATGATATAACAAACATCAAAAACACATTTAATAATATTTATGAAGTACAACAGTGAAAAGAAAACACACACACACACACATATATATATATATATATATATATATATATATATAATACAAATGTCATATGTGAATATTG
Source organism: Lactuca serriola (assembly GCF_051521515.1). NCBI lineage: Eukaryota > Viridiplantae > Streptophyta > Magnoliopsida > Asterales > Asteraceae > Lactuca > Lactuca serriola. Next base: position 158,553,235 of record NC_136413.1, on the reverse strand, counting down.
TATTATTTTGGATTCTTTTTTAGTGAATCTCATTTGTTATAGAAAAATACAATATTTGTTATAGAAAAATACAATATAGGGGATTCAATATGGTAGAATAGAAATAAATAACCATAAACTTTGTTTCATAATATTGTCAAACAACACAAACAAAATTTGTATTTTTTGCTTATATAAATTTATATTTTCCTTTTTCCTCATTCAATATGAATATATGCATCATAATGTAGAGTTTTGAGTGTTTTCAAATTAGATTTTTTTTCTCCATATTACACAACAAAGAAATATAATAATTATACACACAAGTTACAAAACACTTGAGTCGCACTTACTAATTAGTTCTTGGTTAAAAAAAATTTTTGAGTTGCAATGAGAGTTTTAAATGAATATGTTGCAACGAAAATAGTCTCCATTATAATAAATATATAGATTTGGCATCTTGTCATGTTGTCACATTTTTAAACTCATATATATATATATATATATATATATATATATATATATATATATATATATATATATATATATATATTCCAGTAATATATTCATTAATAGTATAATTCTATTTTTGTAATTATATAAATGGCATACTCAACAACGAAAATCAATCAAATACTCATATAAGGCATTGCCAACTAAAAACATCATCTTCAAGAAATTATAATAATTAAACTGAAACATGGTCATCTTTTTCATTTGTCTCTAAATATACAAACATAAATATTTTCTTGAAAATTATAATAATTAAACTGAAACATGGTCATCTTTTTCATTTGTCTTTAAATATACAAACATAAATATTTTCTTGAAATATAAAGAAAGTAGAAGGAACAATATATAGAAATAAATCAAAACATGGGAAAATAGCAAAAAATAGCTTTTAGTATTTCAATACCTTGATAATGATACCCACCTTGAGTTCTCCCTGATATACTTCACCATTCAACGTTTTTTTATAAATCAACACTTCAAAAACATTCAACCTTATGATCTATCATTGTGTTTATCTTCATATTCTCTCTAAAATTTGTAATTTGTGTTTAGGTGTATTACTTTAATGATTGGTCCTTTTTATTTTAATAAATTATATATAGAAGTAGGGATACAAAAATTATTAGAAATTTATAACTATTGTACTAATTATCATTAATTTAGGGAATGTGAGAAGACATAGGTTTCAAATCCATATAGTATGAGATAACAATTTATCTTTAACCACATGAGTTTGAAATGCCTCTTTTTTATAATATAAACTAGGCGAATCCCCACGCGTTGCGCGAGAATAGAATTATATAGTTAAAATAATAACTTTTACCAAATTATTATTTAATATTTCTACTTTGAAAAAAAAATGTTAGTAGTAAAGCAAACATATAGTTAACATATTAGTTTTATTAAACATTATAGTTTAATTTTTAAGTCATTGTGATATATACAATTATTTGATAATTTTATAAACCATTTAAAATTGTGTAAATTATATATTAAGTGAATGATAATATAACGGGTAACAAAATGTATGAACAAAAATATGAACTGCAACTTTTAGTAAAATAAAAATAGAAAAACATCTATTATAATATTTGTATTAAAAAAAAAGATATATATACAACAAATAACAAAAAATATGAAAAATAAACACTATAACTTTTAATAACATAAAAACACTAAAATATCTATTATAATATTTATATTAACTCTTCATATTTAAATCACAAATATCTTCAAATACATTAATGTTTTAATGAGCAAAACTTTACAACCCTATAAAAAAAAGAAAATAAAAAGTTATTTGCGATTACTAATTAATAATCATAAGTTAAAAACTTTTAAGTTGTAACTAATAAATATACATAAATTAAAAAACTTTTGAGTTGTAGTGTGTGTTTCAAATAAATGTGGTACTTGGAAATGTATTATTATTATTATTATTATTATTATTATTATTATTATTATTATTATTATTATTATTATATTCGTCTAAATAATTGGTTTTGATGTATCATTTTAATCTCTTCAATTATTAAACATAAAGATATTTAATTATAAATTTATAACATACATAGGTGCATATACATGTTAAACAAATCATATAATATATATATATATATATATATATATATATATATATATATATATATATATATATATATATATATATTGGTAAATGTCATATGTAATTCTTTATGGATAAATTACTTTAATATGAAGAACATATCATGATAAGTCTATCATAATTGCATATCAAATGTTCAAAATTATGTTATGTTTTAGATATATTGTGTAAGATAACCTAACAAAAAATAATAGAAAATAAACATAATCAAAATAGAAAAACTACAATCAAATAAATAAGAGCATTAAGTGGTTGAATATATAAATTAAGATGTTACATAAACATACATTTAAATCAAAAGAAAAAACTAACATTCATCAACTTTGCTCAAATAAAAAAAAACTATATCCATTTTATGAATCTTCTTTCTTCATTTAATACCATTTAACCATAGAAACGTGATGATAATTCTTTACTAACCTGCAATCAAAATATTTTTCTTGAAAATGAAGAATCATAAGGATATTCCAAGCAAAACATTGATGTTTGGAGAATCACATTCAAGATTGAGTAATACACACAAATCACATATAAAGATTAAATGAGAAACTGAATATAAAGAAAGAACAAAAAAGCTTCTTTTGTTTTAGTTGAAAGAAAAAATCATGTTACAATTACGATCGATACGACATAACTCATTTCTTCAAATCATCATATTTGGATCGTGAATGCTTCAACTATATGAAAACTTTTGAATCACAATATCTTCAAATCTTTCTTACATGTAAGATTTTATATAACACAAAAGACACAAAAGATTGACCTTTTTATAGTAAACTTTTCACTAAATGCTAATTAAATATAATATAAGTTATAAAACTTTTAAGTGTAAAATCATAATTAAAAAAACTTTTGAGTTGCATTAGTTAAAAAAAAGAGGGTTTCAAATGAATGTGGTTTGAGGAAGTTAAAAAAGAGGGTTTCAAATACATGAGATTCAAGAAAAAATGCTAGCTTTATAAGTATGTATGAAGTAGGCGAATACCCGCACATTGTGCAGAATACAACAATATATTTGAAATCTTACAAATATATGTTTTTTTAAATACATTAATAACATTGTTGTTAACTTTTATATAATAAATCTTATAATAAGTTGGTATAAACATTGTTTGTTTTGAATTATATAATTATGTAGATATCTTATAAAATTTTATAATCTCAGTTGTCTCAATACCTTCTACCTATGGATTACTCATGAATAAAATTAAGACAAAACTGCACAAATGGTCTATGTGGTTAGCTGAAAATTGTCATTTTGGTCCAAAAGGTTTGGACTAGCAAAAGAAGTCCAAACTTTTCATTTTGTTGCGAGTTTGGTCCAATTTTGATTTGAAGTTTTTTATAATGACGATTTTTCCCTTGTTTTTTTGCTTTTTCAGTTTTTATTATTTAGATATTTTTCTTATTAAAAGAAATTAAAAAAGACAAAACCCTCTTTTCTCTCTCTCTCTCTCTCTCTCTCTCTCTCTCTCTCTCTTAAAACCTTAAAAGAATTGTTCACCCCCATTATCTTCTGCTTCGACCACTAGTTATTGCAACTTGGATGAATGTGTGGGAAAAATCATAAGAAAAGAAATCAGACAACATGTGCCTTGGTTGCAGTCACCTGCATCCATTTTTTGTTCTTTGGAATCGAAGAATACAAAACCCCTAACCCTATCTCTCTATCTCACAAAACCCTCTCCATCTTCATGTTTTTCAGAAAACAAAAATACCACCACCACCACAAGCTTCTAGCAACTGGTTCTTGTAGAGAGTTCCGACCATCACCATTTATTGCCTGGTGGATTAATATCGCATCTCCTTTTGCATCACATACGCCTTCTGGAACACCACCATCTCATCATTCCCAACCGACCGCCACAAACCCTAGTAGAGATGGCTCTAAAAACCCTAGTTTCAGCGGCGAATTGTGGTTCCAGGTACACAGGGGTGGTGTTCTAGATCTACAAAAATCGGATGTCTTGGTCGTAGAAATAAATAGAGGTGGTGGTGGCGGTTTCTTGTAGGCGAAGGGCGGCTGCAGCGACGAACAGATTAGGTGAAAAGAACGTTCCGACAATGGCTGGTCAAGGTTACCAGAAAACAATGGTGAGAGAGATAGGTAGATCAAGAAGATCATGGATGTGGCATCGTACCTCCCTCCACTGTCGGCTTTTTCTCTATTCTCTTAGTAAAAAATCAACGAACAGACCCAGATCTACTAGTACAACGAACATGATGTTTAAAGTGTCAGTGGCACATAGGAGAAGAAGAGACGACAGCAGTGCTATAACCCCAATATGTAGCTCATCTGATTTTGAAACCCTAACATAAAGACATCTTTGTTTGTTTCTTCGTCTTATGATCTGTTTGATGGCTGGAGAAATGGTCGATGGTGTTTCCGGTGAAAATGATATGGTTGTCGGCGGTGTTATCTGACGAGAATGGCATATAGGCGGTGATATAGTAATAGTGGGGAAGAAGAAAACGAGAAAGAGAGAGAGAGAGAGAGAGATATATATATATAGAGAAAAAGAGAGAGAGAAAGAGATAGAGAGAGAGAGAAAAAAAAGAGAGAGAGAGAGAGAGAGGGAGAAAGAAAGAGAGAGAGAGAGAGAGAGAGATTTATTTTTATTTTTATTTTCTTGTTTTTTTTAATTTGAAAATCAGAAACAAATAATAAAAAAGAGAAAATCATATGAACAGGGGCAAATCCGTCATTTTGAAAAAATAAGCAACAAAATGAAAACTTTGGACCTCTGATGCTAGCCCAAACTTTTTTGGATCAAAGTGTCAATTTTGAGCAAACCATAGGGACCATTTGTGTAGTTTAGTCTAAAATTAAATATAATATATGGTTTAATGATATTTATAGTTATTGTGATGATTAATTAATTTTAAAAAGTTTATTTGCTTAAGATTTTAAATTTTATCATTATAAGTATTTAAATCATCAAACATTGTTTTTGTTTCTAAAGAAAACAATATAATTTTTGTATATAATGTTATTTTTAACTATTGTTGTTGTAAGTACTTTAAAATAACATATTTGGAAACTCTTAATTAATTTAATTTGGTTTAGAAAGTTAAACTTTTTTTAAATTTATTTGATAAATATTGTTAGTTTTTTATTGTAATTATTTAAAACAACAAACATTATTTTTGCTTTTAAAGATAATATTATAACTTTTTTTATGATATTACATTTAGCTATTCATATTGTAAGTTATTTTTAAGCTACTTATTTAAAAATTCTTAATGATTATAGAAAATAGTTTCATGGTTTTTGTATTAATTTAGGACTACAATTTAGGTTTAACAATATAACTTATACATTTTAACTATTTATAAAATAGTCTCTCTATTTTTTTATGTTTAACTGAAATTATGATTTAAATTAATAGTTTAACATTATATTGAAATGAATACTTTGTCTATTTTGCATAAAGTCATAAATTATACAAAGTTGCGACTTTAAAATAACATTTTTTTTCCTATACGACAATATATCTAAACTAATAAGATAACTATAATATGTTAAAAAGTTAAAATCATAATTTTAAAAATATAAGTAAAATATGATATTTTAATATTTTAGTTTTGTTAATTTATGATTAGAATTTAGTTTTTGCATTAATTTAATATTATTAACTAATTTATAATAATTATTTGAAAGAAATTGAAAATTCATGAAGATTTCATATGCATGTGGTGCAACTAAAAATGTCTCTTTTATAACTATACTAGGCGTATTCCTGCATGTTGCGCAGTAAAACACATATATGGTTAAATTATGTTGAAATTTATAATTTTATCTATGGTTTTTGGTCATTTTTTATATATAGTCCTATTAAAATTAGAACCTACGACCCTAGAATATTGGAATCGATCCTGTAACATGTTATGTTGGTTTTTAATATTTCAAAACCGTTCCTAAAATTGTCGATATTAGGGTTCTAATTTTTATTACGGAATAAATTGATTGACTATTACAACATATGAAAAAACAATTAATCATATAAATTATTGATAACGTAAATATAACGAATTAAAGGAAAAGTTAAAATTATAAATAAAAGATGTTTATAATTGATGAATATTCTGTAATAGACTCTAACCAGATTAATAATAATTATAAAACCTATAACGAGTTTTAGCTCTCATATGTTATTAGAGAACATAAGTTATAAAACAATTAAACGACTTGTATTTTGTAAGGGTCTCATGTCATTGTGATTTTCATTTGCACAACATAAAATTAGAGGTGCATATTGCAATGGATAAATCTTATTTCACTTTTAATTACCTTACAGTTAAATCATAAACGTATTGTTCAAAAAGATCTTGAATAATTAAACGATTTATAATCAAATGATAGTCTGTAATGATATATCAACAATTCAAATTTACCATTTTTATGGAATATAACAAAATCAATTTTTAATAAGCTTTATCAACTATATAACTGTCATCAATAGGACCATTTCCATATAATCAATTGTGAACATCCAACACAACATAAAGAACTATAAAATTAAATGTCGACATGCACTCCATTACATTATCTTGGAAAGCACACCAAATGAATCGTTGTAAAAGTCTAGTTATACAACTTAAAGTGGAATGATCATTAACATGCACCATCTTGAAAACTCCATTATAATTTATACGACATGGACCGTTGGGTTTAGACTTTAGACGGTTAGTTGCATAGCTTCCTTTTGGGACCCTACTGAACATGATTATAACTTTCATGAAAAGAAAATGCAAAAATTTTAAATAAATTGAACCACCAAAATTTTAAAATCATGAAGTATGAACTACGCTATTTGTATCCATTATTGTTTTGTATTGTTATGAAGTAGTCTTGTTGCTCATATGAATCTAGAGGCAATGATTAGAGCATCGTCATATATACTATATTTCATTCCAACCAAAATCATAATTATACAGTATAAATTTGGATAATAAGAAAGAAGAAAATGAAGTAATATTTTTTACCATAAACTTTCATATTTCCCTCTCATTATCATTTTCCTCTTATTACTAATGCTCTCCATTGACAATTTTTTTATGTAGTTTCTAATCTACCTCTCAACCACTTACAAACTCTTTAAACTATTCTAATAAAAATCTATCATTATGAAATATATATATATATATATATATATATATATATATATATATATATATATATATATATACATCTCAATTTTAACCAATTGGTGTCATAAGAACCATTAAGTATCATAAGTTAAAAAAAATATTGAGTGGTAGTTGTTAATTAGATATTAGTGAAAATTTATGTAGGTTTAAATAAATATTATGGAATAATTATTATAAAGAAATATGAAAAGTCATGAAGTTTCTGTCAAATTAGGTCTTCTTGTATTGAATTATAATTAACGAGAGAATATAAAGATAATACATCGGAGTTTTATATGCAAAAGCTAACTTGATAAACAAGAGAATAAAAAGATAAAAAGAAACTCCTAGATATAAGGAATGTAAATATATCCAATAGGTGTGAATGGATATTCATAATCTCAATACTCCCCTTCAAGTTGGACTGTGAAGATCTCGAACACCCAACTTGCTACGTAGGAACAGAAAACGATCGGATCCAAGAGCTTTAGTAAAAATGTCAGTTGTTTGATGCTCAGACCGAATAGCACATGGTTTTATGTCACCATTATTAACCCGTTCACGAACAAAGTAACAATCCATCTCGACATGCTTGGTTCTTTCATGATAAACTGGATTCATAGCGATATGGCGGGCAGCTTCATTGTCACACATCAGTGGTGTAGCTTCTGTTTGTGTCACCCCCAAATCTTGAAGCAACCATCTCAACCACAAAATTTTGAAAACCGTGCTAGCCATAGCTCTATATTCAGCTTCTGCTGAAGATCTGGATACAACACTTTGTCTCTTAGTTCTCCAAGAAATGGGAGCACCACCAAGGCTAATGAAATACCCTGTACATGACCGTCTGGTAGAAGGACAACTGAGCCAACTTGCGTCACAATATGTAATAAGTTCCAAACTTCCTTTTGAAGGTAGAAGTAAGCCTTTCCCTGGAGTGGCTTTTAAGTATCTAAGAACTCTGATTGTTGCATCCATATGAGAACGACGAGGACTGCCCAAATATTGGCTGAGTTGGTTCACCGAGTAAGCAATATCTGGGCGAGTAACAGTTAAATAGAGTAATCTCCCCACCAATCTTCGGTATTGTGAAGCGTCTACTTCTGGACAATCATCCTCTTTCTGTAAACGTAAATTTTTCTCCATAGGAAAAGTACTCGGCCAACTCCCTTACACCCCACTATCTTCCAAAATGTCAAGGGTGTATTTTCGTTGGTTGATCACAAGACCTTCAGTTGTTCTGGCAACTTCTATACCCAAGAAATACTTCAAAGCTCCCAAATCTTTTATACTAAAATGTTCATTCATACATCTTTTAACATAACTAATTTTCTTGCTATCATTTCCCATAAGTAAAATATCATCCACATAGATAAGGCAAAAGATTTGTGTTTGATCTCTTCGAAAGATAAACATTGAGTGATCTGCCTTGGATTGTTGAAAACCGATGTCAATGAGAGCTTTGGTGAACTTTTGGTACCAATTTCTCGAATCTTGTTTTAAACCATAGATTGATTTCTGTAATTTACACACCCGCTTCTCATTTTCATTAAAAAAACCTTGGGGTATTTTCATATACACTTCTTCCTCCAAATCGCCATGGAGAAACGCATTGTTAACATCTAATTGATGAATTTCCCATTCTTTCTTTGAGGCAATTGCTAAAGCACAACGGACGGTAACTAATTTTGCAACATGCGCAAATGTAAAGTCCCAAAATTTAAGACTAAAAATTTCTTTTAATAAAACATTACGTAAAGTAAAATCATTAATCCATAACGTAATCAGAGTATTAATTTCTAAAACACATGTTCGTTATCAGAGTAAAACATTCCCAGGCTGCCTAGTCTATGGTGTGTGCCATGCGATCACCCCGAGCTCTTCCCTCCGCTACCGGAAGTACCTGAAACCAAAACTGAAAACCGTAAGCACGAAGCTTAGTGAGTTTCCTCCATCATACCTCATACCATACAACTGATGGGTTTTGGTCATAAGACATCCTATGTGCTCATACAAACCCTAATTCTAGCATATGGAAATCAGAATTCACATGTAATTAAGTTTAATAACATACCTTGATTGTTATATAGCAATAACAATCCAATTCCTCCTTGAATTGACCTTGGAAAGCTGAGAGTCACAAGTGTCACTCCTCTAATGGCTTACAAACACCATAAGCAAGTGAAGAAGGTATAAAGAGAGAGGAGGGAGGTTAGAATTCGTCCTTAGATCCTCTTGGGAAGGGTTGGACGAATTCCTAAGCCCTATGGGGTTTATATAGGTGTAAAGATTAAGGTTTTAGTCCTTATCCTTATCTAGTTGCTTGTCCACCAAGCAACCATAAGATAAGTCCTAGAAACCCTTATCCTAGTCGAATTCTAAGGGATTTACACCTCAAATTCGTTCACCATATATATAAGATAATCCTTACCTTATTTTGTAACTATCACATAATTATAATTCAGCCCCTCTAGTTTAATTAATTACACTTGATCACAAAATTAATTCTTAATTAATTATTGACCAATATTAATTAAACGAATATTATTTCTCCTTTAATATATTATTCTTATAACATATTAATAAATCATAATAACCTCTCTCTCTTTATTTATTTCTCCAATCAAGTTGCTTTGGTGAAGGCAACCCAAAAGGACCATGCACCACCGGGTCAAGTACATACCAAAATAGTTATGGACTTAGACACTAATCCAACAACAACCACATAACATACATATATTGTCAAGCATATCTGGGTGCCCGACCTACCCCTTCGGTCCTCTCGACCGGATACTGACCAGTATATCTGGGAGCTTGCCTCCCCTTCGGTCCTCTCAACCGGATACTGACTAGTATATCTGGGAGCTTGCCTCCCCTTCGGTCCTCTCGACCGGATATTGACTAACATATCTGGGAGCTTGCCTCCCCTTCGGTCCTCTCGACCGGATACTGACTAGCATATCTGGGTGCTGGTCTCCCCTTCGGTCCTCTCGACTGGGTACTGGGGACTATTTCACCCCCTACTACTACCACATAACACATATATCACACAATCTATCTAGCATGGTTGGGCATGACCGCCCTTTCGGCCCTATCGATCGGTAATCTGGGGGACTATCTCCCCCTACTGCCTCTAACTCATATAATAGATCATGCTAGCATGTAAACATAACATCACATACTGTCAGACGTATCTGGGGTGTCTGACTACCCTTCGGTCCTAACAACCGAACTCTACTGATGAGTCATGGAACCCCGTCCATGCTCCTACTGATAGTGAGATACGGGCCCATCCCACACTCACTCTTTCCCTAACTTGGGCCTCGCCCCTGATCTGCTGCTAATAAGATGTGGAACACCATCCACACTCTACTATTGGTGAAATACGGGACCTCGCCCACACTCACCTCCCTACTAGGCACATACAAGTACCACACAAACAACAAGTATAAACTATCACATAAACCATTCCTTAGGCACTCGCCCGCTATCACTGGACCTCGTCCTGAATATCATACTAGCATACTATGCCTAGGGCTAACCCCCGGGTCTTCTACTCATAACTACATAGGCCGGCATTGTGGCCGTAGACCCATTCATACAAAGGGAAACTCACCTGCACTGGCTGAACTTGCTGATGATCCCACTAGCTGCTGACCGGCAACTCTCTGAACTCCTGCTCCACTAGCTCCCCGAGCTACCAATATCAAAGCAACACTGAGTCTAACTGACCCCCGAAAGACAACCAAGTCAACTCTGATCAAAGTCAAAGTCCTGGTCAAAGTCAACCTTCCAGGTCAACCCTACTCGCCGAGTTACCCTATTGACTCGCCGAGTCCATATGTTTAGAGTCCTTCTATTCGCGACTCGACTCGCCGAGTCAGTCCATGACTCGCCGAGTCTACCGATTTCCGAGTCCTGACCTGTCTGACTCACCAAGTCTCCACTCGACTCACTAATTCGCATCTCAACTCGAAGGGTTTGGGGTTTCGTGACCTGACTCGCCGAGTCCAAGACAACCTTCATCAGACTCACCGAGTTGTTCTTCAAACTCGTCGAGTTCCTGCCCAACTTCATCCGACTCGACGAGTTGTTCATCCCACTCATCGAGTTTCTCCTCATCTTCATGCTACTCGCCGAGTCCACTCAAAGGACTCGCCGAGTCCATTCAGATCTTCATACATGCAGAGGACTTTTGAGTCATGCATGGACTCCAAACTGTAGATCTACCCATCCCAAGCCTATTCCTCACGTAAAGTTGCAAACTTCACGTGTAGAGAAGGCGATCTAGGCAAAACACACCATAAACTAGGGTTTAAGACAAAGAGGCTCCATAATCAACTCATGGGCAGATACTTTATGCTTCTCAGGACCAAAATATGCTTAGATCTGAAGTAGCAACTCCAGATCCGGCTTCTAACTCAAATGGATGACTAACCATGGCTTAAAAGCCCCAAATCTCACAACCATAGAAGATCTAAAGGAAAGAAACGACTCAATACCTTCAATAACTCAGAAAGGTTCCATAAACTCCAGATCTAAGGCCAAACCTTGAAGCTTCAATGATTCCCCTCCTTCTTCTTCCTTCAAATTACCCAAAAATGACTTGGAAGCTTGAATGCACAACAATGGAGGCTTAGGGTTCGTATTCTGGGTTAAAGAGGCAGCAAAGGAACCCTAGGGAAGAGAATGAGGCACTTAAATAGGCTCCAAGTCCCGAATTTAGATTTTTCCTCGCACAGACCAGACTCGCCGAGTCCCCTTGGCCGACTCACCGAGTCGGTCACTTACTCCTCGACCCGGATCCCGCTCGGACTCGCCGAGTTCCTCCTTGGACTCGCCGAGTCTCCCCTTAAAGTTAGGGTTTTCTTTCCTTTCTTGGTCTTCAAACTTTGGGTGTTACAGCAAATGTCTCATGAAAATCAACACCTTCAATTTGAGTATATCCTTTTGCCACCAAGCGAGTTTTATACCTTTCCACTTCACCGTTTGGTTTGTATTTGATCTTGTATACCCACTTTGATTCAATAGCTTTCTTGCCTGGAGGGAGTTCTGTTATGCTCCACGTTCTATTTTCTTCTAAAGCTTGAATCTCCTTCTTCATTGCTTCTCGCCATTTTGGATTTTTTGATGCTTGAGTGAAACTTATAGGCTCGTCAGTGGATGTAATGGCCGCTAGAAAAGTACGGTGAGTTTTGGAAAAATTATTGTATGATATAAAATGTGAAAGAGGGTGTACCGTTGAATGACTCGCCGTAGAAGAGCCTGAATTGGTCATTTGTTGTGGATGTTCAAGAGAAGGAGGCAAGTCAGTTATGAACTCACTTAAATGTTTTGGTTTGACCTTTGTTCGAGCACTTTGTCGTGGCATGTTCGTTTCTGATTGTACATGAGTTGAAGGTGTGGAATTAGTATTAGTCTCATGTGAGAATGTCTTTGTGTCGTGGGTGTGCTGATGGTTGTCATTGTTTTTGTTTGGGCTTCCGTCAACATCAGTTTGACTGTTGTGATTCTTATGAGTTCCATCATCAGCAACATTGCTGGTGTTAGATGATTGTGGGTTGTTGCTACCATTTAACTCAACTTCTGGATAAGATGGAGCTTGACTATCATAGTTTTCGCACGGACTGCAGTCTGCAAGATGATTATTCTCAATGAACCGGTGACCTTCATAATGATCCCCAAACGGAAACTTGTGTTCAACAAAAGTAACATTACGGCTAGTGTATGTTCTTTGGCTCTTTAAATCATAAAGTTTGTACCCTTTTTGTCCCATTGGGTACCCGATGAACACACATGGCCTCCCCTTTTCTCCAAACTTGTCTTGTTTCCACAGATTGTCATGCGCATAAGCAAGACAACCAAAAACACGGAAGTGATCGTATGATGGTTGTTTACCTAACAATTTCTCATGTGGAGTCTTATCGTCAATAATTTTGGCAGGGAGTTTATTAATCACATATGATACAGGTAGGACACAATCACCCCAAAACTGTATAGGTAAAGAGGCTTAAAAACGAAGAGCCCTAGCCATTTCCAGTAAATGTCTGTGTTTTCGCTCTACTACACCATTTTGTTGTGGTGTATATGGGCATGAAGTTTCTAAAATGATTCCTTCGTTCTTGTAGAATCCAAGCATATATCGGGATTGAAATTATGAGCCATTATCAGTTCGTAACCGTTTAATTCTTTTGTTTAATTGAGTTTGTATCATCTTATGAAAAGACACAAGAAAATGAGCAGCTTCTGACTTGGTTTTCATAAGATATACCCAGACTCCACGACTATGATCATCAACAATCGATAAGAAATAATGAGCACCATCTAATGAAGAATGTTGGTAGCGACCCCAAATATCCACATGTATTAAGTCAAAACATTCATCGGTATTGGAAAAACTAATAGGAAACGGTAATTTACTTTGTTTAGCTCGAATGCACGAATCACAAACACGATTAAAAGTACCTATACTATCTAATCTTTGTATTTTCCTAATAATTGCCTCTGAAGCATGCCCCAACCTTCTATGCCAGACTTCTTGTTGTACCATAACTGACATTGCCACATTTCTCTACTTGAACGGCTCCAGGAGATACAACCCATCTTGTTCTTTACCCGTCCCAATCAGGCTCCTCGTACATAAGTCCTGTATGAAACATTTATCCGGGTAGAATGTTAGGAAACAATTTAAATCACGAGATAACTTGCTCACAGATAGTAAATTGCACTTGAAATCAGGAACGTTAAGGACACTTTTTAATTCAAAATTATCTGTCAAGTTAATGTTCCCAAATCCTTTTACATGTAAGAGTCTCCGTTTGGTATGACAACAGAAGATCCCTTTTTATGACCTTTGGTGGGTTTGAGCCACTCCTCATGATGTGTGACATGTTCACTAGCACCTGAGTCAATAATCCAAGACTTTTGTGTATTTGTCTTACCCGTCATGTTTGCCATTGGGGTTGTTTCTTTCATGTGTGTTGTTCTAACCATTTGAAGCAACTTTTCATATTCTTCTTTAGTGAACTTCGGCATGCAACTTTCTTCTCTGACAGTGGCTGCACGGGGATTTGGCTTTGCTTTATTTGATTGTGATTTTGGGTTTTTTGTTGACCACCATTCTGGATACCCGATGAGTTCAAAGCATCCATCAGCTGTGTGTCCATTTTTCTTACAATGTGTGCATGTCCGTTCATCCTTCATTCGTTCCTCTTTCCTCCCATACAACCCAAAAGCATACGTTTCAGTTGAGTTGCTTCGCATAAGACCCACCTGTCTTTGTTGTTCGTCTTGACTCACAAGACGATAAGCAGTTCCCAAAGTTGGCAATGGGCTGCTGCTTAAAATCTGTGTTTTAACAGGTCCATACTCTTCATTTAGACCTATTAAGAAGTCGTACAATCGTTCTTTGTCTCTGATTTTGTTGAATTCACTTGCAAGATCACGTTTACAACCATTACATGCACATGTGGGTATCGGGTTTATAGATTGAATTTCATCCCAAATCCCTCTTAATTTAGTATAATAAGCTGAAACAGACATACCTCCTTGCTTAATCATGGTCACAGCTCTTCTTAATTCATATGCCCGAGGGGCATTCTCCTTCCCAAACCTTTCTTTAAGATCTATCCATATTCTCTAGCAGTTATGGCATATTTTACACTGTTCTTGATCTCCTTTTAAGCAAGATACACTAATTGCTGATGTTTTGTAAATATTCCTTCATGATGCTAACATGGTAATGTAAGTAATGTAAGATATCCTACTCATGATCTCGCAATGCCATGTTTGAAAAAATGAAAGATATGTGTTATCATTCTCCAATCATTGATATGGTAAAACCTGCATCAACATTCGCTCCTCATTCCCCTTCCAATAATTTCTCAAGCTCCCTAATGTGGCCTGTCTAATCTAGAAATGATTTCCTCGAGCATTGTTTCCCATGTAAACCTGCGCACCAATTCTAACCCAAAGAAACCAAACTTCTAAGTGCATGGTTTCCAAGTGTAATTTACTCGATGCTTACCTCATAATAAGAAAAAAAACACTTGGTAGACTTCCAAAGCATACAAGTTAATTTCCACTACTTATATTCTCTGGAATGGCTCCATACTTCCTTGAAGGGTGAATCATCCCAGGGACCTAAATTAACCTTTTAAGAAATGAAAGGACAACTCTAGATTTTTAATACTATTTTAAGAAATGAAAGAACACCTATCAATTTGTCCAAGGGACTCTACAAACAAGATTAACAGGGTTGAAACTGATCCACGAACAAGATTTAGTAATATTTTCTTATAAGAAATGGAAGGACGCCTCTTAGTTTTTTCCAAGGGACGCTATAAAGGGGCATTAACAAGGTATAAAAAACTGATTGAAGAACAAGATTTAGTAATATTCTATTTTAAGAAATGGAAGGACACCTCTTAATTTATCCAAGAGACACCAAAAAGAGACATTAACCAAAAAAAAAAGTTGATCCAAGAAGTAGATTTAACTATTTAAGTGATTTATAAACCTCACTAGACTAATAGTTTGAGCGTCCAATTGTACAAGTGAAAATCTTTTTACCCAATCCGATGTAGGATCACTTGAAAAGTGTGCTTTTGCATTTCTTCATTTCTTCCACATTGATACTTGAGTGAAATGGAATTGAAATGAAAATTCAAAGAAAGAGAATTTAGCCATGTTTGGTATAAAAGTAATTCCCAAAGAAATATACTCGGAGAATCAATTTTATTGTTTAGGTATAATAAGCAAAAGAATAAAAATTATTTTTTGATAAAATTACACGGTTGTTATGGTTTGCCAAAACAAGTTGATTCAATACAACTATCAAAATGTCTTGTGCTTGATTCCTATAGTTTCATTTTCTTTAGAGGTCTGTCATTTAGGTGTTAAATTTGACTTTTGAGTTGTTACCTTTTAAAAGAGATTGGTATACCCTTAATTTCGTCTCTTATGTGATTTAACCATTTTGTAAACTATAGGGACCAAATATGTAAATAAGATGAAATTAAATAAGAACCCTATACGCTATTTCATCCGATCCATCGTTAGCTTCCTCCTCCGACCCCAAACTTGTAGCGTTCATGTTTCTAGGCTAAGCATTAAAGAAGATGTAATAGTTTAGGTCAACTATTGTAACGCGTTTTGAAGTAATAAGAATGAATTATGTGAATTTATGTATCTTATATTTAATTATGATGATATAATAAATTAAGGATAAAAATAAGCGTCAAAAGTAAAAGGTTAGGTAAACCCAATATCTATAAAGAAAGCTGTAGTGGTCTTAACAAGGATTCCGGAGATACAAAGAACGCCGAAATCCGAGTCATAACGAAGAAGTTATGACCTGTCGAAGTTTCGCGACAGAACCGACACGACGCTGTGTGACGTAAAAAGTGAGTTTACAATAAAGTGCTTTTTAGCCTTAGCGATCTAAATGAAAGTCGTAGTATACGTTAAATCGAGAGCGTGCATAAAAAGAATGTCCAAATCTGACTTCTTATGAGAAAGTTATGCATTTTCTATGATTTGGCATAACAGTATGCAGCCCGGAATTCGAATTATAGATCGAGTGATTTTTAGCCGACACAACCTAAAAAAGAGTCAAAGATCTCGTCGATAGTAGTTCAACGGTAAAAAGACAGACAAAACCGGACGTCGGATGAAGAAAATATGAATTTTTAACGGACTTTTCCTGTCCCAACCTGTTAAAAATATAACTTTAAAAATAAAGTCAGAATTAGCCGACGGAGTCTATACGAAAGTTGTAGAGCACGGTCTCATCTATGCGTGGATATAAATAGCGTCGAAAACGGAGCTCGTATGCGAAAGTTATGAATTTTTGAAGTTCGAGGCACAAACTTCGAGGCTTGAGGAACGCCCAGCATGCGAAGGGGTATGCTAAGCGTACCGGAGTACGCCCAGCGTACGAGGTATGTATGCCCAGCGGTCTTATATTTACTCGATCCATAATTGGTCATGACATACCCTTTGCATGCTTGACACGTCAATGACACGTCCGAAGTATCCCCAGCTCCTACGCCCAGCGTAGAGCAGTATAGAGCAGTACGCCCCACGTACCAAGGATTACGCTTAGCATAACCTGAAGCTTCAGCCGACTATAAAAAGGGTGCGAGGTTGCCCAAGTTATTTTACAAAATTTCTTACTTTCCACCTTCTACTTTCTTTTAAACTACACTAAAATCCCCCAAACCTAGGGTACCTTCCTAGCACCAGAAGAAAGCCCCGGAGAGCCCAAAGTCTACGAGAAAAAGAGTTTTTCGAGTCGAAACTCTGCCCGCATAAATCCCCAGTTTTTTATCGAAAAATATTGTTTTAAGGAACGAGTTGTTGTCCAATCACCATCTTATCAGGTGAGTGTATAGTCACTTTCATCCTACACATAGATATGAAGTATTTTATATAAAATACGTGATATGTGTATATATATTGTTTGTTTATTTAAGATGAATGTTGAATGAATGTTTTATACATGTTTAGAATGATTTAAACTGTATATGTATTTTATCTACAAATATGTTGGGTAAAACATGGGTAGATGAAATAGTTGATGTGTGATGAAATAAAATGATGAGAGGCCTCAAAGTTGACAATGTTTCATTCATCTAGCGGAGTATAGATGACGACCACGGACCTTTCTAAACAGTCTAGTGGAACGTTAACAGGCTCACAACTTGTAGGTGTTTGTGAACGATGTGTTCGCCGGTGTACTCCACCCCCCTCATGGTTGCCTTATGGACATATATGGCTGAGGAATCCTCTTAGCAGTATTGTCCGTCCTAATGATGATCCTTAGGCTAGGTCCCTTATGATAGGTGTTTAGGGACATAAAGTGAGGATAACGGGAACGGGTAATCAGGGTTATTGTTGGTTGATGAAATTGATAAATTTATTATTGGTTGATGAAATTAATAAATTTATTTATTGTGGGTTGAAAACCCTATGTGCTCACCAGGCTCCCAAGCCTGACTCACTCAACTTTTTGTATTACAGGTAGTTGAACAAAAGCATAGATGGATGATGATGAGGGATTTTGGATTATAGGTCAGTAGATGTAAATAAATGTTGTAAGGCCTATATTGTATTGTTTATGCTTTTGGTTTGTATCGATGTTGACATCCCAAGTTTGTAATGAAATGAAAATACATTTTTTAAGAAATGTTTTGATAAAAAAAATTATCATATTTTGTCTTGGGAACAAATTCCGCATCACTTTTATTTGAAAGATTACTCTTATTTTATTATAAAAGCATAAACGAAATCGTTCTTTTCTAGTCATGAAAATGGGAGTGTCACAAAACTACTCTCGCCTGAACACTGTCATGAGCCACCTTCATGGGCAATCCTCCTCAGTGTGATTGATTTATTGTAACATACCATGTAAATGTTAAGTTGTAGAGATTGATTCATTTTTTAACCTATAGCCCTTAGACAGACCAAACATAGGATCGTGCTCAATATTTATATCCATGAATTCTTGTAACCAAATATACCGATACCTTTTTTCGATAGGTATAATAAAATTTATCTCTCGTTTTCGACTATGGACGCAGCCGATCATCATGATTGCGTGAATCACGTTAAAATTTATGTTTTATTTTTCTTTTTACATTATTACTCTGTTTTGTGGAATCATTGAATTGTCTATTGAAGTGCTTAAACCCTAACAATCAACACCGTCATCGCCATTGTTACACAATGTCGACCTGCAACCACAGCTTATACTCTACCCCGCGCTCCACCAACTACACCTCATCTCACCATAAATCGCCATCTCTATCAAGAACGGGATAATATATATATATATATATATATATATATATATATATATATATATATATATATATATATATATATATATATATAACCAAGATCAAATAAGAAGAGAAATTTTAGTAGGAATGTAAGAAACTTTTTATATTTACATATTTTTTTTAGCAAACAAACAAAATGAATCATTAGATGATTTAAAAGAAAAAATTCCTGAAAAAACACATTCATGATTTATTTTTAAGTAAATAAAAAAATCACTTTTATTAAAATTTCAGTGAATATCAAAAAAATCATTGTAAAAATAAATCATCGAAATGTTTTTTCGTGAACTTTTTTGTGAATCATGTTATTTTTCATTTATTTAGTGATTCATTTGTTTTGTTCGTCAAAAGATATGCCGGAAAAAAAATTCTTATCTTCCTACCAAAAATATCTTTTTACCGGAACTA
The DNA here is from genome assembly GCF_051521515.1 of Lactuca serriola. Lineage (NCBI taxonomy): Eukaryota > Viridiplantae > Streptophyta > Magnoliopsida > Asterales > Asteraceae > Lactuca > Lactuca serriola. The sequence continues at coordinate 158,533,738 of NC_136413.1, read as the reverse complement.
TAATAGCTTGTGTGAAGGTTTTGCCACAACTACACAAATTAAAGTGTATTTACTATTTACAACAATTGTATAAATAAATGTATAAAATGAATATTGCGCCAAATATTTACATGTGAATATGTATTCGCATGTGAATCAATGAATGTTTATTAAGAGTACGTAAACATATATGCAGTATGTTATATGCAATATATTAATTCATGTGTATTAATTCACAATGAATATTATATTGTATATTTTGTTTATTAACTTGGAACAATTTCATTAGCTAGAATTTCAAGAACTACAATAACATTGAAACAACAATAACAACGGCGTACAATAACTAAAAGTATTGAATTACAATAACATTCGACCTAAATTAAGCAATTACACAACAAGAAACACCACACTCAAATTTAATAAAAGTTGCATCATCACTAAACCAAATCAAATAAACTCGTCATCCTAAACTTCTTTTTCCAATTGGTAGTGCATATGATTATTGTTTTCGAGCTTAATTTGCATTTCATGAACAAGATTTGTCTACCATTGATTTGGTTGTGATGAATCAATCCACTTCAAAAGATTGTAATCTATTTTTGAATCTTGAAATTAGGTCAATCGAAATTCTTTTACACATGCCCTCAACTCAACAACGACAATGATGGATTTGAGTTTTTATGTTGCTTTCACTCGAGATTTTGCAGCTTCCATAAGATAAAAATTAAGACTAAAATCAAGAAAACCCATAAGAAAAATCAAGGATGAAGACTAAAATGAAGGGGTACCATAACACGAAACAAAAGCAATCGCTGCTAAAACCCAGAAATACAAAGCAAGAAACGACCAAAATATATTTTACTTATTTCCATCAAGTTAAATATCGTAATACATCAAGAAAAGAAAAACAATCCTCCACCTTCAGATTCCTAAAATGAATCATATTGCACAGTAGCTTGACATTAAGTCATTAGCTACCTGTGCTTGCTGTAGTGTTCCCGCTCACGTTCCCTCTCCCGTTCCCGTCCCCGGTCCCGCTCCCGTTCCCTCACCGGAGACGATTCATATCTCGCAGGTCTCCTCTTAAAATGTCTGTCATCATCACTAGACTCATAATCTATGGCGGCGACGGTGGCGGTAGCGGTGGTCGTGGTGGTGGTGGCAGAGCTGCCACTCTTCCTTGACACCGCTGTGGATCCGCCAGGTGGCGCTTCCGTTGAGCTTGACGTGACCTTCCGTTTCTTGGAACCTGCGGCGGCTGCTGCCGCAGCGGCCGCCGCCGCTTCTTCTTCCGGGAAGCTGATGCGAGAGAAGACACTTGGTTTATGTTTCCGATCACCACTGCTGGCTGCCGCCACGGGTGCCGCTGGTGCAGCCGATTTGGAATCTGATGTTGGTGGTGCTTGTGGTGGCTTTCTGGTGGTGGTGGATGATGATTCGGATCGGCGGTGGCTCTTGTGCGGCTGTGACTGGTGGTCATGGTGGCGGTTGTGGTGGCTGTCGTCACGGTCTTCATAATCATTGCGATCACGTGAAGATCTCCTCTTTGACGATGGATGTGGAGGTACATCATGACCGTCGTCACGGGAATGGCGGCGGTCCGGTGACGGCCTGTCGGATCTATGGCGGTGGTGACCATCACTGCTAGGCGGCGGAATTGGTCTCTGGAATCCAACAAGACACTTTAAAATATGTTTAAAATAATATTAAGATAAAAATAAAAAGACCAAAACTTCATATACCGATTTCGACTTCATTGGAGGAGCATCCTCATGGCCATGGCCATGGCCACGTGGCTCTCTGTTGAAATCCCTTTCTTTTTGTAATTCCCTGCTGCTGTAGTAACAACAAGTCAAAACTATTATTATTATTATTATTATTATTATTATAATTAATTCGTTATATTAAATGGTGATTTGATAACTTGCCTTCCACTTGGGCCACGTTTCTCAAAATCACGTTTCCATTTTAATTCGGCTCTGCGGGCTTCAAATTCCTCTCGGCTCATAATGGGGGGCCCACCACCATTCATGCCCATCCCTAACTCTGCAAGATCCCTGTAAGATCAAACAATTAATTTCTCTATTATTTATTTTCCATTTTAAAAATATAATTACTAATTACTAACTTGTTATGAAATTACCTCTGAGGTGGAGGGATAAAAGGAGGAGGCATCATAAGGCCTGATGCACCAAAAGGGTCCTGGGGGAACATGCCACCTCCAAAGGGGACATCCATCGGCCCAAATCCATAACCACCACCCATGTATGGCGGCATGCCGCCACCATATGGCCCCATAAATGCATCCATTCCAGGCTGCATCCCATTCCAGTAGGGGTTGTAAGGGGAAGGACCTGGCGGCATCATATAGTTTTCAGCTGCAAACTCCTGAGATGCCCTCCACTGCATTTCTGCTGCTGAAAATATAAATTTAAAAAAAAAATGTCAAAAAAAGGAGCCCATATGAACAAATGAGATGCTACAAAAGGTATAACAGTGATTGGAAGTTGGAACTCTACCATTTGGCATGTTAACTTTCTTCTTTTTCTTCTTCTTTGCTGAAAACAAGAAAGGAAAATGTAAGCCAATATATATAACACTGAAAAATAAATTAACAAAAAAAGGTAAACCTCCATAGATTAAATGCAAGAAATAGCAATGTGCTACTTCCATTTTATTTTCTTATTAGGACATCACAAAAGGTTATGATTGGGTAGACTTTTGATTTTTTAGAGCACATCACCTTAATAAGAAATAAAAGTAAGGAAAGTACAATGTTGTAATAGAAGGAAATGAAAGTAGGATTATATATACACAAATAATGAAGTTGCTATCTGTCTCTTGCATTTATCCCTAGAAAAGTATTAGGGCGTGTTTGGTTTCATGGATTCCAGTGGAATCAAAGGAATTGGAATCTCAAATTCCATTTTGAACCAAAATTCATGTTTAAGGAACAAATTTCTCTATTTTTTTTATTAAAAGACAAAATTGCCCATCATACACATTAAAACACAAACACGTCTGTTCATTGCCTCAATCATAGCAAAGGAATGAGATTGAACTCCATTCCATTTCCTACCAACCAAAGTAACACATGACATATTACAACTCTTGCATATTCCAATTCCTTTAACAGATTCCATTCCTTCCAAAAACAGATTCCATTTACCTGCCTCACCGGGAACTTGCTTCTGCTGCTGCTGCACTTCATCATCAACAGGTCTTGCACTTCCCTGTGAAGCCGGTTCCATCATACTCTTTGAATCATATGTAGCTTCAGATACATCAGGAGCTTTCATCACTTTTCCTTTCCCTGAGACTGGCGGCTCAGCTGCCGGAGTATGTTCTGCCGCCGCCGCCACCTCCGCCTGCTGCATATTTGTAGCCTCCCCGTTCTGTGCTGGTGGTGCTTGCTCCCCCTTGGAGGCGGCTGATCGTGAAGGTGATGGAATCTTCGGCTGTGGTGGTGGCGCACACCTAGCAGACTCCATATCTGAAAAACAAAATATAAAGATTAAAAAACTAAAAACTTTTTCAAGAAATAAAGTATGTTACATAAATAGTCCCTGTTCTTTCTGCATTTTACCATGTTTAGTCCAAAACCGAAACTTTTTTCAATTTTAGTCCTTATTGAAGTTTCATATCGATTTTGGTCATTTCAAGGTTTTAAGTTGGTTTTAACCATCATATTCGATAAAAAAAACCTTAGAATAAGGACCAAAACTGACAAAGGTTTCAACTTTGGACTAAACATGGTAAAACTCAGAAAACACAGGGACCATTTTTGTAAATTAATCACATATTCACATACCTTGAACATGAAAAGCACTGCCACCATTTTCAGCACTGCTATTATTAGACTCCAATATTCGATTTATTGTATCCCTTAATGTCTTATTAGGCAAAAGATCATCTGCAAGCACATTCATTGCACCACAAACACACACTGCTTTGGAGATAATGTGATCTCTTATACCTGATAGTATAATCAAGATAAACAGAATCAAATATTTATAAAAAAAAAAAATCCAATTCATTTTGCCATGTCGGCTTTAAAAAAAACTTACATTTATCACAGAAACTGGTGAAACAGCACTTGCTGGTGAGAACAGCATCTTTCATCACATCTTTGCACAAAGGGCAATGAAGTTCTGGAGGAAGATCACCAACAGTTCTTGTAGAAGGCATCCCTTCAATCTCCTTCTCAAAAGCAGCCCTATTGTAACAAACATTATTAATATAACACAAATATATATATCTAAAGTTAATTTAAATAAAAAAAATATTAATTAATAACATACTCATTTGGCTTCAAAACTGCTACAGCACCACTAGGTAATGCATATGAGCCATCTGGAGTAGCCATTAACATGGATTTTGGAATACCAGTTGGAGGTTTCACTCTCTTTATATCAAAATTAGGATCACCATTTGTGGGACAATGCTGAATAAAATGCCCTGGTAAAAAAAGATTATAAATTTATAAGATTTCTTACTTGAAAAAAGAAAAAAAGATTCATGAATGATGAATCTACCTGGGGTTTTGCATCTGTGGCATACATAGCCTGGAGGTGGTGTTTTCCGCTCAAAGCCGCCACCACCACCACCCCTACCTAAAATTTATTTAAGAGAAAAGAAAAACAAATCAGTTTTCAAAAGCAAAATTGTTATATGTTTATATAAATAAACATGAACATATAAAGAAAAGAGAGAAGCTAAAAGATAATTTTACCAAAACCACGTCCGCCCATTCTACCACCCATTCCACGCCCAAAGCCTCTACCACCACCAAACCCATCAAAATTTTGCCTGAAAAGTCAATAAAGTCAACATCTTTTTCAAAAAATAAAAATATTAAATCATTAAAAAAGAGACTAAACTAAAACTCACTGCTGCCAATCCAAAGCTGGTGTATCAATTAAGGCCTGAATTTTGCTGTCTTCATCAGCTTTACTAGGAGCAGGAGCATCCTGTAGTTGGTTGCTAGAAACAACTGGAATAACTTCAGGAATTTCATACAAATCATTTCCAAATTCATCATATTCTGATCCATCAAGCTACAAAAAATTAATGCGTTATGTTATCATCTATCATCATTCATCCATGAACAAGTTTTTAAAACATTATAAGTTATAACTACACAAGGCTTACATAGTTGGGAAAAGAAAGTCCAGCTCCTGAAAAGTTACTCTTTGCAGATTGCACAACTTCCAGCTCATTAACCATTTTTTGCCTGCAGTTCAAATCATAAAACAATTCAACTAAAACTTGATTTATGGCCATTAATGATTAAACATGTACAAAGCTTTTGCAGGGTTTATATAAATAAGGTATCTAAATCTTTAAGAAAAAAAGTAGGGAGTGATTTAAAAAAATTTAAAGGTTTTGAAACTGTACTCAGGTTGTTCAGAAACTGGTGCTGCAACTATAGGCATGCGAGGTTGTCCAGGAATTCGACGAATTAAAACAGATGTATTTTTTGGAATCAACATGTCTTCATCAAGATATTCTGAAATTTCAAAACAGAAACACTTCTGTGAAATACTATAAATAGATCAATCCACATCGGTAGTACCCAAAAGGCCAACCCATTTTTGCATACTATATAACATAAATAAATACATAATTAATAGCTAGTTCTAGTCATCTTCTAGTTGAGTTGATGTGAAATGTGAATCCTCTTCAAAGTTCAATCCAATCAACCTAATTATAGAAAAGCAAAACTTGACGACTCTTGAACAAAATATTTGTTGCCATTTAAGTTGCAAACATGAAAGTTGAAATTCAGTGTGATTTTAGAATAGAATATTAAGAGATTGAAATTATTCAAGAACACAGAGGCTGACTAGGTCTAGAACTTAAAACACACCTTCATTAGTCTGGGCGTTGGTGACCACAAGATCATAATCAGTGCCCCTGCCCAATTGCTTGGATTCATATATTTTTTCTTTCAGAGAGGCAACCGTTATAAAATGGCCATCGATTGGAATCGAGTCATAATCTTTAGCACTTTTGAACTTGTAATATACTGCCATAATTTAATATAAATTCTTTTTCTTTTCCCTCAAAAAAAGATATATCAGGAACAAGCACAAAATGCAATACTAGTAGTATCAATAAAGGCGTTCATATAAAAGAAAATTATCAAACGCCTGAATTGAACACCGAAACAAAAAGATATAATAACAGTACAAAAATCCACAGCCAAGATTCTCTATTTTTTTTTCGTTTTCCACTCTTCAGTAACTCTGAAAAAAAGATCAAACCGACTAAGGAACGGCTTCAATCTGCAAAAGGCTTCAATCAAATCCTTGAAACATCTTCACACGCTCAGTCCTTCGATGTTTCGAACTATTTGCGTAGATTCTTCAGTTCGCCAGATTCTTACGATCAGATATAACTCCACAGGAACACTTGACTTTCGATAGTGATGAGAAAATCGAAGGATCTCACGAGCTAAAGCCTCCAAAAGAACCGATTCTCTCCGATGATAACGAGTTACCGTAATCCTTCTATTCGCCGTCGACCTCTTCCGGTGCTTGATTCTTCCGAGACGCCGATTGATTCGCTTCCAATTTCTCAGATCTACTTTCAGATAAACTATTTGCCTTCCAGTAGTCGCGAATCTGGATATATATATAATCCACGAATTCTCCAACCACGAAGCGAATCTCGGTTTTCAGCGGTTAATTCTGTGAAACACCTGTGAGGAGTTCAACAATCGGAGATTCGTTGATGGTGTTCAAAGAATCCAGAAGATCGTGTGCAAAATTAGGGCAAAATCGCGATAACGATGTACCCCAATACGTGTGAAACTCGCCTCCTTTGAAGATAATGCGGGCTGTACTTTTATATTTATAGGGTAATTATTTACACTTTAACTCCTTTACTATTCAAGAATGACGATTTGAAGCCCAAGAAGTGTTTAGACTTTAGATATGCATAGAACCATTTGACAAAATCCTAAATTAGGGCTAAGTTTAAATGAGATTTTTTTTCTTTTCTTTTTTAAACAAGGAATCCTTTATGTCTATATATTTGAAGGGCAAAATAAATGACAAAAATATATAATAAAGAAAAAGTGTATGGCATAAAAAATCGTGACCTTTAATAGATAAATATTATTAAATACTATATATTTGCATTATTTTGTATTAATATATTAAGCTTTTAAAACATTTTTTTTATCCTCAATACAAGCCTTTACCAAACTGATTAAATCAATGGTTTTTATGGCAAAATAATACTATGTTAGATGATCAACTAGCTATAAAAGATAATATTAAATGATTATCATATGATTGTACTATTCTTATTATGTTCATGATTAACAGTTTAACATGGATTGTCCATAAAATTTATAATCACCATATATATGTTTTTTTTGTAAAATTGATAATCAATAATATCCTAATGAAAATAATAGTCTAATGGTTAGATTTTTTTTTTTTTGTGTACCTTAGTGTTTTTGGTTGAATTTTTAAAAATATATAATGATTATTAGATAATATATTACATTTATAGCCATAAAAAATTTATCAGCTCAAAACCCTCTTCTATTTAAGTTGTCTCTTTACTCTTGTTAATATAGAAATTTTAATTGATGTAAACAAGGTATAGTGTGGTTTTAATTTATGCATAAAAAATATTCACCATCTATATATGTGATATGTAAAGCGATGTTTTTGGAAGTTATGGTATAAGAACTAATATCATTTGGACCACAAAGAATAGTTATAGTTTTGGGCTAAATGATATTAATTAATTGACTATTGAATTTGAGAGGTGATATTGCTGACCAAGTTTTTGACTTGGGACCCAAATAAAAGAAGCAAGGAGGAAAGTGTCCAAGGTGCAAGTCAAAGAGAAAGATGTACGACTATAAGCCTTAAACCAAAGTCAAACAAAAAGTCGATAATTAAATTAATTTTGGTTTCTTTTTTGAATTACAAAATAATATAGTTGTTCTTTATGTAATTTAGGAGCTTAGAAATCACATATATGCATACGGTGGTTATAAAGCACAAAAAAAAGGGTTTAATTGTTTTTTTCAATAAGGGACATAGGATTATGGGCGTGTTCGGCACGGAGTTTTTTGGGGCATTTGAGAGCTTCTAGCTTCTAGTGTTTAATAAAACGTTCCGTTTTGAACAAAAAGTCCCGCTCGGCACTGCAAGCTTCTAACATTTTAGTTTAAACAAAACGCTCCAAATCCAAATGTTACTTCATGTAGGGCGTGTTTGGCAAAAATAGTTGTTACCTGGAAGCGGTTAGCGGATAGCTGGTAGCGGGTAACGGGTAGTGGGTAGCTGGTAGCAGGAAACTGTAACTTTTATTTGCTATATAAGTGTTTGGCAAAAGTAGCTAGAAGCTTTTGAAATATATAAAATTACATAAAAGGACAACTGATTATAAATAAATATATATATAAATATATTTTTAAGGGTAATTATGAAAATTAATTTCAAAAGCTCGGTAGCGTTTTGTTAAACGCTACATGAAGTAGCTTTTAGATTTTGAGCGTTTTGTTTAAACTAAAAGTTAAACGCTCGTATTGTCAAACGAAACTTTTTGTTTAAATTAAAGCGTTTTATCAAAAGATAAAAGCTAGAAGCTCTCAAACGCTTCCAAAAGCTCTGTGCCAAACACGCCCGTAGCTACCCGCTCCCCACTATCAGCTAGTTTTGCCGAACACACCCTATATCGAATTGATCGGCCTTACACTAATATCAAAGTTAAAATGTTAGATCTTTTTCCAAAATACTAAGGGCGTGTTCGGCACAGAGCATTTTGAAGCATTTGACAAAACGCTCTGTTTTGAATAGAAAATCTTGTTTGGCACTACAGGCTTCCAGCGTTTAGTTTAAATGAAACGCTCAAAATCCAAATGTTACTTCACATAGTGTTTAACAAAACGCTACAAGCTACCTGCTACCAACTAATTTTGCCAAACACGCCCAAATGGTTGTTTGATAAGCCTTGTATCAAGTTTTATAAAAGACTAAGATGATGTTTGCTTTGGAGGTGGTAAAATGTTTTTAAACTTTTTTCATGTATGCCGAAGAAGATGTGGACCAAAAGTTTTTTCTATGCTTTCATACAAAAGATTGTTTGTTTTTTAATTATATTGAACTAAATAAGACAAAAGAGAAAACACAATATTATAATTTTTAATCCTATGTTCATAATTACGTGAAACACATAAGTACAAAACTGTATAGCAATATGATTTTAGGGGGAAACCGTGATCGAGAGAGAAAGTGAAAACAATATGTAAAAGTTGTTAATACCCATATTCGTAACTTAAAATTAGGACAAGGACAACAAGCAAGGTGTTAGAAATAGAGGATGAACAGATTGCTTGGATTCTCTGAAAGTCATGATTCACTATCAAAATGAAGTATTTCGATGGTACAGATCGAACACTCAATTGGATGAAATTCAAATATATGAAATCATAGAATGTTTTGTGAAAATGTTCTTTAAGATGTACCAGAAAAATGACCGAAAACGGACTTATGATCTCTGTCTGAAAACTGTCATATGACAGTTTCAAACTGTCATAAAACCATAAAAACGGGTATTTGGATAAGGGTCAAACCAATGGTCAATTATTTGAAAAAACTTTTTTTTGATGCATTTTTAATATAGTAACATATCCTATATAAAAAACTTCCGCGCTGACCTGGTAGCTCGACCCCAGCCAGGGGCTCTGCCCCTTGGACCTCGCTAGGGACGCTGCCCCTAGGCCCCCGTTCGTTTAGGGGCTTCGCCCCTAAATAACAGTGTACTTTGAATATTGAAAAACTTGAACAAGTGTGCACTTCTACACCATCATAACTTGTTCGATATTCATCAATGTCACTTTTGGTCAACAAATTTAATCCTATTACATTTAAATAATATTGATGATATTAAATCACCAACACAACTACACAAGGTTGATCGACAAAGCAGAAAAAAATGGGAAATGATTTGGAAAATTCAATGATTAAAATACAAAGGGGAAAAATACCAAAACAAGGCGGAGTGTAGCGACAGAGGCGAATGCGTGGAGTGACGGAAGCGGCAACGGAGCGAAGGGCGGCAAGGAAAGCTGGCGGCGGCAGCGAGCGAGAGAAATAAGGATGCAGTCGTCGATGAAAGGGAAAGAGAATGTAGGTGTCTGTGAAAAAACGTAGATTGGAAAATGTCTAACCGTCGGAAGAGTTATTTTTAAGCCTTTTGGGGAAAGTGGTTAAAAAGTCTTTCTAGGATTACTTTTTCCTCCAAAAAACAAACAAGCTTTTTGGAAAATGTCTAGGCGCTGGAAGTGATAAGTGCCAAAAGTACTTTTATCAAAAAAAAAAAAAAAAAAAAAAAAAAAAAAAAAAAAACACAACTCCTTGGAATGTTTCATATTACATTTAGATGTCTTTAATTCGATCATATAGCTTATCGATAGATCTCTTAGTAGGTTTGACTCAATCAGTGATGTGTAGTGGACAAACCCATGGCAGAAACCAAAAACTTGATGTATGCAAATCTCGTTTTAAAATTATAAAATTGAATTTATTTTTACTGGGGACATGCACAACTAGGCGATGGATCTAATCGGTAACCGTATAGATTTGGTAAGAGCATGTGTCGAACTCAAGAGGAATGATCGAATGCCTATAATTCAGTTCAGAACAATCTAATTACTAGTTAAATTAAAGATAAAAAAAACAAAAAGGGGAATTACATTACAACTAAATTAAACTACCGACAAACCAAAACAAAACAAAGATGAAATGGTTTTAATTCATTATTCAACGATTCCTAAGTTGATTTGTCCCCTTAGTCGTGTGTCGGACACTTTTCTGCATCTTTTCGCAACTTCCGTATTCCAACTCTGGAAATGTTTCCAACCAAATTGCTTATTTTCAATTTTAAGCACCTTTTCTCCTCAATAACATCAAAATAATAAGATAATTCATGAAATATATATATATATATATATATATATATATATATATATATATATATATATATATATATATATTATACCTTATAAAGCATATTTGGTCAAACGCTTAAAATTAAGTCGTACAAACTATAATGCAATATGTACAATCAATTTATGCATCTAAAAAATGTAAATCTTATCCGGTCAACAAGTCAAAAATTCAAAGATCAGATTTTGAATTTTTAAAATTTAAGATAAGATTGACTATGTTTATCTCATTTCGAAATTCAGATTTGTTTATTCTTATCCCTTAAATATCGAATGTGATTCTTATCCGGTCAACAAGTCAAAAAGTAAAGGATCAGATTTTGAATTTTTAAAATTTTACATAAGATTGACTATGTTTATCTCATTTCGAAATTCAAATTTGCTTATTCTTATCCTTTAAATATCGAATGTGATTCTTATCCCTTAAATATCGAATGTGATTCTTGTCCTTTAAATATCGGATGTGAAGCTAGCCGAATTCATTCTTCTCTTATTTTCTACTCTCATTTTCTTTCATCACATCGCAGTCGACGAAAGAGAACTCTAGCTCTCACCACCACACCCCACTTTCATTTGTCCAAAAAAAATCGTCTCTAGAAAATAATTTTTGAAATAGATTATTCGCACCCGTCGCTTAGCGCGGGTAAACGACTAGTATATATATATATATATATATATATATATATATATATATATATATATATATATATATATATATATATATATATATATATATATAAATTAAGTGTTATCAATTAGCAACTATCCCTATACAAATATTTTTATTTTTAAAATAATAGATAGATATCAAATCAGAACAATATATATTTTTTTAAATAAATTAAGCTCAAATGTGTCTTGTTATCATTAAGGTATTAATTACAAACTATAATATGAAACTATGAATGATTATGGTTTATATTTTTTCAAATTATTTTTGTTAAGTGATCTTTATGGTTTATGACTTTAAGTTGTTAATAAAAAGAAGAGAATTGATTCTTCCTCTTAAAAAATGATTTATCCACATAAGATACAATATTGTTATGGGTGCAACATGATTGATGTATGAAACATTATATAATGACCACATATGAGTCAACTTGTATTTGTAACAGTGACTTAACTCATATTCTAACTTTTCTATAATGCCAAATGACTTAACTCATATTCTAACTTTTCTATACCAAACCCTCTAAGTAATCAATAATTGATGACACGTGCAACATCAACCAATGGGTATGAGATCTTACCGACCAATAAATTTGTTCATCAACCAATGGGTGTGGGATCTCAATATCAACGAAGCACCGTACACACAATCTGTTGAAATAACAATATATCAAGTTAGTAAAGCAAACACTATAGGATGCATTTAGGAATTGTTCATCCCATTTTGGATAGGGTTTCTATTTCGAACATGTGTTATGAACATGCTCTTCGAATTTCAACCATAGATCATTATTTCAAACAAGCATGTCTATTATACTACCAGGGATGAGCATCAGTCCGGATTCGGACCAAGAACCGAAAAACCAATAACCGATTTTCCCGAAATAGAGAACCAGAAACCAGATTGAATACCTCCGTTCCAATTGGTTCTGGTTTTTTCTAGTCTAATTTGGTTCCACTGGGTTAAATGTTTATCCCTATACACTACTACTTACTAGCTTTGATAATAATTACCAAGAAATGCATAGTGAGTATGTATTTGAAAAAAAAAAAAAAAAAAAAAACATATCCATTTGGACAAGTTCTCGAACTTTGGATAAGGGCATTTGATTCAATTCAGACTGACAGTTTTCATTTTTATAAGCTATAATGTAACAGATGTACAAGTTATAAAGAACATACCGGATAAACCTAAATCACTTTTACATCCAAATCCATGTTGATTCGATTTGAGAAAGTCTAAAATGTTATTCTGGGATGGTGGAATGAGGGTGGGTATCACATTTCAAATTTTCTTTAAATAAGTGATCACTTGGATGGACGGGTACCCATGAGATCCCAAATCCGAAACAATCCATTTTGGGTTTGAATGACCATTAAATCATGTGTGTAAACTTATAAAGAATTATTTTTAGTTAATCGTGAATAACAAGTGGTGAAATTCATAAATATCAACTTCTATCGCACCTCAAACACTAAGCTTTAGTGACTTTAGTCGCATGGGCTATATGATTCTAATTACTAAACACACATCCAAACACCATAAAACCAAAAAAGTAAACAATAAATTTACAATTTTTTTAAGCTAGTATCAAGCAAAACAAAGTATAAAAAAGAAAAAACTTTATAGATCATACATTCTCTTGGGTCACCATAATTAAGTAAACTAGGGCTAGATATAGTTTTCAACCAGTTCAATTAAGTATACTTGGGGCTTAGAACCTTGAACCCAACATGAGAAAGAAAACCAAAACAAGTCAAATGTCAGTCAAGATCAATGATGAAACAACCACAACATAAGCAAGAAAGAAAAATATCGCTATCTGCATGAACAACTTTGGATTGTCCCTCATGTTTGGTGACGTCACTGCCCTGTAAATTTTATTCAACTTAATTCAAACAACAATTGCAAAAAATAACAATGTATGAATGTACACTTTAGTTTTTTTTTTTTTTTTTTTTTTTTACCAATATAGGAAATAATCAAATAAATAAAAAGTGTTACCTAGCAATACGTTGAGAAAGCCGAGGAAACGGCATGCTCTGAATAAAAACAATACCAGGTCCTGTCAACATTGCTGTTACCAGATTCTCCCCCTGTGTAAAATCATTTTTTTAAGAAAAAACAAAAGCTTCTAGATAAAAAATAAACAGAAAAAAGAAAAAGTAGGAAGTAATTCATCAAAAAGTTACCCCAAAGACTACTCTTCTCATTGGTCCATTATATTTTATTTGCACATTTACTGTAGATGGCACAGCCACAATGCTGGACATGTCAACTGCAAGTGTCTCCCCCACCTCAAGATTTTTCTGCACCACTAACACCACAAAAAAAAAAAAAAAAAAAAAAAAAGGTCAAATAAACTGAAAATGTTATTTACTTTTTATATATATAATGTCATATAAAAAGCCTACCAGATCCACCTCCTGTTATGAATGCCAACCCTTGGCCAGATAGTTTTTGTCTCAAGAATCCCTACATACAACATAACAAAATCATTTGATGGAAAAATAAATAATTAAAAATTGTTAGGGTAAATAATCAAAACATAATCTAACCTCTATACCAGGTACAACATTACGCGCCCTCTGATCAAAAGTATTACTGATCTTCACATCACCAACAGAGCAAAGGAACGCATCTGGCTACAAAATAATACTCACAAAGTCAGATACAGACTTCTAATAATCCAATATCGGATGACTGCAGCTTTTCTGTCATCCGACATACGATGACTGTAGCATGTTATGCTACAATCATTAGATGAACATAGCAGATTAATCTAATCTGCTCTCGCCATTATGACCGGAACAAAATTTACATTCTGTTCCGGTCATCATGGATGACCGGAACAAACAAACTGCTCCGGTCATCCATGGAGCAGAAACTGCTCTAATCATCCGATCTCATGGATGAAAGAAAGAAAGGTGAAAACAGTCGAAGAATCAAATATACCTGGCATAAAATTTCGCCACCAAATTTTGCTAAATCAATCTGCAGCATAAGGAATAAATTAACAAAATCAAGAATCCAACATGAAAGATTAATCAACTATAAGCTAGGATGATACAAACCGGAAGAATTCTTGCTAGAGAAGGTGCAGCAATGCCAACAAATCCATCATTTGAACCGGTATTTAAAAACACTGTGCTAGTCACATTCTTCCCAAATAGCCATTGCCACATTCCTGCTTCATTTTCAGGGGCATAAACATTTTCCATCTGAGTAGTTCCAGACATGTAGCACATACAACCTGGTCTTGCACTCACTTTCTCTTCTGGCTTCAACATTATCTGGAATAAACAATCCAGAGGGGAAATACAGATACAGTTATAGGTTGTTTTGATGGAGATATAATTTCTATGGAAAATTTTAATTACAAAAGAAATACCTGAACAATCTGAGCCTCACCACCTAAAATCTGAAAAGGTGTAACATCGTCTTGTTGATTCTATTGAAAGTCAACATCATGAGTCAGATTATTGTGAATGTAAGAAAGAATGCCAGATAAGATAATGTCAGTATTATCATCACAGGAGAACTGAAACTCATTGTTGCTTCAAAAGAGTCATTTCAGACTCTTGGTTAATGTAAATGCAAAGATTCTTCAATCTAACAGAGAAAATAGTAGTAATAGCAATTATTGTAATGACATTATTGAACTGTCTTAAGAAAACATAGTTACAGGATATAATGTGAAGAAAATTCTTTTTCTTGCTCCAAAATTGCAATCAGCATCTCATATACCAATGGAAGTTATGATTTTGCAGATGCAGTCACTGGTAAAAGTAACTGATTGGGTTTAGATTGAAGAAATCAACAATTTACATCAAATATCGCATAAACCCTAATTCCCCTTTTCATTATATTTTCTATTGATGACGATATCTAGATTCAAGTTCTCCAAGGTGTCCGATAACAAGGTTCTGTAAAAAAAAAACCTACATTTGAACAAGGAGTATCCCTTCTGGGAGATCGGCATAAAAAACCACTGTTAATTTACTATTTGTACACGATCATTGATACGATCATCAGTTGCATATCAAAGCAAGTATAATTAACAAACTCGAAAATCACGGAGGTTTAGTAGTAGATTAGAATTCATCAGGCTCTGTTACAATTCAGATTATTACAATAATAAACACGCATATGTTCAATTTGAATTCTTCACAAAGAAACACCATAAATTGAATCAAATTCAACAAAAACAAAAACCTGGAAGTAAAATTAAGAATACCTGATAAACAAATGGCTGAAACGGCGTAGAAAAGAACGGGGCCGCCATGAACGAAGCAGAACACACGCGCACACACACACACACACAATCACTAGATTTATTATTCCTGAAATCAAAACCCCACGGAAGGGATCGATCGGAGATTGTGGGTTCTAAGATCCATTTTGCTTTTTCTTATTGAAGATTTGACAAAGTTGAACCAGATCCCTGAATAACCACTTGCATTTACTTAAATTACCATGTAAGGAGTGTAGTTTCGATGATCACGGGAGGGTATTACTGACATTTCATGACTTCCTTTTTCTTAGGTTCTGGAAGGAGGTTAAACTGGAGACGGCAAAACATCATCGAGTTCATGGTATATTTACCATGTTAACCCTAATTAAAACCTTTATAAAAAATTTAAAAAAAAAAAAAAGAAAATACACTAACTATTCAAAAATGTCTATAACTTATCGACAAAACAAATTAATTTTGTAAAAAGGCAAACGGTTTATGTTTTTCTTTTTGGGAAATTGAGTGATCTCAATATTTGAAGAAAGCAATTAAAAGAACTTGTTATTGGAAAAATAATCACCAAGTTAATAAAAAAGATTTTGGATTTCGAAAAAAAAACATTCGGGAATTTTAAAAAATAAGTCTGAAACTCAACGAGCAATTCTTGAATTTCGAAACAAAATTTATTTTTTACTCGAATCTAACATTAAACATGGATATTAAATAGGAAATATATACAAAATTATGGTTTAAAGTCAATCGATAATATTAAACATTCCAAAATAGATGTTTCGGATATTAATGCAGAGCTTTCTTTGAGAAAAAATGCAAAAGAAAAAAGAATAACTCATGAATTCGAATATTGATGTAGAGATTTCTTTGAAAAAAAATGCAAAATTTACATCTACATCTACATCTACATTCCTAATTAAAGACTCCTAATTCTGTCAGATGTCATCTTTTTATTATCTGTTTTGCCACGTGGCTTCTTCCTGTAAGCCAATATTATGTTTTTCCTGCCTAAACACAATTTGCTTCAGCAATTCAATCACCTTTATCGCATCCCTTAAAACCAAGAAGTTCATAAATCTAAAATCTATAGCGTGATTTTTGCAGCTCTTTATAGCGTGAATATAGGAATTCAAAATTCAAAATTTGAATACTTCATATTACATATCTGTGAATATAGGAATTCAAAATTCAAAATTTGAATACTTCATATTACATATCTCTACCTTGCTTCTTCTCATAACCCTAGCTCGAATTACATCTCTCTTGCTCTCTGTTATCTTTTTTGGGTGTGTCGTTGCCCAAGTTTTTTTTTTTTGCTGTTTTCCATGGTCATTGATGGTGTATATCTATCTCCATTACTTGGTTCCGATCTACGAAGTTTGATAAATCCCAAACGATGCATCAATGTTCATCAATTTCCCCAACGCTTGAATTTTAATTTCCCAAGTATGATTTTTAGGTCTATATTCATCATTTTTTTTCCATGTTTTTATGTATTTTGATTTTCCAGATCCAAACGAAGATGTCGAAGCTGAAGCGTGAACTGATGATTTCGTCACTTACATAAGGTTTCTTTATGGTGGAACTATGCTCAAACCTTATTTTTGATCTTACTGAGTTTTGGAAGACATTGATAGCACATAGTAAGGACATCCCCCATTATATTCAATTTTTTTAATCTTGATTTTGTTTTTTTTTATTCTAAGGCATGTTATAATTATGGCCAGAAATCCACAAGTAGCCAAGGTAAGATGCATTTTTGCAAGGCTTAAAAGATGGAAAATGTATCAATACAAGTTATTTAGCGTATACATTCTCTTGTCATCTCATTTTAATTGTTTTCATTGATTTCTTATTCTAGGGTTTTTATTTTTAAATTGTATGTTCTCTATTCATAAAATAGCAAAAAGACTAAATTTTTAATTATTTCGTTACTAAGACTTTCAATTCTTAGAAATTCTAAATCATTTGGATTTAAAGAACATCCAAACACCGATTTAATATATTTCTTTATCAAGGTTGCGGCACATCTTGTTGCTCGTTTACCCGCTACGTCTATGTAATTTTCAAGTTAAAGGGAGTAAATAAATTAACCAGATTCTGAGAAAACAAAACTTTTGCATCATGAAATACAAGAGATGAAGTATAGTGGAGGTCTTGAACACATACAAATTTACTTCCCATTCATGGCGTTATGCAAGTTTAATGAGGGTTGAATAAGGTTGTCACTATGCCCACCAGGTGTTCGGTTAAATGCCAAGGTAAGTTTTTTTTTTTTTTTTTTTTTTTTTTTTTTTTTTTTGACTGTTTATACAAAAATCTCAAAATTATATTCATACTGTTTAGGTTTGGATTTTCTTGGTTTATCCACCACCTTACAATGTTTCAAAGAATGGTCTAATTCCATTTACAACATGTTTAATCAAGAAACTTTAATGACTTAATTCATATATCTTAACATTTTTCTCTAATTGACCATATGCATAAGCATATTTCTAGATTAAGTGTATTTTTAAACTATTAAATTCATAAAGATTGGAGTTAGCAGATATAGAAGTCGTAATCAGGGAGAAACATATATATGAGACAATAGAGAAACAAAGATGAACATGGAGTGCAGGCCGTTTTTATAATTTATGGCTTTTAGTTTTTTTTTTTTAATCTAAAAAGTAAAATCAGTGAAAAATGAAGGATGGAAGTAGAACTTCACAGGTGTAATACACAAAAAAAAATGCCCTAGAATAACCGAAATAACGTTAAAGAAAAAGAGCAAAAACGATAATAGTCATCACAATCAACATTGTATTTGAAAATAATACCATTATCTCAACATGATAATCAATATATGAGGAATTTTTTTAAAGTACAATGTCCTAATAAGATTTTTTTTTTTGAAAGTATGATGGAATTAATAAGTAAAAATAATAGCAAATTGTCATGGCATCCAAAAAAGCTAAGATGGTCATTTTCACTAAAAAAAACTTCAATTTTTTTTTGCTTTTTCTTATTATTATAATGTTTTTTTTTGTTAGGTTTTAAAATTTGTAGAATTATTATTGAAATATTCATATATTTATATCCAATGATGCTATGTTTCTTATATGAGATACATGAAACTTCTGTATTGCTTTAATATATTTTGCAAATTTCCATTTACTAATTTAACTTTAGGAAGGTTTTGACAAGGCAAGAAAGGTGTTTGTAGACGCACACGACTCATGAGGACCAATATAGAAAAAATGTAACAAAAGAAGAAAATGACAGACACAGAAAGTGCAAGAACGAAAACAGGAAAAAAAAAACATGAGTTTCACTATTCCTAACTGGTTGTTGACTCTTTTGGTGGAAAAACCCGGGTTTTGCCCCGGGCCATTTTTTTGTGTGTTTTTTTATGAAAAAATGTAAAAGTTTTGACTGCAATAACCAAAGTGTCAAAATGGTTAAAAAATTAAAGGGGTTAGAGTTAACAAGTTTTTAGAAAATAGACCAAAGTTGTCAATTTCATAAAGTTGTGTTGCCAAACTTCGAATATTAAAAGGTTCCTAAAAAATATAAAAAATTTGATTGCAATGACCAAAAATGTCAAAATAACTAAAGAATAAAAAGCAAAGTTGACAAAAAAACATGGAACTTTACTATTCCTAACTTTGAACTTTTTTAGTATAAAAAAAAGACCAAAATCAGAGAGACATAAAGCGACAAAGTATTGTAGCAAAATTGGAAGGTAAAAGAGAATAGATAGAATTGCAACATCACCCAAAATCAGGGGACCATTTCTGTCAAATCGTTAGGAACTTTACTTTCCTAACTTATACATTTTTCATATATATATATATATATATATATATATATATATATATATATATATATATATATATATATATATATATATATATATATAAAGTTAATTCATACATTTCCTTTTTAAAATCATGGCTTAAAAATAGTTTTTGTTTTCATATTTACTTTTAACAACTTTTATAAAAAAACTTTATTATTTTTTACACATTTTAAGAACAATTTTTACACTTTTTTTTACTAGTTTTATAAAACCTTTTAAACTTTTTCAAGACTTTTTTGTACAAATCTTTTTAGACTTTTCACTTTTCAAGTTTCTTCAACTTTTTTTATTAATATTCATATTTACCTTTTTTTAAATGTTTTTACTTATAATTTTTTAGGTTTTCTTTAAACTTTTTTTGTTACGCTTCAAACTTTAAAACTATTTACTTGTATTTTTTTCATGTTTAAATTTTCTAACTTATTCTGATGTGTGTTCAGATTTAAGACTACGAGGCTAAGACTAAGCGATGATATTCCAAAGGCTACGACTTGTAGGATACTCAAACCTTTGTTATAATATCTATTTGATACCTTGCATTTTTCTAAACAACTAACCTTTTGGAATGCTTTTTAGGACCGTTATTAGTAAACTTTTTATAACACCTAAAAATTTAAGTCAAATTTAGACTTTCCAAAAACATTTAAAAGCCAATAGTAACTACAAATTTGTTTCCAAAATAGTCTTTATCAAAGTTTTTCCTAGAATACATAACAAAATGTGAGGATGGTACGATCACGCCTTTTCCTTGCCTCGATCCCCTGATGTACCTAAAACAATAAACTAAAACTGTAAGTCCGAAAACTTAGTGAGTTCCCCCAAAATAACAACACTCACAAATATACATATTATCATAAGCACAATATACAATGGGTCCAGTCAATCATTGGGTTGGAATACCACAGTCCCTCAACCAGCAGGTTGGAATTCCAACACGGTATGGGTCAAATCATCCTCGGGATGGAATACCCCAGGCCCTCAACCAACAGGTTGGAATGCCCCAGTCTATTGGCCTCGGCACGAAGCAGATAAACCTCCACCACCAAACAAACATGTGCACATATAACAGATAATCACATAACGGTCTACAACCAACACTGATCTAACAAATCCTACCACATAGCTCATCATATCATCCTATCTACCATGATTCCGATCTAACAATTCATACTACATATCATATAATATTATCCTACCCTCTAGGATACCGATCTAACAGATCATACTAGCATAACATAACCAGATAACAATCCAAAGGGTAACAACTTGTTACCTTCAAAATGATGCCAAGGCAAAGAAGAATCTGGATCTACAACAACCATTAGCTCCAACTTCTTGAACTCCAAGATCTTAACTCCAAAGGATCTTCTTTCAAGGCAAAAAGCACACACAAAAGAGGGTAAACTCCTACAAACTCATCGTGTAGACCTTGAAATCAAGAAAGTTCTTATGTAATTCAATTACCTGAAGATCGAGGCGTTATAATTCTCCCCCACTTGAACTAGACTTCGTCCTCGAAGTCCACCGAGGCGAACAATGTTGGGTAATGCTCCCGCATCTCGGCCTCCGGCTCCCACGTCCACTCGGATCCTCTCCGATGATCCTACTGCACCTTCACCAATGGTATCTCCTTGTTCCGCAATGCTTTATTTTGATGGGTTTTGGCCATATGAACATTCCTATGTGCACATGCAAACCCTAATGCTTGGATCTAGGTTTCTCTAATTAGACATGCATTGAATCCAAGGCTTCTAATGGCTAATAAAGTATAAGAACAATACAAAATCAGAGTTAGAAGCTTACCTTGAAACACTTGTTTGATCTTCTAGTTCTTGGAGCTTTAGAGTCACAAATGTCACTCCTCTAATGGCTTACAAACACCAACCAGCAAGAGGATGATTTGAGAGAGAGGAGAGGGAATAGAAATCGGCCAGGGTTTCTTTGCTTTAGCAGAGGTGCCGATTTCCCTTGCCCCAAGGGTCTATTTATACTTGTAAGGCTCCTAGGGTTTCACCCTTAAACCTTAGTTGGATAATCTTTACTCAAAGCAATCCAAATCCTTTCCAAGATAAGCCCTTGGACGATTTGTGGCTTATCCTAAGCCCTAGAAATCGTCCAACCCTATCCATAAAGGATTTACAGCCCAAAGTGTAACTATCAAACAATTGACAGTTTATACCCTCTTATTTAATTAATCTCTTTAAGTCACCAAATTAATTCTAATTAATTTATGACTTATATTAATCAAATAATAATATTATTATTCCTTATATTATTCTCATAATGTATTAATAATATTTATTCTCTCATAATAAATCATCATGTCAAGTTGTTATGGTGAAGGCAACCCAAAAGGACCATGGACAATCCGGTCAAATACTTGCCCAATATAGTTGCAGCCTTAGATACTATTCCAACATATTCTTCTTTTCCAGAATGGCCATCGGCCTCTCCGCATAATTTAAGCGCTCATCAACCTAGATATCATCCAACGACACCACCGCCTCTTGATCCATGATGCACTTTCGCAACTGCGAGATGTGGAAAGTGCTATGTACCCGAATGAGCTCCTCCGGTAGCTCTAACTTGTAAGCCACCTTGCTGACCCTAGCAATGATCCTGAACGGCCCAATGTAACGGGGACCCAATTTCCCTCTCTTCCTGAAGCGGATAACACCCTTCCAGGGTGAGACCTTCAGGAGTACCATATCACCCACTTGAAATTCTAACTCAGAACGACGTCTGTCGGCGTAACTCTTATGTCGGCTTTGGGCAGTCTGCATTCGAAGCTCTGAGACCACTCGTCGAGATTTCCCGCATGCAACCCGACAAGTTTATATTCATCTAACGATTTGGGAAAACCTTAACCGACTCGCCGAGCCGTTCTACAAGCTCGCCGAGTCTAAGGCAATATTCACCAAACTCGCTGAGTTGTTCATCCAACTCGTCGAGTCCTTGACCATCTTCAAATGACTCGCCGAGTCGACCATGCGACTCGTCGAGTACCTTAAATCCTTCATCCATACAGAAGCTTTTTAAGTCATGCAAAGGCTCCAAACTGCAGATCTAAGCTTCTAGGGCATGATTATCTCGGTCTGAAACAATGGAGACCGGAACCCCATGACGAGCGACGACCTCACAAAGATACAAGTCGGCCAGCTTTTCGGTCGAAGAACTCTCCCGTATTGCCAAGAAATGGGCACTCTTGGTCAGTCGATCTACAATGACCCATATGGAATCAAACCCCTTTGCCGTCTTTGGTAGTTTGGTAATGAAATCTATCGTGATCTGCTCCTATTTCCACATGGGAATCTCGAGAGGCTGCAGCAAACCATACGGCCTCTGATGTTCGACCTTGACCATCCTACAGGTCAAGCACCTCTCGACATACCAAGCGATCTCTCAGTTCATAAACGACCACCAATAACTCAAACTCAAGTCTCGGTACATCTTAGTGGCCCCCGGGTGTATAGAGAAATGAGACTTATGAGCCTCCTCCATAACTGTCTATTTGACCCCACCAGACATCGTAACCCAAACCCGACAGCATCAGGTCAATAATCCCTGACTATCTTTCACAAACTGGGCGTTATCGCCCTTGATCCTTTCCATCTTCTAGTTCTCCGGTCGCATGCCCTCTACCTGGGCATCTCTGATCAATCCTACAAGCGGAAAATCCACCGCTATCCTCATACATGTTGCTAGGGTTGAAGACCCAGCTGACTTGCGGCTCAAAGCATCTGCATTCACATTCGCTTTACTGGGGTGGTAAAGGATCTCGCAATCGTAGTCCTTAACTACATCCAGCCATCTGTGTTGCCTTATATTCAGGTTCGGCTGGTCCATGATGTGTCTCAAGCTCTTGTGGTCCGTATATATGGTATAGTGGACCCCATATAGGTAATGCCTCCAAATTTTGAGAGCGAAAACCACCGCTCCCAACTCCATATCATGTGTAGGGTATCTTGTCTCATGTGGCTTCAGCTACCGCGATGCATAAGCTATCACTCGTCCTATCTGCATGAGGACCGCCCCTAAGCCTGTGATGGATGCATCAAAGAATACTACAAAATCCTCAACTCCCTCAGGGAGTGTCAAAACTGGAGCCTCGCACAAGCACTGTCGAAGGGTCTCGAACACCCTCTGCTGCTCAGGGCCTCACTGGAAATCCACCCCTTTCCTCGTCAGACGAGTGAGGGATACTGCAATCTTGGAGACGTCTTGAATGAACCTCCGGTAGTATCCTGCTAACCCCAAAAAACTCTTGATATCCGAAAGGGACCTCGGAACCTCCCACCGCATAACTGCCTCGATTTTGGCAGGATCGACCAAAATCCCTTCTTGGTTGACCAGATGTTCGAGGAACTGGACCTCTCATAACTAAAACTCACACTTCGAGAACTTGGCATACAATCGTTCTCGCCTTCGAACTCCCAACAACTCCCTGAGGTGCTCCTCGTGCTGCTCTTTGGTCTTGGAATATACCAAGATATCATCTATAAACACTATGACCAAGCGATCAAGCATCAGTGTGCACACCCGATTCATCAGATCCATGAACACTGTCGACGCACTGGTGAGCCCAAACGGCATCACCAAGAACTCGTAATGGCCATAAAGAGTTCGAAACACGGTCTTCTATACGTCCTCATCTCTAACTCGGACCCGGTGATACCCCGACCTCAAGTCAATCTTGGAGAACCAAGATGCACCCTGCAACTGATCAAAGAGATTGTCTATCCTCGGAAATGGATAACGGTTCTTTACCGTCAACTTGTTCAACTCCCTATAGTTAATGCACATCCGGTGCGATCCGTCCTTCTTCCTGACGAAGAGAATCGGTGCTCCTCATGGAGAACTGCTAGGTCGAATGAACTGCTTGCCTAGCAGTTCCTGCAGCTATGATGACAGCTCCTGCATCTCAGGCGGTGCCAACTGGTACGATGCCTTGGCGATAGGGGCCGCACCAGGTACCAGGTCGATCCTAAACTCGACTTGCCTCTCCGGAGGTATTCCTGGAAACTCCTCCAGAAACACGTCTGCAAACTCCCTGACTACTGGAACCTCGGAAACTGAAACCTGATCCCTGGCTTGCGTATCCACTACATACACCAGAAAGCTCGCACACCCGTGCTGAATATACTGTCGAGCCTTGGCAACAGAACAGAATCCCGAACCCACTTTTGTGCCTTTCCCATATACAATCAGTTCTCCCCCACTTGGGTTCGAATTACCACCCTCTGGCTCTCGCAATCTATTATGGCACCTAAACGACTAAGTCATTCCATCCCCACGATCACACATACTTCCCTCATGGGAATTGGAATCAAATCTATCAGGAAGGACACTCCATAGATCTTCATCTTACATCCTCGGAAAACTAAAGAAGCAGAAACCCCGTGTCCGTTGGCGATAGAGACTCGCAACGGACACTCCAACTCGCCTACTGACGCACTAAACTCCTTACTAAAAGCTTGGGATACGAAAGACCGACTCGCTCATGAGTCAAAAAGAACCAAAGCGGGAAATGAATTCACTAAGAACGTGCCTAACACGGGTATAACAGATAAGCATAATACATGCATGATAAATAAGGTAAAGGATAGAAACATACTAGCAACCACATCCGGTGCTGCCTTGGCCTCTGCGGCCGTAAGTTGAAATGCACGACCCTAAGCCTTCGGAGGATCCGCCTTCACTGGCCTCCCATCTGCAATCCTCAAAGTGGCCGACATCGGAGTCTGTTCCGGCTTGGCAGCTAATAATGGACATTGGGCCTTCATATAGCCCACCTGCTCACAATGGTAACAAAGCCTGACCCCGGAAGCTGGTTTCTGCTGTCTGCAGTCCCTAGCCAAATGACCCTGCTTGCCACATCCGTGGCACCCACTCCCTGATCGACACACCCCTGAATGAACCTTTCTGAACTTTCCACAAGTACGGCCTGGATGTCCTCCAAACCTGGTATCGGCGATCTTGGACCGCTTCGGCGCCGGTTGCAATTGTGTCGGGGCCTGCCGCTGCTCCTTCAACTGCAGCTCGATCTCCAACTCACGCCACCTTGTGGCCTCCTGTAACTCCATAAGAGTACCACATCACTGGGTACACACAAATTGTCGGATATCGGTCTTGAGCATGCTCAGATAATGAGTCATCTGAGCCTGCTCAGAAGCAAACTTCGGGCAGAACATCACCCTCTCAGTAAACATGCGGGTGATCTCCATCACCGATTCTCCATTCTGCCTCAAACTCAAAAACTCCTGAGCCAATCGTTCCCTCTCGACCTGAGGAATGTAACGAGCTCAGAACATATCTCTGAACTGCTCCCAAGTAACAACAACTCTCTGGTCATCGGTGTACAACCCAGTCGTCAATCTCCACCAATTCTTGGCCCCAGACCTCAGTAGGTTCAGGGCACACGTGACCTTCTGGTCAATAGGGCATGAACAAGTGAAAAAGCACCCCTCTAAATCAGAGATCCACCTCATGGCCTTGATGGGGTCCTCAGTCCCATCAAAAGTGGGGGGCTTCGTGTTATCGAAGTCCCTGTACTGGAATCCCCGTCCGGCTCCTATTCCTCCTCCTGCCACTGATACAGCTGTCGCGGCAGCCGTCTCAACAAGGGCTGCATATCTATTGTCAAAGTACTCTATCATAGCGGACTTAATAGTCCCAAACAGTTCCGGAATCTGGCTCCGGACAATCTCGACCACCTCATCTCGGATGATCTCTCTGACCCGATCCTCTGTCATCACTGTCTCTCCCTGGATGATAACCTCGGGTGCCACCAAAGCATCCTAATCACTCTCACCCGATCCTGATCCGGATCTAGTCACGAAGCGCCTAGTAACCACCATACTGAAAATACAACAGGAAAATATCAAAAAATCCGCGAAATGATTGGGAACCAACTCCCTACAAAACAATAGGGGTTGTGACTTCCTTGCTACACGTATGGGTCCTGTGCTTTCAGTAGTACGGGCCCATACTACCTTCCACACCTACCCATATTTATCTCAAGTACTAGCACAACGCCCTAACACTAGACATACACATGGCTGTCGCTCAACCTCACCCCTAGAGGAAGGCTAATTGTCTCATAACTAAACTAACGGTCTCACGCAATCACCCGACCATGAAACTTCCACCAACCATGTAGCACTGATGTATGCTAGCCATACATAACACTGGACCCTATAGACATTCGAATATCCAATCCTACCCTAGGCCCTAATCAATAAGAACATAAGGCCAGATCAAACATTCTCAGGCTATAAGATCTTAATTATATATGATTGTGATGCATACACAAGTAACTATAGTAATGATGTCAATCTCATATAAAGAAAACCCTAGGCTAACAAGCATCATAATATCAGGCAATCCAATTATGCAATTCCTGTAGATCCCTAGCCTAGTACTAGCATGTTGTGCTAACTTATCACATAATCAAATAATTGGTATGGTATTTTGGGGTTTACTTACTGGCTCCGGCTGATTATACACTCCGCCTCCTCCTTAGTTGTTTTGAAAACCCTTTTAAATTTTTATCTTGAAAATCTTTCCTTGATTTGAGACTAGATTCACACGAGTGTTGCTCCAATTCGCTCAAACCAAGGCTCTGATACCAACTTATAACACCCAAAAATTTAAGTCAAATTTAAACTTTCCAAAAACATTAAAAAGCCAATAGTTACTACAAATTTGTTTCCAAAATAGTCTTTATCAGAGTTTTTCCCAAAATACATAAAAAAAATGTGAGGAGCGGTACGATCATGCCTTTTCCTTGCCTCGATCCCCTGATGTACCTAAAACAATAAACTGAAACTGTAAGCCCGAAAGCTTAGTGAGTTCCCCCAAAATAACCAAACTCATAAATATACATATTATCATAAGCACAGTATATAATGGGTCCAGTCAATCATTGGATTGGAATACCCCAGGCCCTCAACCAGTAGGTTGGAATTCCAACACACTATGGATCCAATCATCCTCGGGATGGAATACCCCAGGCCCTCAACCAACAGGTTGGAATGCCCCGGTCTATTGACCTCGGCACGAAGCAGATAAACCTCCACCACCAAACAAACATGTGCACATATAACAGATAATCACATAACGGTCTACAGCCAACACTGATCTAACAGATCCTACCACATAGCTCATCATATCATCCTATCTACTAGGATTCTGATCTAACAATTCATACTACATATCATATAATATTATCCTACCCTCTAGGATACCTATCTAACAGATCATACTAGCATAACATAACCAGATAACAATCCAAAGGGCCGGCCTTGGTGCCTTAGACCCTTGAGTATAGTGAGGAAAACTCACCTTGCAATGTCGGCTCGCAGGAATAAGCTCAAACTCTCGGATCACTGACACGAACACCACCACTTATATTTATTATGAACCATGCTCGTAAATCTCCAATCTTTCCAAAACTATCCTCAAAAGTCAATGGGTCAACTCATGGTCAAAGTCAAAGTCATCGGTCAAGGTCAACAGTCCATGTTGACCTTAACTCGTCGAGTACCCTCAACTGCTCACCGGGTTTCTTTAATAATCGCCCACCCGTCGAGTCACCAGAGTGACTCGTCGAGTTCCTAAGGCTCGCGATCGAAGCTCTGAGACCACTCGTCGAGGTTTCCCGCGTGCAACCCGACAGTTTATACGCATCTAACGATTTGGGAAAACCTTAACTGACTCGCCGAGCCGCTCTACAGGCTCGTCGAGTCTAAGGCAATCTTCATCAGACTCGCCGAGTTGTTCATCCAACTCGTCGAGTCCATGACCATCTTCAAATGACTCGCCGAGTCGACTATGCGACTCGCCGAGTACCTTAAATCCTTCATCCATACAGAAGCTTTTTAAGTAATGCAAAGGCTCCAAACTACAGATCTAAGCTTCTAGGGCATGATTATCACGTAAAGTTGCAAACTTTACATGCATGCAAGATGATATGACCCAAAACAAGCTAAAAGGATTGGCGTAAGGCAATGGGATATGTCATAACTTGGCAATTACTGAACTTTATGATAAAGGGAGGCTAAAGGAGCTCAGATCTGAGGTTGCAACCCCAAATCTTGACCCAACACAGAAAATCACCACAAACCCTAAAAAGGGCTCTAAACCCAACCATGAGGGGTTCTAATCAAAGGAGAATCAAGGTAACAACTTGTTACCTTCAAAATGATGCCAAGTCAAAGAAGAATCTGGATCTACAACATCCACTAGCTCCAACTTCTTGAACTCCAAGCTCTAACTCCAAAGGATCTTCTTTCAAGGCAAAAAGCACACACAAAAGAGGGTAAACACGAATTAGGGTTTTTGGATCCAAGAGAGGTAGTGAGAGAGGCTAAGGGAAATATGGGACCCTTAAATAGGGTGCCAAAACCCCAGGATTTAGGGTTTCATTTGCCAGCTCCTACTCGTCGAGTCCCTATTTGGACTCATCTAGTAGATCACTAAACATGCGAGCCAATCCGCTGCTACTCGACGAGTAGGGCTACCAACTCGTCGAGTAGACCTTGAAATCAAGAAAGTTCTTATGTAATTCAATTACCTGAAGATCGGGGCATTACACTTTTAAACTCTGAAACATTTTATTTTAAAGCTAAAAGGATTTTAAATGTATATTTTCATACTATCTGCAAGCTTGGTCCAAGCCGAGTCCATAATAGCAAAAAAAATAGTAACAGAGGATGATTTTTTATTTTTGTTTTTAGAATGAAACATTGTTATAAATTTATCTTTAGATTGGTTTTGTAATATTATTAGTAGTTTGGTTTTTTGTTTTTTGTTTTTTTGTGTTCTTACTACCTAATAAATGTTTTCTAAACAATGTGTTTTAAACTTATAAAACAATAAGAAAAAAAAAACAACTAAAGGAAACGAAAACACCTAGTTGGTGATTATCTCACGAATCTCGTCATGTGTCAATCCTGGCCTATTCGGGCGACCAGCTCCTGATCCAGAACCTCTAGTGATCGCCATATTGAAATCAAACCGAAATACATCATAATATCCACAAATCATACTATTACATCATTAAAGGATCACTAAATATTTGGGGTTCGTGACTTCCTTGATTCATGTACGGGTCTTGTGCTTCTAGAAGTACGAACAAATACTACTTTCCACACCTACCCATATTTGTCTCAAGGATCACCACGAACCACCCGACCACTAAGCCCCAACGACTAGGATACGCACACATCCTATACTCACCCTCAATAGCGGCTAATCATTCCTTATGTTGGGTTTGTACAAAACATACTCACTCATGAAACTTCCACTAACCATGCAGCCACTCGTGTATGCTAATCATACATAACACTGGACAAGATAGACAGTCGAGTAGATGATTCTACCATAATACCACAACCATACAATGAACATGAAATAAGGCTAAATCAAACACTCTCATGATCAAATGACCTCTAGCCTAGCTGATAGAGTTGCACCGGGTTTTACAACCCACAATGGGGTGCAAGGTCAGGACGTCGAATCTCAAAGAACCCATAATTCCTTGTATGAAGCTTCTTGTGGGGGAATTTTCATTGGGACCCCCTATGGGTTCGATCTTCCCTTTGGGATGACTCGAAATTGGGTTTCCTTCTGAAATAACGGAGGATAGGCTTCCGTTGCACCAACCATCATTTCCAAAAAAAACATTCTCATGATATAAAATCTTAGTTATGTATGACTATGATGCATACACTAAGCAGCCATAGTAATAATGTCAGTTTCATATAACATATCAAGAAATTTTACTAGGCTAGCAGGCATCATAAATCAGGCCATTCGATCATGCAATTCCAAAAGATCCCTAGCCTATCAACTATCATGTAATTCTATCATATCATCAATACAAATAACAAGTGTGGGTATATTGGGGAATACTTTCCTTGGCTCCGGCTGATTATGCACATCGCATCATCTCCGTGGACCCTTTTAGAGTTAATTTTTGAAAAATATTTTTGTAGATCCTTAGTTTGAGTCTGGAATCACACAAGTGTTCATCTAATTCTCTCAAACCAAGGATAGGATACTAACTTGTAACATCCCAAAAATCATGATAAAAAAATTTATTTTTCATAAACCATAAGACATATAAAGCATTGTTTCCAAAACATAGTCACAAAATCAGAGCACTTAAAATATATCATTATCCAGAGCACTTAAGCCCCATTGCATTTATAGTTGTATATCTTTTACTGGTTGATATACTTAGTTCACTATAAACAATGATCTGATACCCACCCCAAAACCGGAACAGCGGAAACGTTCGGGGGTGGAGGACATCATGTTAAGTATCACGAGATATGTATATGGTAAGCAAGTAATAAAAAACCATTTCATTTCAAAAGAAGTGGTTACAATGTGTGTGTTCACAAAACATAGAATTCATACATAAATAACAAAACAAGACTTCAAGCTGTAATGCTGCATATTTAAATCCCCAGCACGAGCACCTGTCTAATAGCCTCCTGAGAATACAAGTTATTTGAAAGAGTTGATCAGCAATTAAGCTGGTGAGTTCATAAGATTTTAGTGATGTGTGTAAGTTGTAAATTGTTTTTGAAAATGTATATGTAAAAGTGGTGTAGTCTGTAAGTTCTATTTTGAAAAGTTCGCCTGTTCCTCCTAGAAAATCATATATTTCCTACTTGAATGAAAGTTAAGTGAAATGACACTACAAGCCTTTCTATGGGTACTAAGTGGGTAAAAGTTATATAAAACTCAGAGTAAACAAACAATCGATTGTGCGCATCTACCTTAAGCTCACAACCCAACGGGGAACAGAAAGTAAGGCGGATAGCACACATCCCATTGGTTGTTAGATCGTTATCATATATAACCCTGGTGTATTCACCTGTTACTCATGGAGTTAATTGTAATGGTTCCTTTATATCTAATGAAAATTTCTTTAAGAAAACCTATATTTCTTATAGTAAAATAGTGACCACAGTGACTATTTTTATAATAGCTTAGTTTATATTGCTATATATAATATGATATCGGATAGAGAGTTAATTGGGTGAATCTGCCCTAAGTCCACAACCCAAATTTTAATCTTATATGAATATAAATTGATTTTAATCTTATATGAATATAAATTAATTTTAAAAGTAATTACTATTTTGAAAACGTACCACTACTCGTCGACGACTCTGGGGTAGATTCTCCTGCGGTGATCATCAGAATGCGTGCATCCGCTCTTGAGTTCCTTATTATTGGGAAGTCCCTATGACGGTGACCAGTCTCATCACAGACATAGCAGGCTTGGTTTTCTTAAGCTCCGAGGACTTGGGAGATCGGTTGAGTCGGTGCCCTACAGTAACGGATTGTGTGTCCTTTTCTGTGGCAGTTCAGACACTGCATTTCCCGACATACTCCGGTGTGGTGAAAGTTGCACTTTCCACACTTCGGAAGGTTTCCAGCATATCGACTGGCAGGGGCTGAAGCAGTAGGCATTGTGGCGGCGTACATAATACTCGCTCGTTGCTCTTGTGGGGTGTCCTGTGTTGTTTGCTTCTTTTTTCTCTTGTTCCCCGACTTCTGGTTATTGTCCTCTTCCCTCGATGGTTCGGGAATCGGAACTTTTACACTATGGCGGACTCCATGATCGATGAGTCGCTGAGCCAGTTGTTTAGCACTATCAAACGTGGCTGGGTTAAAAGACAACACATTTCCTTGGGTCGGAGCAATTAGACCCCAAATGTATCTCTCTATCTTCTTCTTCTCTGAGGTAATCATCTCGGGGCATATAGCTGCTAGTTCGTTGAACCGGTTTGTGTAGGTCACTATGTCTGAGCCGACCATAGTGAGATCCCACAACTCTTGTTCCAGTTTTTGAATCTCGCCTAACGGGCAATATTCCTCCCGCATTAATTCTTTTAGGTTTCCTAACCTACTGAGTTAGCCACTGATAGGGTCAGTGACTTAACATGGCTGTTCCACCATGTTAGGGCCTTGTCATAGAAGTTGCAGACAACAAACTTCACTTTCCTTTCTTTTGGGCATAAACAGATTTCCAAGATCGACTGTGTCTTCTCGAACCATTGCATGAGGGCAATGACTCCTTCAGTCCCATTAAAGGACAATGGCTGGCATCTAGTGAAGTCCTTGTAGGAGAACTCTCTCGGGCGCACAGGAACCTCACCTTGAGTAGAATCAGTAGGCGTTTCACCTCCACCTGTACTGATGGGGTGATATTGAGCCATGGCTGTTGCCACAGCCACGGCCACTGCAACGTTTATAGCTGCCATATCGATTTGCGAAGGAGGCTGTATTGGAGTTATCAGAGTAGTGTGTTTGGGTGATCTGCGAGGAGGCATCTTTGCTAAAAGAAAACAAAGATGAATCGGAATAAGTTTATAGTAATGGACACAAGCCGAAAGCTGAAAAGACAAGGTTATCCTAGTTCTGGATGTATCGGGCAGGGTTCTAGAAACAATTCATAAATGAGTCTATACCTAATAAACTTTATGAATTTGAATTAACTATCCTCGAATGAATATATGTTTCCTGAATAACTGTTACTAGCTGCATGTAGGAAAATAATCCTAACACATGTAGTGTGAGCAGTGTTTCCACTCGCTCGATAAATTAACATGATTAATATTTATTAGTGTGACGCGTAAGACATTTTGGTTATTTCGGCTGATCTTTCCTTGAAAACTTCTCATGAACTTGTCCTTGTTCCTCCTGGACTCTTTTGTTGTATACTATGAGGAAGTGGTTACATTTATCTGGGCTTGTCGTGCGAGAATGAAAGTGACTAAAGAACCTATGAGCTTTAAGGTAACTTTATGGGGGTGATCCTTACGAAATCCTCCTATAATTGTACAATGTACACAAGTTTGTATATAATTGAAGATTAAATAGACCTTTGAATAAATGATCCCACTCCAACACTACACCCTTAAGAGGAATGGATAGCGAAGCGTAGGCCATAAATTCTATGTCTATAAGATCCTGATTATATATAAAACTTTAGGAACATACCTTGCAAGATTATAGACTTATCCAAGGGTCTTTTAAATTCTCACATAAGTTACTTATCTGGACTAAAATACTTTTATAGTATTCTAACTCTGAATGTACTCGTTCTGGTGTTCTCTTGATTGGTTTTCAGGTAAGTTTTAACTCTGTTGCAACACCACATCATTCCCAAACACATGTCGGTCACATCTCGAATGAATATAGTTAATCAGACTATATTGATTCTAGCTATGATTACATAGCTTTTCAGGTTAACGACAGTGCCCAACCTTTAAATACTTTAGTTCTGTTTCTCCTCGTGACAATAGTTCTATTATGTACATGTATGAGCAAGTAGGTATATTTTTATAACTTGTAGTTACACTTTAAAATATATCATTATCCAGAGCACTTAAGCCCCATTGCATTTATAGTTGTATATCTTTTACCGGTTGATATACTTAGTTCACTATAAACAATGCTCTGATACCAATCTGTCACACCCCAAAACCGGAACGGCGGAAACGTTCGGGGGTGGAGGACGTCATGTTAAGTATCACGAGATATGTATATGGTAAACAAGTAATAAACAACCATTTCATTTCAAAAGAAAGTGTTTACAATGTGTGTGTTCACAAAACATAGAATTCATACATAAATAACAAAACAAGACTTGAAGCTGTAATGCTTCATCTTTTAAATCCCCAGCACGAGCACTTGTCTAATAGCCTCCTGAGAATATAAGTTATTTGAAAGAGTTGATCAACAATTAAGCTGGTGAGTTCATAAGATTTTAGTGATGTGAATAAGCTGTAAATTGTTGTTGAAAATATATATGTAAAAGTGGTGTAGACTGTAAGTTCTATTTTGAAAAGTTCGCATGTTCCTCCTAGAAAATCATATATTTCCTACTTGAATGAAAGTTAAGTGAAATGACACTACAAGCCTTTCTATGGGTACTAAGTGGGTACAAGTTATATAAAACTCAGAGTAAACAAACAATCGATTGTGCGCATCTACCCTAAGCTCACAACCCAATGGGGAACGGAAATTAAGGCGGATAGCATACATCCCATTGGTTGTTAGATCGTTATCATATATAACCCTGGTGTATTCACCTGTTACTCATTGAGTTAATTGTAATGGTTCCTTTATATCTAATGAAAATTTCTTTAAGAAAACCTATATTTCTTATAGTAAAATAGTGACCATTGTGACTATTTTTATAATAGCTTAGTTTATACTGCTATATATAATCTGATATCGGATAGAGAGTTAATTGGGTGAATCTGCCCTAAGTCCACAACCCAATGAGGAACAGGAAGTAAGGCGGAAAACACACATTTAACTGCCTATTGGGTATTAGTTTTATATATAAATATGGTGTATAAGCTAAGGTATTATAAACTTACTCACCTAAAGTCTTTAAAATTGTACCGGCTTAATAAAATGGATTAAATCCTTTTCTGGAAATTTCTAGTTTTGTATACCAAAAGTATTGACGTTGGAAAGTATGTTTTGTACTAGTAAAACTATGCTTCGACTCTATGTCCTATAACCTGACCCATACCTGGTACCCTTATGATGACTTAATGTATACAAAGCATACATGTATAGAATCGGGTAGATAGTAGATTGGGTAAACCCGTACCAATCCCACAACCCAACGAGGAACAGGAAATGAAGCGGAGAGCACACATTCTATTAGCTGTCGGAACCTATTGGTATATATGTATCCTGTGGTGTATACATTAAGGAATCATAAGACTAGCATTATGGTCCTAACTTTTAATCGTAGCCTTCTACCAAGACCCAACTATTTTGAAAGTAGCCTTCTACTAAGACCCGACTGTACGAATATTATTATTGAAATCTAATTTACCTCACCGATTATGTGAATATGACACATAGTAAAGGTATTTAATAATATATTAACTGGAATTTTATATCCTTTTATAATTGTCGTATATACCGTGTGAGTACTGTAGTATTTGTAATAAGTGACTACTTTTTGTACTATTTTGCCTTAATTGAGGGTTAAGGCATAATGTGATGGCTAGATCCCATGCTAAACGCTCCCTTATCAAGAGATTTTGGGAACTACACGCGACCCCTGCTATGATTGCAAGCCGCGAACATCCACATTACTATGATCATGTATACCCAATATAATTATCACAATGTGTTAGTGATTCATTTGTATAGTTAGATCCTGAACTTGTTCCATGCTATAGCACCTTATTATGTTCTGTTCTGTTATCGTGTATTGTAATCGTATTTATGTAAACGTATTCATGTAAGCGTATTGTATTAATATAGACTCATGAATGAACTGACTCTTTGTGTGCTTCATTGTACTAGAAGTAATGAATAACATTCTCCTAATCTATACCTATTATAGTTTACTAATGTCCTACTGGGACTGTTATTGAAAAGACTCGTTTATCTACTAAGTTATGCTTGTACCTTCAAAAACAACAGAGTTTTGTATAACTATAAAGTAACATAACCTTTAAAAGAGTTTTGAAATGTTTTGACAACTTATAAATAACACAAGCAACATTTTGAAAGATGTTTGTAACAAACAATTACACAATTATCATTGTGTTCAACTTGTATCCCCCCTTAAAATAGTTAAAACATTTAAAAGATTCATTACGGGGTATGAACTCATCTGATGTGGGTGATTCAAACGGGTACGCGTGTAAGGATGAGAAGTTCCACGAATGAAGTCCCGAGACACAATAAGTCCTAAATGACATATAAGGACACATATTGACATGAATATAGTGTTTATAAACAACTATATGAAAGGAAACACCTTCTGGGACTAGGAAACACCTTAATTAAGTGTTGGAGTCACATGTGATTCATCAAAGGGAAGTGAAATGGCATCAAAAGGGTGTTTAAGGTTTTGTAACCATCACCTTTGGAGTTTACGGTCGTAAACCCATGAGTTTACGGCCGTAAACTCATGTTTCCTTTACCATTTTGTGTTTTGAAGTCTTACAAGTCATTCTAAGCATTCGTACTTCATGTTTAAGCCTTAGGAAGTGATTAGGGCAACATTTCACCCCTAATATGGAGTTTACGGCCCATGGACTACTTTTCCATGTGTTTACGGCCGTAAACCCATATGGATTATAGTAATTTGATGTTTTCAAGTACTAAGCACATCAAGGTAAGGGTCTAGGTTAGTTTCCAAGGCTTGTAAGGAAATAGGGCACACTTTGGCACCATTTTTAGGGTTTACGGTCCAAGAACATCTTAGACCGTAAACACCTTTGATCTTGACTTTCTTGGGTGTTTTCTTGATGTTTAGAAGTGTAACAAGTCTTATAATACTCTAGGATAGAAGTACTTACTAGGTAGAAGCTTGAAAATGTGCTAAAAGTCCAAGAACACTAGTGTGTGTTCTTGGTGAAACTTGAAGATCTACACTTTTGGAATGATTTCATGGATGGAAGTGTGTTAGATCACTATATTAAGGTAGATATCAACTTATTAGAGCTAGAAACACTTACAAGTTGAAGATCAAGGAGGAAAATTTGGATGCTACTTGAGAAGATTTGAGTTTGGATCTTGAATTTGTGAAAAAGTGATAAAATAACTAAGTCTCACTTATATAGTCATTAGGGTTTACGGTCCAAATACCATTTGGGCCGTAAACTCCAAACTCTAGGAGTTTTTGGAACTTTGTTGATGCACAGTAAACCCTAGGGCATCCTCTCTCCTGTTAACTTCTGAAGCACTAACTTTAAAACATTCAAACTTATTCCAAAAAGCTTGAAAGTTAGCAGAAACTGTTCTGATTTCTATTGAATTGAATGGTTGTATAGAATAAAAATTTCGGGCTAAGCTATTTGAGGTATAAAGTTCTTTACTTGATGATTCTTTACGCTAGATCCAATTTAGGGCTTTATTTGTGTATTTTTGGGTCGTTAAGCCATATTTATGAGTATGATCTACTCCAGAAGCCATGGTGTTATATCTTAGCACCTTTAAGGTCTATTGACCATAAAAATGCAATATTTATGAGTTCTATTGGTCCATGCATGTGTTGGGATCCTTTATATGGTTCTTTTTGAGTTTTGAGTCCTATTAAGTCATGCATAGGAGTAACGTTGCCAACTTTACGTGTTAAGTCACCATTTGGGATCAGATATGATAGTTTGGCTTAGTGAATTAACCGATTAAGTGTTTAATGGTGAAGTCTGGTCAAATGCGGCGTACGTTGGGCGTAGCCAGCTAGTACGTTGCGCGTACTGGCCACCGAGGTAGAACGTGGTGCGTAAGACTTAGTAAGTCGAGCGTACTCAACAACCTTGACTTTTGATTGACTTTATCGGTTTGGGCCATATCTTGGACTTTTAGGGTTTGAGTCTTTTTGGGCCATTAACCCTTTGGTTTTGGGTCATTTCTAGGTTATGGGCCTTCTTGGATTTAGATCCATTATTAGTTTTGAGCCTATTTAGGAAGTTGGGCCATATTGGGCTTTGATGATTCCGTAGTGGTTCCACTGGAGGATATTCAGGTGGATGATCTCCTGAATTGTGTCGAGAGACCGGTGATGATTCTTGATAGGAGGAAAAAAACCTTGAGGAACAAGGTTGTTGAGTTGGTGAAAGTACGGTGGCAGCACTGCAAGGGCTCAGAATGGACATAGGAGTCGGAGGACGAGATGATGGAGCATTACCCTAAGTTATTTGCAGTAGCGGACTTCGAGGACGAAGTCTGATTCAAGTGGGGGAGAATTGTAATATTCGATATTTATTGGTATGTTCCTTTTTAACCCTTAATGTGAAATCTTCACATTCTAGTCCTTAGTCTAGTACGTTGGGCATACTGGCTCATTTGATAGTCGCAGAGGCGTCCACGTACGTTGGGCGTACGTGGGAGTATGATGGGCGTACGCAAAGCAGGGGAAAACCCTAATTTTTAGGGTTTTTGCCCTATTTAAGAAACTTATGTTGCTTTGGTTGTATCATTTGGTCATCCTCTACTCCTCTACACCTTAAGATCGAAACCCTAATTTCCCTTTTGTGATTTTTGAGCTTAGAAGTGACTTCTGGTGGTGTTTTTGGTGATTTGAAGGAAGAAGAACACTTGGATGTTGCTTTGGAGTGACTTGAGCTTGTATATCCATAATCATCAACGTCTTTGCAAGCTATTGGAGGTATAAAGTTCTCTACTTGATGATTCCTTATACTAGATCAATTTAGGGCTTTATTTGTGCATTTTTGGGTCCTTAAGCCATATTTGTGAGTATTGTCTACTCAAGAAGCCGTGAGTGTTAGATCTTAGCACCTTTGAGGTCCTTTAACCATAAAAATGCAATCTTAATGAGTTATATTGGTCCATGCACGTGTTAGGATCATCAATATGGTTCTTTTTGAGTTTTGGGTCCCATTAAATCATGCATGGGAGTAAAGTTGCCAACTTTACATGTTAAGTTACCATTTGGGATCACATATGAGAGTTTGGTTTAGTGACTTAACTGATTAAGTGCTTAATGGTGAATTTTGGTTAATTGCGTCGTATGTTGGGCGTACCCAGCTAGTACGTTGTGCGTACTGGCCACCAACTGAGTATGTCGGGCACACTCAACAACCTTGACTTTCGGTTGATTTTCTCGGTTTGGGCCATATTTTGGACTTTTAGGGTTTGAGCCTTGATGAGCCATTAGCCTTCTGACTTTGGGTCATTGCTAGATTGTGGGCCTTCTTGGATTAAGACCTATGATGTGTTTTGGGACCATTTAGGAATTTAGGCCATATTGGGCTTTGGGATGCCATTTAGGAATTCAGGCTTTTTGAGCAAATGGGTTGGGCCTTGGTTTTTGGGCCAAGTAAGAAAAGGGTAAAATAGTATTTTACCCTGGATGTTGGACAAGTAATATAGATTATTGATTATGTGTTAAGACCCAATTATTAATTGGATATTATCTGATGATGTTAGCGCAGGGATTTTTCGGATCAACAGACCGAGATTTTATCTAAGAGATTCAGCAGATTAAAGTAAGTGTCCTCACTATACTTGGCGGGTCGAAGGCACTAATGTCAGCCCATGGTTTATTATGATTAGGGTGCTAGTTGTCTGCGTGACTCTGCAAGTATGATATTTGTTATGTATACTGGGCGGGGCCTGATGACTCTCTTGTATGTTATTTATCTATGTGATTCTTGCATGTGTTTATGTGTTTGTATGTATAACGGGCGGAGCCCATTATTTACTGACAAATTGTTTCGAGCGGGGCTCGATGTCGGGCAGGGTCCGATGACTGGTGGGGCCCATTATATGTTTGATATATGGTATTTTGGAGAACTCACTAAGTTTTGTGCTTACGATTTTCATTTTATGTTTCAGTTACTTCCGGATCCAAGAGGAAGAACTCGGGGTGATCGCATCGTACACACCATGATGTTCTGTATTTTACTTTACTCTGATGTATTTGGATGTTTGATCATACTTGATTTTATTATGGTTATAGCAGGATCGACTCAACCCAACCACAAGATGTCGACATAAGCAAACAATAATCAATAACCAGCAAGTACAGGAAACAATGCAAATTTATCAATCTAACAGATCACTACTGCATAGCAGCATCCTATACACAAGGATAAGTAACACAATCTAGTGGGCCGACATTGGTGCCTTCGACCTACGAGTACAACGAGGAAAACTCACCTCAAAGTCTAAAAGATAGCTGAACCGATCACTGGTCCAAATACCTGACTCTATATGGCACCTATACAACATACATGGACCAAGCCTCAATCTATAACTTAAAATACTCCAATTGTCCTAAAGTCAAACTTGGTCAAAGTCAATAGTTGATGATATAAAAGTCAATGGTTAACTTCAGCCCAATTACGCCATGAGTACATGACTCTACGCCACGCGTAGAGTACACAGTGGCTTTTACGGGACAAAACGGGGCTATGCGTTGCGTAGCCAAAACTACGTCATGTGTACCACACTGTTGCTCACTTTTTTCATTAAGTTCTTAATACATAAGGTTAAACCACCAAACTTCCAGATCTAAACTAGATGGATGTCTTAATGGATAAATTCTCTGACTTTATCTATTTGCATGCTTACCAAGGGCACAAAATCATAACCTATGTCCAAAAAGTCACCCAAAGCTCCATAACTCATACATGGTCGAATGAGAGCGACCAAGCTCCCATTTTTATTACTTATAAAACCTAAAAATGTATGGAAATGACACTCTAATGGTCTGGAGTATCTCATACTCACATACACCATGGTTATAGGTACAAAAGCTTGAAACCTAAAGCAAAGCTAGATTTAGTACAAGAACACATCAAGGTGGGAACTTTATACCTCCTAGAGATGGTTGAGGAAATGAAACTTCTGGATCCAAAGCTGATTTGAGCTTCCAAGTGATTCGACAACCTTCTCCTTCTTTCAAAAATGAACACCAAACACTCTTAAGGCTCAAAAACACACCAATGGGAATTAGGGTCTCCAAGGGGCCGTCTGGGAGGATGGAGGCTGATGATGGAAGCGCCTCAAGGGATTTAGAGCCTTTAATTAGGGCTCAAACCCCCAAGATCAGGGTTATGGTTATGGGCAGCTACACGCTGCGTAACATGCTCTACGCCCCACACAAATCATTTAATCCCTGATAAATGATTCCTTCATATCCGCTGCGTAGGAGGTTACCCTACGTCTCGGACCCACGTAGGACCCATCTTCACAAATACTAAAGCTTTTAAATAAGGAAGGAAATTTACCTGAAATAACTGAGTGTTACAATTTAGGCGTTCTTTATATATACACTCTTAGAATTACGATTACTACGACTTCCATTTAGATCACTTAGGCTAATAAGCAACCTATCTCCGATTCATATTTTCCGACGCACTTTGTCGTATAGAACTGAACGCGAAACTTCAAAACATCATAACTTCTTCATACAAAGTGTGATTTGGGCATTCTTTATATCGAGAATCATCATTGCGTTTTCTACAACAATCATCTTTTGTTTTTAGACGTTTATTTAATGTATTTTTAAATTCTATAATAATGTTTTATACAAATATTATAAGCCCACAATATATGTTCATAAAATATGTGTGCAATATATAACTATTATTTATATAACTCACATCACATATGATTAGTTTTTAATTATTTATGATTATCATATTCGAGAATTTAATTATTCGATAAAACGAATATTTATAATTTATAATCCTTGAAACGTGTAGCCCAAATTCGCAAGCGTTACACAAATGCTATTTTGACTATGATAATAACAACTTCGATTTCACCTTGCTTGCAAGTTGAACCGGAGAAAACCTCATCGTAATTGTTTTTGTTTAGAAGAAGTGATTCATAGTAAACGTAGATTAATCAATTTGTAAAGGATCTTCTTCGAGAAGATGGGCATCAATAGGAACAATGTCTTCTAATCTGATACTGATGATATTTTCGGGCTAGTTCTTTGATGAGAGAGAGACCATTTTTATATTAAACAATAACAAAAACTTTAAAAAAATAAAAATAAAAAATAGAAAATAAATACACAAAGAATACTACAGATTTAAATTTTCTAAGGGACCAAATACACAACAAAACTAATTCAAAACGACCACAAATCCAAAAAAAAATTGGAGTTTAGACAAAAAAACACATACCACATAAATGGTTGTTACAGTTTTGTCTAACAAATTAATAAAAAAAAAATCAGCTTGCATTTTACCCGATTTTACCCAGCTTAACAAAGTTAAATCAACATCAGATACAAAAAAAAAATAAAAAAATAAAAAAGAAATCAAATCCTTAACAATTTTTTCATGTTTGAAACTTTTTTTGTAAAAAAATGAAAACCACAGTTTTCTCTAAAATAATAAAATAAAATAAAAAATACCGACTTTATTTTTTTATTTGAAAGCCGGAATCTGTGAGTTGGGACCTGGGGTTCTGAGAGGATTTGGATTTCTGTCAACAATGGAGTATCAAACAAGCCAACAAAAAGCAACCATCATTACTCCTTCGGTGCCCCACCACCCCGCGTGTTCTTCCTCATTCATTCCTATTCCTCTCTCCCTCCAAGACCGGAGTTTCACCGGAATTCACCTTCCTTCCGATCGATTTCAGTCCCCGATATATCCTCATCCCTTTCACGCATCTCCAGACGACTTCCCGAAGACTAGTCAACTCTCTTCGCCACTTCAATCGAGGTTTCAATTTTCATTACCTCGACCTTTTTTTTATCGCTCGCATGTGTTTCTGCTTATTGATAATCGGATTAGTTCAT
This sequence comes from Lactuca serriola, assembly GCF_051521515.1. NCBI lineage: Eukaryota > Viridiplantae > Streptophyta > Magnoliopsida > Asterales > Asteraceae > Lactuca > Lactuca serriola. Next base: position 158,490,734 of record NC_136413.1, on the reverse strand, counting down.
AAGTTCATGCTTTTATGTGTTTTTCTAAATATTGTTCTATTGACATGCCACTGAAATTAATTCTCATAAAGCTTACATGATAATCTGATTCAGAGCAGAAGAGGATTTAAGAAAAAGTTAGGTCACAGTACATATAGATCAATACAAAGCATTTATACATATATAATCCACTCCTTATGCTTCTGTTGTTTTAGGCTTCAATTGAGTGAAATTCATTGCAAAAGAGGTCGAAAGACAAATTTCTGCACAGGATCATTTAAACAATTTGTTATGACCCCTTTTTTGGTAATATTACCAAAACATGACAGACGATTTGTGTGTTTTTTTCAGCTTATTGTAAGCATCTCAAACGCCGGAATATGCTTAAACCATGGGTTGATCCTAATCAGATGTTAAATGGAATAGGATTCCAAAAGTTTTTGTTCTTGAGTTCCTCGAGGAAGTCTAGGTTTATGAAGAAGATTCTATACTTGAGGCCACTGCATATTGAGATTTGAATTAAAGTGCTGAAATTGGGGGAGATGAATAAGATAATGCACTTTATCATCTTTTTGATGTTGAGAATAGGTCAGAGGAAGCTACTCTTTATTGGAGCCATTATCACAGTAGTAACTTTTACTCTTCTTCAAATAAAAACGCTTCCTTATCAACTTACAACAATGAATTCATCTCTTCCAGACACAAATCACTTTGAAATCACTCCTTTAATCAGAGATAACCAATCTGAAGCCATTAATCCACCCCCTTTTACCCCTCTCCTCAATTCTTCTACCCAATTAGTCGAGTCAAATGCACTTGTGCAAGAAAAAGTCAAAGTCACCCCAAAAAAGATCCAAATAGATGTCATTAAGCCAAATATTTCAACAACACCAAATTTCTCCTCTGATCCTGTAAGAAGACAAAAGCGTTATCTGGTAAGATTCCCAAACTTTTAACGAACATTCAAGATTCTTGTTTGTCATCAATAAAAATAATAAAATAAACTGAAATCTACAGAGAGATATAAAGACATTATCACCATATGAAGCACTCATATATGCCAAAAAGGAGATTGGCACTGTCTCATATGATATCAATCACCATGATCCAAATCTATACGCCCCTTTATTCAGAAATATATCTGTTTTCAAAAGGTAGACTTGATAATCTCTATACCTTGTGAGATATTCATGAACATGGATTAATGATTAATCTAGTAATTGCTTCAAACAGGAGCTATGAGTTGATGGAGGTTATCCTTAAAGTATATGTATATCAAGAAGGAAAAAAACCTATTTTCCATAATCCTTATCTCAGAGGAATTTATTCTTCAGAAGGATGGTTTATGAAATTCATGGAATCAAGCAAACAATTTGTCACGCGGGACCCACAAAAGGCCCACCTATTCTACCTACCATATAGTGCACGTCAGCTTCAACATGCTATATATGTTCCCAACTCACATAATATCAAACCACTATCACTCTTTCTACGCGATTATATCAACAAACTTTCTTCAAAGTATCCGTTTTGGAATCGAACCCATGGTTCGGATCACTTTCTAGTCGCTTGCCATGATTGGGTAAATTGATATCTGTGTGTATACTGTATACTGCTCTGGTCTGGGCACGCTTAACTGCAGAGTTCTGATGAGATCCTGATATTTTGGTATTATATGTTTTTTAGGGTCCATACACGTTAAAAGAGCATGAGGAACTAACAAAAAACGCGATAAAAGTTTTATGTAATGCGGACACATCCGAAGGCGTATTTGTCGCCGGAAAAGACGTTTCCTTACCGGAAACCACCATCGGAAACCCGAGAAGACCGCTAAGAAACATGGGCGGCAAAAGTATCTCGCGCCGCCCAATCCTGGCTTTCTTTGCCGGAGGGCTACACGGTAGGGTCCGCCCAATCCTCCTAAAACATTGGGCTAATAAAGATGATAAAATGATAATATCTGGGCCTATGTCCTATAAACAATCTCAAACGATGTCGTATTCTCTTCACATGAAATCTAGCAAATATTGTATTTGTCCAATGGGATTTGAGGTTAATAGTCCGAGGATTGTGGAGGCTATTTATAATGAGTGTGTTCCTGTGATTATTGCTGACAATTTTGTTCCTCCGTTGAATGAGGTGTTGAATTGGAGGGCTTTTTCTGTGATTGTGGGTGAGAGTGATATTCCTAAATTGAAGGAGATTTTGTTAGGGATTTCGTTGAAGAGGTATCGGATTATGCAACATAATGTGAAAATGTTGCAAAGACATTTTTATTGGAATCGGACGCCTGTGAAATATGATATGTTTCATATGATACTACATTCGATATGGGTTAGTAGGCTAAATCAAATTCAAGTATAAGAGTCATGACACGTGTATGAATGTATGAATGTGGAAATGTATGTATGAATGTATTTGTTGAATAGATTGGTTTTGCTAAGAGAACACTTTTTTTTTGTGGTATAAATTACAATGAGAGAAACTTTGTTTATAATATTATATATACTTTGAAGCTTGGTTTTGTATTTCATAGAATGTGTTTTTGTTTACTTAAATAAGGGTTAACAACATAAAAACACTAATCTTTTTAAAATTATGGTTTTACCCTAACATCACTTTTTGAAGTGTTAAAACCAGAATTTTGCAAAATAGTTGTACATTTGTCCTTGTTATAATTTAAATCTAGTTCTAATTCTTTTCACTCCTGACTTTCATTCTCTCTAAAATTAGAACAAATTTTACCTTGTTCTTGTGTCCTATAAAAGTCAGGAGTGAAAGGAATTGAGGAGAAATTGAAGGAAACGAAAGTAAAATCTCGCTCTCCGGTTAGGAGGAAGTTTAGGGAGGAAGATATCTCCGGATCTTCCTTTTTTTTTTTTTTTTTTTCTTTCTCTTTGGGGAACAAGATTTTACTTTTGTGTCCATAGATTTATCCCCAATTCTTTTCACTTCCGTCTTTTATCAGGATTTGGGAACAAGATATTAGGTTAAACTAGAATCTAGATGACGACCCAAGGCAACATAATAGTCTTATGCTCTGTCAATCACCGTCCTCAACATCAAACTATTAGATTCCATTTCATATTTGCAACGATGCTCTATGATATGTATAAGTATAAATGATAAGTTGCATCTCTTACTTTCTCACAAAATCAAATCAAATATGAATTTATCATTAAGAATTTACAACTTACAGTTCGGTGTTTGGGAGGAAAAATGAAATAAGAAATTTGAGAGTTTTCTAGTTTCACATTAGAAATTTAGAGTGCCTCTTCTTCTTCTTCTTCCGTTTTTGTTTTCGAATTTGTTTCTTCATGTGTTTTCTCTTTCAATTGCCATTCGCCACTCAGCATTCGCTTAACGCTTAATTGAGGTAATTTTTTAATGGGAATATATGATGTAATTTATAACTTATGGTTTAGCTTATGTAATATTCTTATGATTGTTGTTTTTTACTTTTACATTTAGACAATTTGTGCCAATAAGGGAGTCGATGCTTCTGGAAATTCTATGATCGACTCAAACGATAGGAAGACAATTAAGTAAGTTATAACACATCTTTTATGATATAGACAACATTATAAATCAGTTATTTTCTTAAGAACTTTTGTTTCCTTTTCGTAAGAACTTTTGTTTCCATCACTACCATTAGCTACCACTAAGTAGTGGGATGGTATCCACTATAGTGGTTAGTGGCCAAGTACACCACGAAGGGGCTCGTCCTTGGTATACCAGATGACCTTATTGTTTTTGTTGTTTAGTTCAATAGAAAGTCAGATACATTAGACCGATTACGCAATGATTTGACTATTAAATATGAAAGTCATATTTTTTAATTGCCTAATTGGTTTGGTAATGGATATAAAAGTTGAAAACGCCATTGATTTTTAATTGGTTTGGTCTGTTACTGTTAATGTCGCATGTGTTTCTTCACGTGTATGATGTTGTTGATTCAATGTTATGATTTTCGAATATAAAAGATATTTTACTTTAAAATATATAATTGATGTTTACCTGTTTTTAGGGGTGTAAACGAGCCGAGCCCGAGCCCGAGCCTGACGAAGCTCGAGCTCGGCTCGTTTAATTTTGAGGAAGCTCGAGTTCGGCTCGTGAACAATTTAGTGGGCTCGCGAGCCTAATCGAGCATATATATATATATATATATATATATATATATATATATATATATATATATATATATATATATATATATATATATATAGGCACGTTTAAGCTTATTTAGGCTCGGGAGCCTATTAACTGAAGCTTGGCTCGAGCTCATTTAATAAACGAGCCTCATATTTAGGCTCAAGCTCGGCTCAGGCTCGTTTAATTCGAACTCGAGTCGAGCTTTTAACGAGTCGATCCCGAGTAGCTCACGAGTAGCTCGGCTCATTTACACCCCTACCTGTTTTGTATGAAATTGAATTTGATTGATTTTTACCTTTTCATATGAGTTTCCTTGTAAGTTCAAACTTAATCACTAATAGCAACCAGAAACTTTAAATAAGGCTCTTTCATTTTTTACTCAAATTTTATTTTGTTATAGATATTTTTTCATTGATAATCATATTAAACATGTTTCTTCCGTCAAAATCTTCATGTGCTAAAAACAGAAAACAATAAAAAAGAGAGCTAGAAGTCGTTCAATCTACTTTAATAAATGAAATTTTTTTACTCTCATTCAATTTGCCAAATGTCATTTTGTGGTTATTTTGAATTAATTTTTTTTTCCACATCTCATTTTATGGGTTTTTTCTATTTTAATAAATTTCACATAATACTTTAATGTATTAATTACAATAAATGTAGTAATAAAGGAATATCAATTTCATTAATAAACTTATCTTCTTATTTTAAAATTCTCAAATTAAAATTCATTAATTTATTTTGTTTATTTATTTAAATTTAAAATATAAAAAAATCAATTTTAATAATTTATTATTTTTCTTATTTTCTTATAAATCCAAAAATTTCAAATATTTATACATTTATATTTAATTATTTTAATAATCCATATAATACATGAGTCTTACACATAGTCAATCCTAATATATAAAGATATTTTTGCCAAATGACATCTTCTCCTTAATCTTGACACATGCAATTTTCTCATTAATTTAGAATAATTTTGTTTCCACATGTCATTTTCTTATTTTTTCTATTTTTATTTTATTGCCACATCATTAAAGTAATTAAACCATATTATTATAGCAATTAATTCCAATTGATTATAACCAATTGTTTACTATTATTTATTTAAATGTGTTATTAATGTAATTTTGTTATTAGATAAATACGTGTTTGAATAATATAAAAATTAATTTGAGTTAACTATATTCGAATACTTAATTTAGTTATAATTGCTTAATGATATAATTTATAAAAAGATTGTAAATATATGACTATGATTCATCTTTGACTTGTAATTTATAAAAATATACTTTATTCATTTTGATTATAGATAAAGACATTTTTTTGAATCAATATAAATTAAACGTTTATATAATGTTAGTTGTTTTACTTTAAAAAACTAAAGAATAACTACACAATCAAGAAACATTAGCATGACGAAGCGACTTTACTTTAAAAAACAAAGAATAACTATTATAAAGGTGTGGATATAGAATCTTTTAAAGTGCAATATATTTATGGAGCTTTCCCTTAATATTCAAGTTGTTAATTTTTTTGAAAAATCTCGGTATATATGTTGATCTTTGAAGGCTTTTACCTATGTTTATGGCTTTTAGATGAGTCTTGGTGAATTCTAAAAATATCATGGGTCTTGGTGGTTGCTTTGTTGTTAGTATTTTCTTGGGGCTAGGTTGTTGTACTTTTAGGCGCGTTCATGGTGGCTTGAATTCATCATAAGTTGATTCAACAGGTGGCGTGAGCTCCATAAGTTCTACCTGCATAAATTTTGTCCGCTTTTGTTGCATTGTCTTGAAAGGTATAAAGGTCATCATGATCAAGTAATGACTTTTGAATATAAATTATTTTGTCAACCATATTGATTGAGTTACTTATTTATTCATCATGTTGTTTGTATATATTTCAAAATTTTACTTTAAAAAATGTTTAATGTTACACATTGATATTTAAATTTTTTAATCAACCCGTGTAGTACACAGGTCTCAAGGGCGGCTCAACCAATTTAGGAGCTCTAAGAAAACAAAAAAATTGGGGCCCTTCAAGTAAGCAAACACTTTCGAACTTGAGACTCTTATTTTTATAAACTAACGCTTTTACCACTAGGCCAAGCTCCAACTTGTCTTTGTAACCCAAGAAATATGTATACATACATATATAATTAACACAATAAGCTTTAAAATTGGGGGCCCTTTAAAATTCGGGGCCCTAAGCCCTTGCTTAGTTTTGCAAAGGGTAGAGCTGGCCCTGACGGGTCTTACACCTAGTTTGTAATAAGAAGAAATCTAGGAGTGTAGTAGTGACATCTCTAATTGCGCTTTCCTTTTCGTAAGGATTAAACAAATTTTTGTTCTCTAATCTTTAACTTTTTTTGGCGGCTGATGGAACATGTTTAACTTCTTTATCAATCAACTAATATATCTAACAATATAAACTCAAGCAAAGAATGATAAAACTTCATATAAGTTTCCGGTTCAACCTGCAAAGCGTTAGATCGAATACGTTTGTAGTTTTGAAGGAAATCGATCTGAAAGGTAAAAACCAAACAAATATAAAATCAAATCAAAACTAATAAACAACAATCATACATTTAAAAGTAATCAAACCAGTAACGATAATAATCCCATACCAAGTTAAGAATCAATAATAAGTATGTAGGCACACGAATAAACATATTTGAACTAATAAAATCAAAACTAATAAACATCTGACTTCATAATCCAAAAACCATAGAAAGCAACAAAATTATGGCACATGAATAAACATATTTGACAACCAAACCAAATAATGTCAATGGCGAGTTTGACTTTATTGGTCAAATAAAAAATATGACTTTTATATCCAACAGTAGAACTATGTCGGAATTGGACTGGTGGAGAATGTATCTACCTTTTTATTCAAAAACTAAACCAGTAACGATAATAATCCCATACCAAGTTAAGAATCAATAATAAGTAATGAAGTAAACAACAAAACAATAAATAACCATATAAATGACCTAAATTCAAAATTTAAAGGCTAATGAGTGGCAACTTGCAAATGGGAATTGAAAAGAGACATGTGAAGAAACAAACTTGGTCATTCTTACACTATTGGTTGCATTTTTTTTTAATTTTTTTAATTTTTAAGTTACATATTCTATTAAAGGGTAAAACACACCCGACCCTATACATAACCACATTGAACTTGTTCAACGGTCTATATTAATATGTGGTTAAATCGTAGAGTATTGATAATATTTTAAAATGGAATGGAGTACCATCTCTGCACCCTATGGTATATGGTAAGGTGAGGTGGCACTGCGGTGGTGTGGTTAACCCCACACTATGCGGCGAACAACAACACCCCCCCCCCCCCCCCCCCCAACAACTCATTCCCCCGCGCCTTCTTCATTTATTTTACCGTTAGAAAATTTTAACATTTGAATTTGTTTTTCTTTTTCTCCACTATAAATAAACATTTCTTCTATTTTAAACCACATGAAACATCCAAAACCTCTATATTTTCTATATATCAAATTCAAAATGTCATCATCATCTTCTACTTCGTCGGATATAATCAAAGTTTATTTGGAATGTTATACAGACAACACTCGCTTATCTACAAGAAAACAAAGCCAAAAGTTTGCGTTCACAAACTAGAAAAAATTCATTTAAAGAGAAATTGTGTAGCTTGACACAATCATGTTCTACACGACTGCTTTGTTGATGATGTTATGTATACTAAAAAAAATTAGACGTCTGCTTAGGATGAGGAAAGATTAATTATACATACGCATAGTTGATGATATGAGGAATCGTTTTCCATATTTTCAACTGAAATGGGATGCGAGAGGCAGACAAGATTTTTCTCAATTTCAAAAATGTACATCGACAATTCGTCAATTAGCATTCAAAATGGGAATGGACTCATGAGATGAGTATTTGAGGATGTTAGAACGAAAGACACAGGAATGTCATTACAAGTTTGCTAAAGTTGTGATTATCCTCTACCGCAACCGATATTTGCACAAACGTACATTAACAACGCTAACCAATTGTATACGACACATGAAAAAAAAACATGGGTTTTCTAGAATACCTGGTAGTCTATGGATTGTATGCATTGAGAGTGGGCAATCTGGCCTACAATACGTGGCGCGGTCAATTCATGCGAAGTGATCAGAAACAACCGATGGTAATTTTAGAAGCAGTGCCATTAAATGATCTTCAGATTTTACATATATTTTTTGGTTCATCGGGTGCCCATAACGAAATCAATGTTCTAAACTAATTGTCGATATTCAACGACACCTACATTAGAAAATCGTATGATGTGTTATTTCAAGTGAATGGAACATCATACAAACATGGATACTATCTTATTCATGAGATATATCCAAAGTTAGCTATATTTGTGAAATCATTCTTATGTCCAAACGACAAAAAACAATTAATGTTTAAGACAGTTCAAGAATCAGCTAGGAATGATGTCAAACGAGCTTTTTGTATTTTAAAGAGTCGTTGACAGGCCGTCAACGTCCTAACACGGTCATACACGTGTACAAGAATACATACGTGAGATATGCATACATCATATTGCATAATATGGTTTTAAAAGATAAAGAAAAAATGATTTGTCACAACAATGAAAATGAAAATTTACCAATATTCGAAGAAGTGGATATTGGTAAGCCGCAATACATGGCAAACAGAAGGTAAGTATATGAACACGTTGGACATCACAACATTTGCATTGATCTGGTGGAACATAATTTCAATACTCATCTAAATCACGATGCTTTATGTGTTTCTAATTATATAGTGTCTTATGTTTATATAGGTGACATTAAGCCTTTGTAAAGTACAAGAGGAGATTTTAAGGTGAGTAGATGGTTTTTCTAAGAAAAGATCCACTAAAAGTAATTCTTTTACTAAATTTTGTTACATAGCCTGTTGTTTACTATATCATATGTACTAGTACTTGTGATATGTTGTGCTAATTTATGTTACTTTTACTATATTATGGTGTGTGTGTGTGCCTGTGTGGTGTTTTGTAGTCTAGTTCATATACATTGTTGTGATATGAAGTGTTGTGATGTCTAGTGGATATACGATTTTGATATATGAAGTGAGGTTAACTATAACATAGGTTCATTTCATATCATTCATGTAGAGATGTGAGGTCATGATAGACTCCAAATCGTGATAATCAATTGTACATGGCCTATAAATTTATCAGTTTTAAAATTTACTACTATTATGTTTTACTCGTGTTTAATGTTTATAAGCGTAATGTTTTTTTTTTTTCAAATCCAGCCTAACTTGCAGAAGGTCACACTTAATCTTCAAATCCGTGACCTTTGTCTTCATAATCAAGTAATCGAAAACATTAAAACAAGAATTGATTGATGTTCCATCCTTCATCTTATAAGAGAATCTTCAACAAGATCAAACGATAAGAAAAGTATTACTTTAAATCACAAAACAATGTGCAAATATCAAGCAAACAATCTTATTTGTTTTCATAATCTGGGTCAATTATACAAGTCGCAAAAGAGGAATAAATGAAAAATGCATGCAAGAAAAATGAAGTGAGAACATTTATCACAAAGTCACAAGACCTGAATCAGTATCGATGGATAGATAAAGTCACCTGCAAAGAACTGTTTGGTGTTGTTAGATGGGTGAAATGACTAAAATGCCCAGAAAACAACTAACATACATGCAAAAGTAGAATACTATATCAGATAACAAAATAGTTAAATGGCTAAATCGATAAAACAGTGAAAATACATTGTGCTTTTCTATAAGTTTCCCTAAAATCACAAGATAGTTTTTAATGATTTAATCACTACAGAAATTAGTATTAGTAATGTGGATTGGAAGAATCGAAAAGATGATGAAAGTGTGTTGTGATTTCAGTTTTTAAAAATCATATTTTTCAGCAAAACCACCTAAGGAAGATATTTAACAAACATCAAATAACATGAAGACAATTCACCAATTGAGAAAGTTATACAGATACTAACATATCAGGATCAGTGTTTATTCAGTTAATGGTGAATATGATCAATACCTCAAGTTTCTAAGCAGGAATCATCCCAGCTTTTCGTGCATATGCAAAGATTCCACCAGCTTCGATCACAGGTCCAGCATCACCAATCGGCTTCAATTTATACTCTTTCCCAGTTGTATGATTAATCAGAAGGCTTTGTGCAAGCTCAATCGTCACCGTATCTCCAGTTTTGCACTCTTCACAAATCCTACCCTCTGATTCCAATGGGTAAACCTCTCCTGTTGCAACCGAATTCCTAAAAAATATCCTCGCGTATGATTCCGCCACCACCGCTGCTACTCCAGCGGCCCCCAGAGCCACCGGAGCGTGTTCTCGCGAGGAGCCGCAACCGAAATTATCTCCACCGATGATGATCGAATATTTCGACTGGTACTCCCCAGGCTCAACGAATCGAGTCTCGTACGACGCCGGGAGTCCGATGAGAGCGTAGGATCCTAGCTTCTTGTATTCATCAGGTTTTGATGGGACCAGGGTTAGGTACTCAGCGGGGATGATTTGGTCGGTGTCGATGTTGTCTCCGACGACATAGCACAGGCCGTGAAATGAGGTGGCGGAACCGGATGAAGATGAATCAGATGTTGCCGCAGAGACGATGGATGTATGGCGTGTTACCGGTGAGGTAGAAGCCAGGATAGATTGGGAAATTAGGGATTTGAATGAGCGTTGTTTTCTGGAATTCGAGAAACTGAAGGTGGAGACAGAAACAGACGCATGGTGGTGGTGGCCACGGGGTAAAGAAGAGGCAAACGTGGTGGGGTTAGCAAGAGACGCTGCGGCCGCCATTGTTGCTTGTGTGGTGGTAGGTGGAGGAAGAAGACGCCGGTAGAACAGACGACCGAATTTACAAGCTTAGAAATGGATTACAGCGCCGCCTGCCAGCTTGAGTGCTTGGTCAGTGGTTGACAAAATGTAATGGGCCGGGCTTCATTATTTTGGGCCTTTGTAGAGGAAAGACTATTTTTGTTTCTATATTTTTAAAAAACTTTTATTTTAGACTGATTAAAAAGTGAGTCGAATCACAAACCAATTTGGTTTTGACAACTTATCATTATTATAATTTATAAGCGTGCGAAATTTAATCACTTTGATCCTCATAACTAGAATTAAATACGCAAAATAATGCAGAATTGTTTTTTGCAACTTTAAGTTGCAATAATAATGTTTTGCAACTTTTGTTTTCTTTTTCTCCGCCTGTCTCTTGTAGACGTGTGCTTGCTCTGTTTTGTTTGTTGCTTTTTTATAAATCGTCGTTTCAAAAAAAAAAAAAAACACATATATATGTATTGCACATAGTACAAGTTACCAAAACAATATCATGTGAATTTAGCAAAGTGTCTTTGAAGTTTGTTTAGGGATGTAACCACCACATAGTATATGTAAAAAAAAACAATGTTTTAGAAAAATTTACATACATGCTCCCCACTTAAACATTTTTGGCACCCAATTTGCCTAAAATCTGAAAGAAAAACCTTGAAAGTTAATATATAATTGCTATTATCTATGTATTAATTAATTTTTATACAAAATGGTCTCCACTACACCGTAGTTCTGGATCCGCCACTGGATATGGCCATGTTGCACCAAGCGGGCACAATGCCATAATCGTAGTATAAGGCTATCTCACACCGCATTGGTGTGGATGTACCAAAAAGAAATGAGATTGTTGCCTATAAATACCCATTACATCTTATTTATTTTCATACCATTCTCGCACCTCATTGATACGACTAGCTTTTGCGTTTTTTTTAGATAACCCTATGAATACCCATTACATTTTATTCATTTTCAAACCATTCTCACAACTATCTAATACCCTTCTCATGTTCCACATCTACAATTGTGGAATGGATTCAAAATCGTCTAGTTTTAGATAGGTTAAACGTCATCGTCTACAAGTATGTGAGAGGGTGTCATTCATCTTTTATCAACAATGGCTCAAGTTATGCTCATTTTTTGATGACCCAAATAAGGATGAATCATATAGTAGAATTAGAGTCTGAGTTCTACGTCTATATGTACTCCTCTTATCGTGGTTCTAAATATATTTATTTCAGGTTCTTGTTTTGATCACAAAACAAGAACCGTATCAATTTTCTTTTACCTTTTCAAATTTGTACAAATTTGTAAAATTATTGTATGTGTATTTTTACATTTAAACCAAACTCAAGTATCTAATCCTTTTGAGACCGAACCATTGTTGCTTATTTTTGGTTTCGGTTTAGTTTAATGAGGTTCCCAACGTCCAATCCATACACACACCATTGTTTGAAAATATTAATACAAGCACAAAGAACATGATGATTTTAATTAAATTGATCAAAATACATGCCATTTCTTTTGAGTAGCATGCACATGATAATTTTTGAGCTCCCATTGTTCTTTTGACAATAAATAATCAAATAAATCAATATCAAATTATCATGTCATAACTTCCTTAATACTCACAAATCTTCCCAACTCAATCGAAAGCTGTGCTGCAACACCAATAGCCACCGCGATCAACCCGTCATGCAGATCAACCGCCACAGTTTTCTTCCCTTGGGTCTTGACCGTAGCCAAAAAGTTCAAGTGTTCCAAGTAACTCGAACCATGGTGCAACCCATCATATCTTAAAAAAACAAATTATCCATAAATCAACAAAAAAAAACATATAAATAGTTAACAATTTGATAAAAAAAATTAATAAATTAATAAACATACTTGATTCGATCATCTTCAACTCTCATGGTTCTTACACCTTCTCTACCTTCAACTCGCACACCATATCGAACAAGATTCTCGGGAACAAATGCTTCGCCCTAAAAATTTGACAACCCAAAAAACATTTCAATCGAGAAATAACAACCTACTTTCATTTATTTGGTTATTATAACATTCTATTTTCATTTTCCTTTATTACAACATTGTTCTTTAAGATCTTCCTTATTAACGCATCATATTTTGAAAAATCTACCAATTATAGCATTGCACTTTTAGTATTTTTTTTTTTTTTTTTTAATTTTTCATTTTGACTTTAACGTTGACTTAATGAAATTGATCCAATTGAAAGATTTGAAAATTTGTTGTATATAATACCTTTCCTATTTCACCAACAACCGAAATTTCTTGTTCGTTTTTACTTCCTTCTGCAAACATACAAAGATCAAGCATCCCTCTTGCCCCATTATCAAATTCAACAATAACATATGCATTATCGATAATATCAGGCACCTGAAATCACAAAAAAACATAAATGGATGTCAATTCGAAGGTAAATATTAAAGATTTTGACCTTGGAAGTCAAACTTTTTCACAAATAGCATATAAAGAACACAATACCTTCCCATCATAGACTTCATCTTTATGATTAACATCAATGGCTCCAGAAGCCATTACACGAACTGGATTTGCACCAACAAAAAGCCTCATAAGATCAAAAAAATGGCAGCATTTTTCAACCATAGTACCTCCACTGTTACAATTAAATCTATTCCAGTTATCCACCTATAAAAAAAAAAAAAAAAAAAAAAAAGTAAAAACACATTGGTGATCAAGAACATTAATCTTTACAAAAAACCTAGAACAAACAAACACAATTACCTTAACTAAAAACGGAAACCGATGTTCCCTAATGGAAACCATTCTAATATTTCCCAATCTTCCACCATTAACAATCTCCATCAATTTAGCTACAGGTGGCATGTATCTGTACTCCAATCCAACTTGCACCAACATATCTGGTCTCTTTTTTGCAGCTTCTATCACCTAAAATTTATTAATTCAAGTTCAAGCAAGAATAAGTTATAAGTAAATAACCAATCATAATCTTTCTTTTGGTCCTGTTTGGATTTATGAAGAAGGGTATTTACGGAAATTACCTGTCTACAGTCTTGTACAGTTGTGCACAAGGGCTTCTCAACTAGTACATGATGACTTTTTGGGTGGTTGAGAATGTCCATCAAGATTTCATAATGAGTCATGTTTGGAGTTGAAACAACTAAAACATCACATAGCCCACTCTCTAGAAGTTCTTTATGTCCTGAAAATACCTGTTACAACAATCCAGATATTAAAATTCATGAATTAAACTACAAGTTTATATTTTGAAAGCAATACTATATCCGATTCACCTCCTAAAAATGAAAACTTTTACACTTTTCACAGGACCCACCAAATTTGTTGTCACCAGTGATTCATGAACATTTTAGGGTTGAATCAAATTTCATTAGATACCAAATAAATCTCCAATTTATGCCTTCTAAAAATGAAAATGTTTTACACTTTTCATAGGAGCCATACTAAATTTGTTATCAATTCTTGAAAGAACGAGAATATGTCTCAATGATTCCTGAACAGAGTTGATTCAGATCTTATAGAATCATATATATGTATGCAAATAGTTTTCCAATTAATCGAGATATCTGACAATTTTTATGTAAAATGAAAATTTTTAAATAATGAGTCAGTTTGTAAAATTTTAGTTCGTCGTTACAGTATATGCATGCAGGATGCAGCGATGAATGGATGAAACTGATGTAGGTGTTTGTTGAATTGCAGCAGTAGGGAGTTAGTTGTACATATATGCATATACTACACATCTGTTCATACGTATTTCTGCAATATGGAGTTGTACCTTGAGTGGCCAGCCAAAGGACTCGGCAAATTCCGTCGAAATCTGCTGAGAAGCGAGGTTTGGATCGGCGACACAAACGACGGCGACGCCTTCGCTCCGGAGATGGTACAGATTACAGAGATGCTCTCTCCCCATCATTCCTACACCGATGATTCCATACTTCACCATTTTCTCTCCCATTTTTCCCCTGATTTATTTCAAACTCGATCAATGCAAAACCAAATTCAGTTGCGTGGTGATTGAAATTTTACTTGGTTTGTATTTGTGAATTTTGATTTCACGTCGTTATTGTTGCCTGCATTGATCACAATTTATAATAATACACAGAGACGAAGGAATAATGCTTTAGGATCAGGACGAAGATTCTAGGAGTAGTGTTGAATTCATAGACTATTGCATTTAATCTACGAATCATAAAGAAGGAAGAAGATTGTGGAAATTGAAAAGGGAGGTAACGACGATACAAGGAAAATGCACAAAGTACAATATGCGGGTTAGGTCCACGGGAGAAAAATCCTATCAGTCAAACATTTTATTTATAAACCTAACAAGATCAAATAATAATAATAATAATAATAATAATAATAATAATAATAATAATAATAATAATAAAATAAATTTAATTTTTAGTGTTTATTTTTATAAAAAAAGAATATATTAAAATTTATAATATTTTGTCATCTATAACCAAAGTTCATATTTTTTATTTTTGGAAAAACATTCCATTTTGATTTCTATAGTTTTGTTTTAATTTTTTTTTAAAATATCATTCAATTTTGGTCTTGATTTAGTTTTAGTAAAACCTTTTATGTTTTTAGACTATATTATAGAAATAGTCCATGTATTTATATGGAAATTATATTCTATACTAAATTATAGAAACCAAAATCAAATGGATTTTTAATATAAATTAAAATTGAATGGCTAAACTAGAAAAATAATAAAATATATAATGTTTTCATATTATCAACTTCAATATTTATGCTTATTTTTTTGTGACTTATTTCAAAGAGTTAAATACAAATTTATGCAATGAAAATCTAATTTTTATTGATGTAATCAACCATAATATTATATTTTTATTAATTTATATTAAATATATTCAATTTTAGTAATTTATGAAATAATATTTTACTTTCTTACTGGTTAATGCAAATATATATATATATATATATACACACACACACACACTAGCCGTTTACTCGCGCCAAGCGACGGGTGTGAATAGTTTTTACGAAAATTAGTTTCTAGAGACGATTTGTTATTTCTTTTTTCTGCAGGACTATGCTGATATGGGAAGTGTTAACACAAAACACACACACACCATTAGAAAGAGAGAGAGAGAGAGAGAGAGAGAGAGAGAGATTTTCTACTTATTTCTTTTGCAGGGTCTAATTTGTACCTGTCTTACAATTTTTATTTCTTTTTCTGCAGGATATTGCTGATATGGGACCTGTAAACACAAAACACACGCACACACCAATAGGGAGAGGGCGAGAGAGAAAAAGAGGGAGAGAGATAGATAGATAAAGAAAGAGAGAGAGATAGAGAGAGATTTTCTACCTGTTTCTTTTGCAGGGACAGAGAAAGAGAGAATGTAGGAAAAAACGTTGGTTGTATCTGGTCTAAAAACACACAAAAAACAAACAAATGTAAACACAAAAAACACACATACTAAATAGAGTTATAATCTATATTAATAGCATTTTACAAAGAACTTACCTGTTAAGGTTTTTTCTTTTGCAAGGACCGAGAAAGAGAGTATGTACGAAAAAACGTTGGTTGTTTTGGGTCCTGTAAACACACAGAAAACACATACATAATTAAGAGAGTGTAAATTTGTGTAGAGTAAGTTTGTTTATGTATGTAGTTTTTTTTTTCTGTTGTATTAAAGAGGGAGAGAGAGAGAGAGAGAGAGAGAAAGAGAGAGAGAGAGAGAGAGTTTATGTATGTAGTAAACACACCCAACACACACACACAATCAATCGCATTCACAACCTACATACATGTTAGGTTTTATGTATGCAAAAAAGACACACACACACACACACCTTTAATCAGAAACAATAACAAATTTTTTGTCATGTTTCCTATAAAATAGGTTTATTATTTGAATATGTAAGGTTGACTCATTCAAACAATAATAGATAGACTCATTCAAACGATAATACTCATTCAAATTTGATTAGATAAGCTTGACTCATTCAAACAATAATAGACAGATTTTTTCTGCATGCCTAAATTCATTGTAAATACTGCATAAGGTCTTGTACCTCTTAAAATTCAACAAAATCTTGTAAATGTTTTTTAAGGTATAAAGATATATCCAATTTACAACCTGCCAATTAAACAGTTTACCAATAATATATTACATATATTGTTAAGTTAATGCAAAATCCATATTTTTTTTTTACCAAAATAGAAAAATAATCACCGATCAAATATCCGTACAAATAATTAAATATTACCAATTTTTACAGTCTTATTGAACAATTTGGAAATTAACTTAGTTTGGTAATGTTTATCTACCCTAATAAATGAAAATGTTATTGTCATTTGCCATTCTCTCATTTAATTGACCACATGTCATTTTGTCATAATTTTGAAATATATTTATTTTTCACTTGTCAATTACTTCATTATTCATTTTCACTATATCATTAATTTAGTTTCCATAAATTAAACCTATTATAATAACTATTAATTTCAAATTTGAAATTTCAATTTCAGTTTCAAATAAATTTACACTTTAAACCTTTATATTTAACATTTTATTACAATAACTCGTTTAGTACACGGGTCTAACAATTAAACACATAATGTTAATTAATTTATTTTTTGAATGTTTTTTTTTTCATAATTTTCACTTATTTTATATTTCAAATTCAAATAAACTTTTGATTTAATTGCTCTTATTTAACATTATGTTTTAATTAACCCGTATAATATATGAGTTTCACAACTAGTATCTAATAAAGACGCATATTATGGTGTCTATATGTAGCATTTAATAATCAAATTGTAGTTAGGGGTAGAAATTATTTGGTCCGAAACCAAAATACCCAAAAATCACATCGAACTTAAATTGATTTCAAACCAAATCATATTTAAATTCGGTTGTTTGTTTGGTTGAAGACAAAACCAATTTTTGAATTTGGTTTTTGGTTGTGTTTTGGTCTCATAAACTTTAGACCATACCAAACCAAGAATTCCGATTGCATTAATTACAAAATATATTTTATATTTAATATATTAAGTTAAAGTATTAAATACTCAATATAAAAAACATTTTAGTCCTTTTACCAATTTAGGATTTTTACTATTTTGTATTTACGACTCATAACCCTCACGAATTCATGATTCACACGCACCCTTTATTTTTCGTTTTCAATCCCACCTAACAATTATAGATACTTTAGATTTTTATGTTTGGAACTTTAGTTTTTTATATTTGAACCTTTGTAATTTATGTTTGTAAAATTGCGACATTAATTTAAAAAATATATATTTAGTTTTCTCAATTTCCAAACCGAATCAGACTGAATTATGATTTGGTTTTAGGTTGGTTTTCGAATTGGACCAAAAAAAATTCAAACCGAGTAAACTGATTCGAAAAAACTGAAAAGTCTATTAACCGAACTGATTCTCACCCATAACTGTAATAAAACAAAAAAATATGAGATAGTCTTTGTTGAGATTATTTTGTTTTAACTTCTTATAATCAAATAATCATCTATGTGAATGTTTGATAATAAGACAACTAGAACAATTTATCAAAATCTAAAATTTTATAAATCAGAATTTTGTTGTAGATTTTATGTTTTAAATGTATATCTCAAAGTAATGTTCAAATAAGGGGCAACTTTTTTGTGGCAAACTGTTGCAACTTATGACTTTATACTCTTATTATGATAATACACATTTTGGTATGTTCGGCATTTGATAATAATATGCCATAAAAAGTTACTTAGCGTATTGATATAGTTTATATTTGTTAAGTGGCGGTTATTTGTCAAAGTAAAACATTTTTTTTTTGTTTAAAAAAAGAGTGGATAAAAGAAAATTTAAAATTTAGAAAAGAAATTAAGCACATTATTAGCAAGTGTGTTTTCGCTAGACATCAATTGTAAAGGAAAGGAACCTCGGACCCTTATATATTTGGTTGTCTAGATTATTTGGAAAACTCACAATGATTTGGTTTTCAAACAGAAAATATATATATATATATATATATATATATATATATATATATATATATATATATATATATATATATATATATATATATATATATATATATATATAGAGGGATTGTTTGACAGGATTTGAACTTTTAAGATCTAAATTTTTAAGAGGTCTAAATTTCTAAGAGAGTCTGAAATTTTAATATGTTGTTTAGTTGGAACCACTGAGTTACTATGCTGAATTACAAAAATGGCAATTTTACCATTTGTATTATTTTTTGCTCAATTCAATGTTTATGTTTATAAAATACAATTCTCTAATAGGAAAAAGTGAAAGTAATGATGTTATAATAGAGAAATCAATAAAAATACATTGCTATTCCTTATATTTAACATCATACAAAATCCAAATTAAACACAAATCCAAAATACAACATAAATTCTTTCAAATCCATGAAAACATACAAAATACCTTGGTGTGATCAACAAATCTATTAGAAAAAAAAAAGTGATCAGGAAAAACAACAAATGTTCAAGCTAAACAAATACATCCATAATCTTTCTCCATCATTACATGAAACATGCCCTTTGATAGCCTCTAAAATTTTCTTTCCAACATTTCAACCTACAATTGATAAAACAACAAAACAAATAAGGTCAATGAAAAATATACAATCATTAATGGAAGTATTTTTATCGACTTCAAATTTGAATCGATCATCATAAAACCGAAAGGGATTAGAAAAATACATCCCTGAAATTTGTACAATGCCAGTTAATACACATTCCAAAAGTGACACAAACATCTTGACAATTGAAGTACATAAATGAAACACCGACATTCAAAACCTATGCACAACTCCAGAAAAAACCCTCTAAAATCGATCGATCAACCAAAAACCCGGACAAATCCGAAGGAAGAACACAACTCCAGAAAAAACATCTCCATAGTTAAAATCGAGTTTTAGGGCTTCTGATTTCAGGAAAAAAAAACTAAATAACAACCATCTATGAATAAATAATCAATTTTTAGGGCAAGAGAGAAAAAACCTTACCTAGAACCGGTGGGAGGGAGAAAGGGCGATGGTATCGGAGTCGCTATCAGGGCTGTTGATGTCAGCGTCGGTGACGGCGTCGTTGGCGGGGCTGGTGTCGGCGGCGGAGGGAGATCGACGGAGGGTTGCAGATTGGAGATGGAGCGGGAGGGAGAATGGGTGGTGGTGTTGATGGATTAGAAAGAAATGAAGAAGATGGTTCCTGAAATGTTATAAGTGGCAAAAAGGAATACACGTATTTTTTATTTATTTATTATTATTATTTTAATTCAGACATGGTTTTACATCTGAAAAATTAAGAGGGTTTTGATAAATTAAGAGGGTTTTATTAAGATGCTACCAAACACACTGAATCTGAAAAATTAAGAGATTGCCTCTTAATTTTCCAATTATAAGGCAAACAAACAACCCTTACCTTTAAAATCAACAGATGATTTCCAATTAATTTCTTGCAACCATACAAAACATAGATATTCTTGTATTGTTTGTTGGTATTGATGTATCTTGCTAGAGTCTTAATGAATGAGCCACTCAAAAAAACAGACTTAGGATATGTTTGACAAAACTAGCCCGTAATTGAAAATTAGAAATTGATAGTCGGTAGTTGGTAGCCAGGGATTGAAAACTATAATTTTATTTGTATACAAGTGTTGGACAAAAATATCTTGAATTAGATTTTAAGTTATGAACTTTCTTTTCAAAATCAAAGTTTTTTTTTTGAACTGCATCAATATATTAGCACAAAAAACTTAAACGAGATGCTCAATAAGGTTCAAAAAGGGAGACGTACACCAAACATACCAATCATAACTACTTGAATTGGGTGTATTCTTAATCCAGTTAAATGTGCTAATACTAATATCATCCGCGATAGCAAAAGCCATTTGCATTTCATTTTTGAAAACCAAAGTATTCACTGCCTTCCAAATTTTCCACAATGTACTTTAAATGAGAGAAAATAAACATTTTTCTTCTTTTTACCCATCTACCCCATTGATCTTTTCTAAAACGTTAGAACATGAGTCAGGGGGGTTCCTAAAAAATCCAAGAGCAATCCACCAACAATCTCCAAATATCAATAACAAACTCATAAGAGAAGAAGAGGTGCTCCATACAATAGAGTGACACAATGAACAAAAATCCAAGAGTAATCCACCAACAATCTCCAAATATCAATAGAGTGACACAATGAACAAAGAGTCAAAGAAATACTTGTGTCTCTTGCTCAGATTGTTGTAAGTAGGAATCTTGTTTTCGAAAAGCCTCCAAACAAAACAAGTTATTTTAAGTGGGATCCTGTTAACCCAATTAAAATTTGCATTCATTTAAATTACTATTCCAAATGCATTTATACTTGCCACCTTTAAACTGAAATTTATCTAACATATCTGATAAAGCCGAGAGCTGCAACATTTCTCTGCCTCTTCTCATTTGGCGAAACCAATCACAACACCATTGCAATTTGGAATAGCAAAACAGCCCTGTCACACACCATGCGGTCCGTATATTTTGCTTCTCCGACATCTTACTGCCTTCCCCCCCCCCCCCCCCCCCCCCTCATCTTTTTGAAAAAAGCCGTTCTACATTAAGGGGTTCTCGGCGTGGCACCAACACCACCTAATTTTTCTGTCCATAGTGAATTTTTTTTTTATTGTTGATTTTTTTTACCTATTTTTCATGTATTGGCAACACCTACTTCGTATTTTTACGTCCGCCCCTTTACGGTCTTTGTTCTTCTCTAACACATATAAATTAGGGCATTTCAGCTTTAGAGGTCTTTCATCACAACAACTATCTTTCCCAAAGTAAGTATTGTCTCCGGAACCGACAACTCTTTTAAACTGACTGCTTAAGAGCCCATTCATTTTGAGCAATACTAAGATGTCGTTTTTTTCGAAGAGAAAATGTTTAAACTCTGCGGATCACCTCTGCAAACCTTTGTAGCAGAAGAGGAGGACCAAACGGTTGCAACATGTTATAAAAAGTTTGTTTGTTTTTTAACCTCTACAGACTGCTGCAATAAGTTAAAATAAGGTGTCAAGAGGTTTGAAGCAGATGATCAAGTGTTGTGTCACGCAGCACACGCGCAACAATTTTTAAGTCAGAAATCTTTTGAAAAACAAACAACTGCGAATGACCAAGTGTTACACGTGTGCTGCGCGGTGTAACAATAAATGGTTATAAGAAGTTTTTAGAAAAAAAAAACACCACCTACACCAAGCTAAAATCTTCTATTACGAAAAGCTCTAAAAAACCTCATCTTTTTCAAAATTTATAATTTTAATTTACATTCCTTTTGTCTATATAAATATATTTGGTTGTAACTTTTTAGCCTTTTATTATATATCTTTGCCATTTCAATATATTTACTTAATTCATATATCACCTTAACTAACGAGATCATTAAAAAGTTCATTAATGGCGTAAAATGTTCCGTTAGGAAAAATTCATTTTATGTCATAAATAAATAACAATTTCCTTATTTTTATATAAAGTTTTATTTTTTCAAAAAAGGAATATCATAAGAAAAATAAATAAAATAATTTATTTATAAAATATCAACAGAATAAAGATATTTTACACAAATGTTTAAATTCTTTAGCTTAAAATATTATTTTTGAAGGTGAAAAGTAAAATGTACCATTAGGACATATTAAATGATAATGTCATAAATAAATAATAATTTTTTTATAAAACATTATATCTCACAAAAATGATATCATAAGTAAACAAATAGAATATTTTATTTATAAAATATAAATAAAATTTATAAACAAAATGTTTAAATTAATAATCTTATAATATTATTTTTTAATCAATTTGTTTTTTAACATCTCAATCACATTAAACATCTAACTCGTTGTACGATTATATTTAAATTAATGAACTACTTATTAAACCATATATAATAACTTAAAAAAAATGTTCCGCTAGAAACATGATAAAAAATTAAAACTTTCATTTACATCTTCCATTTTTTAATGAAAAAATCAAATATCTATCAATTTTTGGTTTAAACATCTCAAAAAATCTATCAACTTTCATTTACATCTTCTATGTTTATAACCAATTAAAATGTGTAATGGTAATGGTTTAAGTGAGCTAAATTTATTGTTCTACATCACGATTTTTTTTACCTTATAAAGTTATGATATAAATCTTAATATATTAGTTTTATGTGTTTATTAAAATAAAATTTAGATGAAAAATCAAATATTTTCATATCATTTGTTATCTTCTCACTCATAAAATAATAAGATGTAGAATCTATTAAATACTTTTTTAAAATTTATTATCTTGATTTTGAAATTTGTCGTAGTATATGAGTTGGAAAATGCGTAGAACCAGTAAAAGGAAATTTGATTTCTCAAATTAGATAAATTTAATATATTATATATATAATTTTCTAAAAAAAGAAATAGTATTTAAGATATGTTTGGTGAGTCATAAGGACGTAACAACGGCTATATTAAATTGAGATATCACGTAGGATCGTCGTGTGATGTACCTTAAAGATTAGCATAACGTCTCTATTTCATTTCCCGATTTTCCTATGTGTCCAGGTTCATTGAACCTGTAAATAGTGTCTACGTTAATTGAATCTGTATAAAATCTATAATCTTATATGTTATCTCAATGACTTTAGAGCTGCATGACAAACTTCACGTTATTTTTTAGCCAATACATGTTTTTAAGTTTTCTTCTGACAAATAAATGATACTCCATAAAAATGTTTATTACAATTGTTGAATAGTTTCTTTTTATCTTTTAAAGAAAAAAGTTGATAACCATAATAGTTTTTCTTTATAAAAAATAATTTATATTTTAAAATATTATACTATATGATTATGTTTTAAAATATTATATTATATAATTTTATAAAATATAATTTATTGTGTATGAAAAAAATATTACTTTGAAATCACTCCCGTTTAAAGAAATCTTCAATATCTTCATCTTAAATCTTTGAACACATTAAGTGAATATAAAAGGGCCCGTTATATTTCTGCTAGAGGGGGAGATGATATTTTCATATATGGTTTTGATATGTCGATTTAAAAACAAGTAATCTGGTTTTTATGTCATCATCATGTTTCTTTTTATTCAATTAAAACAAGGGTATGAAAATCAAAAAACCTTATTTTTAAGTGGATGATATTTTTTGAACGTCAGCATATCAAAAATGAGGAAACAAAACTAAAAAATTGCTAAAAACATAAACAAAAATATCACCTCCGTGGTTATTTCTTTCCTAAAGTGGCTAAACGGAGAGTTGAATATATATAAGTTCAGTTTATTGTCTACGGGGGCTTTGAGGGGTAAAGTGGACAATAGTCTACTTTTTTATTATATATTTTTATTTAAAAATAAAAATTAATAATTTCTTTTTTCTAGTTCGTACTAGACTTTTAACGATATTTAATTTCTCAGGACCGATCATGTTTTGGATGAAATGTTTCTGTTAACATCTTATGATAGTTGAAATATTGGGTTCGTAGATATCACTTTATCATATTTTTTTTCCTAAAGAAAATCATGACCTTTTTAAAAAAATGTAACAGACAAAAAATGTGAAAATCCTTTTTCTCTAATGGATTTTAAACAATAATAAATTTAAATATGTTATAATCAAAGTTTCTTCTCATTAATTGATCTTCTTGGATATTAGCGATCATTGGTCGACAACTTGTATCCTTTTACTTGAGCTTGGACTACCTTACACTCGTTGTTTCCAGAGTGATGCGATTGATTAATATGATAATGTTTATTTTTTATAATCTCTATATTTAATTTTCATTGATTAAGATGATAATGTTTGTTTTTAATTTTAGCTGTATATACCTACAAGTTATTATTAATCAAAGATCAAATTATAAAAATAGTTCATGTTACAAAAATAGTTCATGTTCTACTTGGTTTTTATTGTGTTTAGTTTGATTTTAGAACATATTGTCATTAGAGTGCATCACATCGCCTTACTCATGAGGGAATTTTGCTTATTTTGTTTTTCAGTTTTGGTACGTGTCTCTTTTAACTCATTTAAAAAATTAATTTATTTTGTGGAAGACCTTCTCTGTTTCAAAAATTGTGGGCTATGCACAATCCAGGTCGACGATTTCATTGTTGTCTCTATAACATCTTGCAAATAATGTAAAATGTTTTAGTGCAAGATGTTAAATATATCCATATAATTGTTATTTCATAAATTACGGTTTTAATCGAGTAATTTGCATGTTGTGAAATAAGTAAAGATTTTTGTGGTTGTGAAATGTCCAATTAAATATTAAGGTATAGTGAAACAGAGGTAATTCTTTTACTAAAGAAATTAATTCGTCCCAATAAAATACATGATTTACTGATTTTTATCATAGCTAGAAAAATATTTTATCATATGGAGAAATCAATTATTTTAAAGGGAAGAATCACCTTCCATAATCTTACTTTGAGTTTAAATACAAGGGATTTTGTTTAAGGATAAATATAACAAATATTAATTATAAAAAATATTATAATATTTAAACGTAAAATTTATTAATTATTATAAGAAATACTACAATATTTAAATGCAAAATGCATTAATATCTTCATAATATTATTAATATTTTTATATGTGCCTAATTACTAACATTACTAATGTCGGGGAGTGAATAACTGTTCTCCCACTTACAAGTCGTTGGATCTTTTTCAGATCAAATCATAGCTTTAAACTCCCTATTTACGGTTATTTTAGGACAGTTATCTTTCATCTCCTGAAAGCTCACATGTCGTAGACGTCCTCTGTACTCCCAATTTCTTCAACCTTCGTCTCGTCTCAACCTCTTCTTATCCACGTTCAGTTCTCCCTAAACTCCATCTCTAACCATCAGTCACCATCCCACGTTCCCCAAACTCCCTGCTACGTCAACTTGTAACGACCCAATTTTTACCAAGAAAATTTTTCATTTTTAATTAATCAAACAATTCCCATAATCCATAAATTTCCAAACCATTTGTTTTCCAATTCACAATTATTACAAATTCATTGTACTTTTGAAACATCAGAGAGTCCCAACACACAAAAAGAGAGGTAGAGTGCACGCCACGTCATCACGCCTTGCCTTTGCCCCTTAGGCGCTGAAGTACTTGAAACAATCAACAACCTGTAAGCGAAATGCTTAGTGAGTTTCCCAGAGCGTACCACATACATACAAACCACATATCATATATCCTGTTAGCTATAAAAGCTACACACATATCACGTAAGCCATGCATACATGAAAACTGTGAGATTGTCATGGGCTACCCCACATGGTCTTTACCTAGGACTGCCATGGGCTCCCCCACATGGCCTTACATCCAATGCCATGGGCTACCCCACATGGTCTTCACCTAGGACTGCCATGGGCTACTCCACATGGTCTTACATCCAATGCCACGGGCTTCCCCCGGGGTCTTCATACAAAACATGCAATCACATAACAAAACACAGAATGTCTAACACATATAACATAATCA
The DNA here is from genome assembly GCF_051521515.1 of Lactuca serriola. Lineage (NCBI taxonomy): Eukaryota > Viridiplantae > Streptophyta > Magnoliopsida > Asterales > Asteraceae > Lactuca > Lactuca serriola. Next base: position 158,464,200 of record NC_136413.1, on the reverse strand, counting down.
CATAATGGGCCGGCCTTGGTGCCTTAGACCCATAGGTATGGTGAGAAACTCACCTGTCACGAATGTTGAACTGACACTTTGCGACCAAATGTACCCCACGGGCTGCTCCACGCAACTGCCTAAAAATGTCATACAATATCCAGTCATTTCCCCAAAATCCATCCTGGTCAACCGTAGCCCAGATCAAGTCAACGGTCCCTGTTGACCCTAACTCGCCGAGTTTCCTGGGATAACATCTACTCGCTGAGTCATTAAGGTGACTCGTCGAATTCATGCGGTCTAGATCGATAATCTAAGGTCGTTTGTCGAGTTTCCTTGCTTGCCACTCGACACGTCTATGAACATCCAACCATTGGGGAAATCTTACTCGACCTGCCGAGTTGTTCCTTCAACTCGTCGAGTTCTAGGTAATCTCCATCCGGCTCGCCGATTTGTTCATCCAACTCGTCGAGTTCATAGCAATATTCATCGGGCTCGCCGAGTTGTTCGTCCAACTCGTCGAGTCCATGCCTGCCTTCATATGACTCGCCGAGTCTCCCCCTGTAACTCGTCGAGTCCTATTAGATCTCAAGCCATACAGACCCTTTTTGAGCCATGCAATGCTTCCAAACTACAGGTCTAGGCTCCTGAGGCATGCTTTCCACGTAAAGTTGCAAACTTTACGTGCATGCAAGGCTTTAAGGCCCTAAAATGGCAAATCTAAGCTTGGAGTGGAGTCATACACTTGAGAGAAGGCACATGCTAAGCTCAACTGATAACTTTATGCATCTTAAGCCCAAAAGGGGTTCAGATCTGAAGTTACAACTTCAGATCTTGGCTTAAACACAAAAGCCCTTTCTTAGAATCCATGCACAAGAGGGTTTTAGGTGGAAATGAGCCAAGAGACATCTTAATACCTTCAGAAAGTGCTCCACAGAAGTAGATCTCTTGAATCCCCACGAGTCCCTTGCTCCTTCTAGCTTGATTCCTTCACCAAATCCCTTCTTCAAGCTTTAAAACCACCAAGAAGCACACTCACACTCAAATCGGGGTTTTAGGGAGGTATAGAGGGGGGGTGAAGGGAGGCTAATGACCCTTTAAATAGGGTGCAAGGCCCTGGAATCTAGGGTTTCATCTGCCAGCATCTACTCGTCGAGTATCATAATGGACTCGGCGAGTAGATCATTAACCTCGCGCTCCAAACCCGCTACTACTCGACGAGTAGGGTGGCCAACTCGCCGAGTAGGTTTTCAAAAATCCCAAACCGAAATGTTAATATTAATACCTGATGATCAGGGTGTTACAACTCTCCCCCACTTGAATTAGGCTTCGTCCTCGAAGCCTGCTGGTCCAAACAACTCCGGATAGAAACCTCACATCTCATCTTCCGGTTCCCGGGTCCATTCGGAACCCTTTCGGTGCTGCCATTGCACCTTTACCAACTTCACATCTTTATTACAGAGCTTCTTCGTCTTCCTGTCTAGGATCGCAACTGGTTCCTCAACAAAATTCAGACTTCCATCCAACTGAATGTCTTCCAATGATATGACTGAAGATTCGTCGGCAACACACTTCCGGAGCTGAGACACATGGAAGGTGTTGTGAATCCGACTAAGCTCCTCCGGTAGCTCTAAACGATATGCCACCTTGCCCACCCGGGCTATGATCCTGAACGGACCTATGAACCGAGGTCCCAATTTGCCCCTCTTGCGGAACCGGATAATCCCTTTCCAAGGTGACACCTTTAGTAAGACAAAGTCTCCTTCCTGAAATTCGAGGTCTGTCCACCGTTGGTCCGCATAACTCTTCTGGCGACTCTGTGCGACTCGCAATCGGTCACGTACCTGCTGAATCAGTCCGGTGGTCTCAAGTACCGCCTCCGTGCTCTCCAACACTCGGTGTCCAACCTCATCCCAACACACTGGAGTCCTACACCTCCGCCCATATAACATCTCAAATGGTGCTCGATCGATACTGGCATGATAATTATTATTGTACGAAAACTCTGCTAGTGGGAGGTACGTATCCCAACTCCCTCCGAAATCCAGCACACATGCCCGCAACATATCCTCCAGCTTCTGGATTGTCCTCTCACTTTGGCCGTCGGTCTGGGGGTGATATGCCGTACTAAAATGCAGCTGAGTACCCAGTTCCTCGTGGAACTTCTTCCAAAACCTGGATGTAAACCGAACATCCCTATCTGAAACCACTTATACCGGCATTCCGTGCCTAGCCACCACCTCTCTAACATAAATGTCCGCCAACTTCTCTCCATATATACTCTCGGAGATCGGAATGAAGTGAGCACTCTTCGTCAGTCTATCCACGATCACCCATATGGCGTCGACTCCCCTCGCTGTCTGCGGTAGCTTCGTGATGAAGTCCATAGTGATCTCTTCCCACTTCCACATGGGAATGGGTAGTGACTGAACCTTGCCATGAGGTCGCTGGTGCTCGGGCTTGACCTTCCTACAGGTCAAGCATCGCTCCACATACCCGACGATCTCCCGCTTCATGCAGGGCCACCAATAGCTCATCCTCAAATCCCTATGCATTTTTGTCGCACCTGGGTGTATGGAAAATCTGGACTTATGCGCCTCCTATAACAATCTCCGCCTTACTCCCCCCGACATCGACACCCATACTCGGCCACACTGTGTCAACAAGCCACGACTATCCTTAACAAACAAAGGATACTGCCCCCGAATTCTTTCCAATTTCCAGTTCTCCTTCTTCACCCCCTCGACCTGAGCCTCTCGAATCATGTCTATCAAGGATGGACTTACAGTCACCCTCATACAAATACTCCTGATCGACGACCCCGTCTCTTTGCGACTCAAAGCATCGGCCACCACATTGGCCTTCCTTGGATGGTATAGGATCTCGCAGTCATAGTCCTTTAGCACGTCCAACCATCTCCTCTGACGCATATTCAGGTTTTGCTGGTCCATCAAATACTTCAGACTCTTGTGATCGGTATACACAACGAATTTCACCCGATATAAATAGTGCCTCCAAATCTTGAGGGCAAACACCACCGCCCCCAACTCCAGGTCATGTGTAACGATCGTTTCCGAGGTATAAATTCATTTAATTCTTCAGTTTATTTAGTGGGCTATAATTGAATTGTTATTGTGAGTAGACCTCTTTTTGGGCCGAAGTGTAAGCAGCCCATAAGCCGTACGCAGGGCGTAACCCCCCCTTGTACGTTGGGTGTACTGATTAAATGAAGCGCGGGGAGGCTGAGTGTACGCGCAGCGTACCTTATGGTACGCCCAGCGTACGCGACCAGGTGCCAAACCCTAATTTTAGGGGTTGAGGCGTATTTAAACCCCATTATAGCCTCCCATTTGGCCTCCTCACTTATCATTCACTCCAGAGAAACCCTAGTTCGTCCCCTTTGCTCCTTGTTTGTGTGTGTTTGATCTTTGAGCTTATTTTGTGAAGAAGGAGAAGAAGAGAAGTGGAAGAAGAAGAACTTGAGCACCTTGAGCTCATAGATCTGGGATCATTACTTCATTTGGCATTCAAAAGAGGTATAAAGCTTCCAACTTTCCTCTTGTAAGTTTAGATCTAGGAGTTTTTGGAAATTTGGACCTTTTAGGTCCAAAGGAAGGACCTTTATATTGCAACTTTGTTTTTGGAGCATGGGATTGCTATCCTTGAAGCTCAAGAGTCCCCATAGCAGTAAAGTTTCGATCTTTGTGGCTTATATGGAACCATGCATGAGATCTAGTTAGTTTTATGGAAGTAGAATGTTATTTGTGGAAGTTTGAGCCTTTATGAGACTTGTAAGCCATCAAGTAAGCAACTTTATGACTTAAGTCATGGAATAATGATAGGTGCATTTTATGCACCTATTTTGCATGTTTATTTCCGTCTTTTTATAGCATTCCACTTCATAATTCTTGCATTTAGTTGATTATTAGGGCAATTACATATTTCATTAAGAATGCCTGGTACCTCACTATTTTTGATTTATTTTGCAGGCATTATGGAGCTTGGATGCATGGAGCTTGGATGCATGGATGCTTGGATGCTTGGAGCGTAGAGCTTTGGAACATGAAGATGGAGCCAACAGTGAAGACGTTTTGGAATTTTAGCAAAAAGCATGGGCCATGCCAAAAACGCATGGTCAAGACAAATGGCCATGCCAAAGAAAAACACATGGGCAAAAGGCATGGCCATGCTAAAAACGCATGGCCTCATGGCATGTCACGTGAACTTTAATAAAAGAGCAGGAGACGTCATTTTTGAAGGAGAGAACGGTTTTGGGAGCAGTTGGGGCGATCTTGGGCAATTTTAGGGAGAATTCTTGGAGCTTTTGAGAAGACCTAATCATTGCAAACATTTGGATTTGATTTTTGTAAGGATTAAAAATTCCAATTCCATCTTTATTCTTGTTTGATTTGTTCTTAGCCATGTGTGGCTAAGAAACCCTAGTTTCTAGTTCTTGTTCAAAACATGTTGATTGCTTGACTTGAAGCATATGATTTGATGTTTAATTTGTGATTCTATTCTAGTGATTATGTTTTTGTTTAAACTAGAATCCTTGAATTTGATTTGTGTTTGATTGGCCACTTTCATGAATTGAATTTTTGTGCAGTTAATTAACTTTTAGGGCACCTAATCGTTCTATTGAGTTAATAATTGGTAACAAGCAATAAGTTTTCTTATTGTAAAACATATATCACATGTTTTCACACTTCCGAGCGTATGAGAAGAAATGAACATTGTTGGGAAGCTTGTACAAAACTTAATGCGGTTTTTCAATACAATCTAAGAGCATGTTTAGGTTGAATTAGTAAAGCTAGGTCTAATCAAAGAGCGTGTTTTGGTTAGATAATTTGGCAAGCGAGAGTTATTAGAGCGTGTTAATATCTTTCAGTACCAACATAGAATAGCAATCTTGAATTACATCAAGTCATAATCAAGTTGAACAACAACATTGAGAACTAGAACTAGAACCATTCAATCAATTTGTTTACAAATCTATTTCATTTTCTGCATGCTTTTAAAGTAGATTGTTATTTAGTTATTTACTTTTGCAAACAAACCCCTCTTTGTGACCAAAGTACCTTGTGCAAAAAGGTATAGACTTTTGTCCCGTGTCTCTGTGGTTCGACCCTGCTTGCCTTGTACTACTTTTTAGTGCATTAAAGCAGTGTATTTGGAGTCTATTGTACCCCTATTATTTGTTGGGTTTGACACGCCTAACAAATTGGCGCCGTTGCCGGGGACACGGTGTTACTAATTGTTTATGCCTAGATCTTTTCGTACAGGTACACCACTGCCAATTGACTCGGAGATAGAGAAGACTGCAAAGAAGTTAAGGAAGCAAGCCAAGCTTCGTAAGAGGCAACCGGTTTCCGGTACTTCTTCATCATCCAATCCCCCGGTCATTAACATTTGGGAGGATATTACCCTCTCAAGTGTGTCCGCATCCGAAACAGAAAGTCCATTACCTTCACCTCAACCATCCTCATCCAGAAATACCACCCCACCCTCTTCACCTACTCATCACAACCCAAACACTACACCCACAAAAACTTCAACCACTACTCATACCATGGGAGACAACCATGGAGGGAATCCGCCTCCAAATCCACCACCCGAACAAACCCTTTGCCAATGGGCGAGGCAAGAGGTTACTCAACAACCTCTTTGCATCACCTATCCGGCAGCCACAAACCTAGAATTAAAATCCGGTCTCATTCACTTACTCCCAACCTTTAGAGGCTTAGAAAATGAAGATCCCCACAAGTTCCTCACGGAGTTCCATGTTGTGTGTGTTGGCATGAAACCGCACAATGTCACTGAAGACCAAATCAAGCTTAGGGCATTCCCCTTTGCAGTGCAAGACTCAGCAAAAGATTGGCTTTATGACCTTCCACCGGGGACAGTCAACACATGGGTAGATCTTGCACGCCTCTTCTTAGACAAATACTTCCAAGAAATGAAAGCCTCAGCTCTAAGAAGAGAGATAATTGGGATCAAACAACACAAAAGAGAAGCCTTTCATACATATTGGGAGAGGTTCAAAAAGCTTTGTGCCCGTTGCCCAAAGCATGGTATTAGTGAGTATCAAATCCTTCAATACTTCATTGAAGGCATGACTCCTTGGGAAAGAAGACTTCTTAATGCTTCAAGTGGAGGATCTTTGACTGACAAGACCCCAACGGAGATTCGAGATCTCATAAAAAACATGGCGGAGGATTCAAAGCACACTAGTCAAGATGAAGATTGGTACACAGATGCACCTCGAGGTGTAAAAGAGGTGCACACTCCTCAAATTGAAGCTCAACTATCCGAATTGACTAAGGTGGTAATGATGCTTGCTAAGGACAAAGGTGTGCAATCCACACCCCGTCCCTGTGGCATTTGCACTCAAGTGGGACACCCGACTGATATGTGTCCTCAATTGCAAGAAGAAGAATATGAAGAAGCAAATGTTATAGGAGGCTATTCCGGACATAATCAAAGAACTTATGATCAGCCCCGAGGCAATCAAGGGTGGAACAACAACCAAAACATGGGTTATCAACAAAGACCCCCACTCCATTACCAAATAAGGCCTCCATTCTCACAACAAAATTACCAACCGAGGCAATTACAACCCCCTCAACAAGCTGGATCCTCAAATATGTCCTTAGAAGACATAGTCAAAAGCCTTGCCACCAGCACCCAAAGTTTTCAGCAAGAGACCAAGGCAAGCATCAAGAATCTTGAGCAACAAATGGCACAACTTGCTCAATCGGTGAGCAAAATGGAGAATCAAGGAAAGCTACCTCCTCAAACTGAAAAGAACCCAAAGCACAATGCTTGTGCAATTAGCTTGAGGAGTGGAAAGAAATATGACGGCCCGAAGATGCCCGAAGAAGAAGAAGAGGAGTTAGTGATAGAAGAACCACCAAAGAAGGATGCAAAGAAAGAAGAAATGGTGGAGAAAAAGAAGCCGGGAGAGAAAGAAGCAAAGATCACACCACCACCTTTTCCATCAAGATTGAGCAACAACAAAAAAGAGAGAGAAGATAGTGAAATCATGGCAATGTTTCGGAAAGTTGAAGTCAACATTCCTCTCTTAGATGCGATCAAACAGGTACCTAGGTATGCTAAGTTTCTTAAGGAACTTTGCACATCTAAAAAGAAACTGCGAGGTAATGAGACAGTGAAAGTAAGTGAAAATGTGTCTGCAGTTTTGCAGAAAAGGATGCCCCCAAAGTGCAAGGATCCAGGTGTTTTTACCGTTCCTTGCAAATTGGGAAACTTGTATGTTCCCCGTGCTATGCTAGATTTAGGAGCTTCAATTAATGTTTTACCATATTCTGTTTATAAATCTATTGACATAGGCACTTTAACAAAAACAGGGGTAATCATCCAACTTGCAGATCGTTCTATAGTACACCCAAAAGGTGTATTAGAGGATGTTTTGGTGCAAGTTAATGAGCTTGTCTTTCCTGCAGATTTTTATGTGCTTGATATGGGAGATGATGACCATCCATCCTCGAGTTCCATACTTTTAGGTAGACCATTCTTGAAAACAGCAAAAACAAAAATTGATGTCTACAATGGTACATTGTCCATGGAATTCGATGGGGAGGTCATCAACTTCAATATCTATGAAGCAATGAGGTACCCAAGTGATGTTCATTGCATAAATTTTGTTGATATAATCCAACCTTTGACTGAAAAGTGTTTTGAGTTGACTAACCATGATTTGTTGGAGTTAGTCTTGAGCAGGAATTTTGATAGCAAGTCAGTCAAAGAAATTGCAGAAAATTTCAAGCTAGATGAAGAGTTGCTGGAAATTGTGGAGAGCATGGAAGAAAAGAAGCAAATAAGGTATGATAATAGCAATGTGAAATTGCCCATTTCTGACACAAAACTTCTTCCTTCCGTTGTACAGGCACCTAAGCTAGAATTGAAGACTCTTCCAGATCATTTGAAGTATGCGTACCTTGGGGAAGAGAAGACTTTGCCTGTCATTATCTCCAACAAGTTGTCCATGGTAGAAGAAGATGAGTTGGTGACTTTGCTGAAAAAGTATAAGAAAGCTATTGGGTGGACAATTGCTGACATAAAAGGGTTGAGCCCTTCCTTGTGCATGCATAAGATCCTCATGGAGGAGGACTTCAAACCAACTCGAGAGGCACAGAGAAGACTGAATCCACCCATGATGGAGGTGGTAAAGAAAGAAATCATGAAGCTGTTGGATGCAGTGCCGATGTGTCAACTACTACAAAAAGATGCTGAATTTGAATTCACTCAGCCATGCAAGGATGCCTTCGATCGTTTGAAGAATTTACTCACCTCTGCTCCAATCATCCAACCACCTAATTGGGATCTCCCGTTTGAGATCATGTGTGACGCGAACAACACGGCTGTAGGGGCAATATTGGGTCAAAAGGTGGGTCGAGCACACCATGTCATCTACTATGCATCAAAGACCCTTGACAGTGCACAATGCAACTACACCACAACAGAAAAAGAGTTGCTCGCTATTGTTTTTGCACTGGAGAAGTTCCGGCAATACCTCCTTGGAACTAAAGTGATCATATACTCGGACCATGCAGCCATAAAGCACTTACTTACCAAGAAAGATTCGAAGCCGAGGTTAATACGGTGGATGCTGCTTTTGCAAGAGTTCGATATTGAGATCAAAGATAAGAGCGGGAAAGAGAACCTAGTCGCCGACCATTTGAGCCGAATAGTTCAACCCGAAGATGCAATCCCCATCCATGACACATTCCCGGACGAGAATTTGTTTGCTATCCAAACACCACCTTGGTATGCGGATATATGCAACTTCATGGTGATGGGAAAGTTCCCACCCGAGCTCACGAGGTCACAGAGAGATAAGATCAAAAAAGAGGCGAGAAGGTACATTTGGGATGAACCGTACCTTTGGAAACATTGTGCAGATCAGGTAATAAGAAGATGTGTTGAAGAACATGAGGTACAATCTATTCTCAACTTTTGTCATAGTTATGCTTGTGGAGGGCATTTTGGTCCTCAAAGAACTGCCAGGAAAATTTTAGACTGTGGATTTTATTGGCCCCGACTTTTTCATGACTCTTACACTTTTTGTAAAAGTTGTGAGAGATGTCAAATGACCGGTTCTTTGAGTTCCCGAAACCAAATGCCCTTGACCCCCATCTTGGTTTGTGAAATATTTGATATATGGGGTATTGACTTTATGGGTCCTTTTCCTTCATCCTTTGGGAATTTATACATCCTTTTGGCTGTTGACTATGTTTCCAAATGGGTAGAAGCAAAGGCAACAAGAACTGATGATGCAAAAGTTGTTGTAGATTTTGTCAAGGCTAACATTTTATGTAGGTTTGGAACTCCAAAAGCCTTGATCAGTGACAGGGGCACACACTTCTGCAACAAAACTCTTGGATCAGTTCTCAAGAAGTATGGAGTCCAACACCGGGTGTCCACAGCTTATCACCCGCAAACAAATGGACAAGCTGAAGTGTCAAACCGAGAAATCAAGTCCATACTTGAGAAAACAGTGAACACAAACCGCAAAGATTGGAGTTTGAGATTAGAAGATGCACTTTGGGCATACCGAACTGCATATAAAACTCCAATTGGGATGTCACCTTATAGACTCGTGTTTGGCAAGGCTTGCCACCTCCCTGTTGAACTGGAACACAAAGCTTTCTGGGCTGTCAAAAAGCTAAACATGAAGATGGATGAAGCGGGCGTTCAACGGAAGTTAGAGATCCAAGAGCTGGAGGAGATAAGAAATGAAGCATTCGAGAGTTCACGCATCTACAAAGACAAGACCAAAGCATTCCATGATAAGTACCTCTCTCGTAAGACCTTTGAGATTGGTCAAAAGGTATTACTCTATGACTCTCGACTTAAATGGTTTTCTGGTAAGCTACGGTCCCGGTGGGTAGGACCGTTCATTGTTACTAATGTATTTGATCATGGTGCAGTCGAGATTAAGAGTAACAAAACTGGAAAAGTGTTCAAAGTTAATGGCCATAGGTTAAAGGTTTTCTATGAAGGTTTCCAAGAGAAAGATATGGAGGTTGATAGCTTGGAACGCCCGGACTACATTGAGTGAATCTAAAGGGCAAAGTCGAGCCAAAGACTTGAAACAAGGGCGGCTAACCGAGAGGCAACTCGGGAGTATTTCTTTCTATTCTCTTTATTTTGATTTATTTCATCCGTGTTGCAATGTTTTTACGTCTTTTCGAGGGTTCCACGCAAATAACTTTTCTATTTAAAGATCAAAGAAAATATGTTTTTGTTTTAAAAAAAAAAGAAAAAAAAAATCGTGAGTTTCATGTTAACAGGAAGAAAACGCACGGGGTAAGCCAAAAACGCACGGTCATAATTTTGCCCATGCTTCCACTTCGAGGTTTTTAAGAAATTTTTTTTTTGGCATGGGCTGGCTCCAAATCGCACGGGTAAGGGCCAAAACGCACGGCCTAAATCCTAGACCATGCGTGTCATCGCATATTGTAGCAAACAGAAAAAAAAAACGCACGGGCAATAAAAAAACGCACGGCCTAAACGCACGGCCCGTGCGAATTGATCAGGACCCTTAAAAAAAAACGCACAGCCTTCATAAAAAAAAAACAAAGGGGCACGGCTAAAAAAAAAACCCACGAGCTCACGGACGCATACCAACGCCTCGATGGACAACCTTTGGCCTGCGATTCGGTGCACATAGGGTTGATCGATTCCATCTCGCGTCCGTTTCTCCTTCTTCCTCTCAATCGATCGTGCGTTGTTCTTCCTCCCCCACCTTACTCGTTAACCGAGACCCTCCAAATCGTAATCAATTTTTTTTTCGATCTTCTTCTTCAATCAATCCAAGATTAAGCCACCAAGGTATGTTACTATCAATTCCTAACTTCATGATCTTCATTCTCTAGATCGATTTCTTCAACTAGAGGGTAAAAGATCGAATTTCCCTTCATAAACCCTATAAACCCTAGTTCGTGAGTTGTATAATTTGAATTAATTCTTGTATTGGGTTTCAAAAATCCTTGTATAGGGTTCAAGACCAAGCTTGGGGAGGTGCTTTTGGAAGGAAGATTAAAAGCTTTCATCTCCAAGTTGACATTCCACCATTGAAGAGCTTGAGGTTGAAGATGAAGTGAATAATACAAGCCAACAGCCCAAATCCAAGCGTTTAAACGGTAAATTCCTTCCATATCTCAAGTTTTAGCTTTGAATTTATAATTGTTTGGCTGGAATAATTGTGAATCCGTTCTTGTGCTTCATATAATTGTTCATTCGTGCTTGTCTAGTTGTGTTATCATCTTTGGGAACCACTCGTTTGTCATAAATCCGGTTTGTCATCATGCCAAAACGAAAAAACCCACAACCAAAAGAACAATGGGAATCCAAATATGGTGTCACCACCCTCATTCACAACTCTCTTGAGCAGCGTGAGCGATTCCTTCACCTCAAGGACCGCGAATATTCTCAACAACGGTTTGTAGATATTCCTACTCTCCAAGAACTAGGAGTTTATGATGGCGTCCATAAATTGTTTAGCAACATCGGCTGGGAGAGACTTCTCACTTTGGCACCAATGGAATCATATAAAAACACAACCATTGAATTCTTACAATCTTTGGAGTTCAATGACAATGCCAAATGTCTCTCTTTTCGTCTCATGCGTTTGCAATTTAAACTGAGTCTAGACGATCTTAGTGGGTTTGTTGGGATTTCTAAATTCAATACATATGGTCCTAAATTAGGCTACATGCGAGAGAAGAACAATCTTTTTAAAGCCCAAGCCAAAGCCTTTTGGAAGGAAATCACGGGACTTGATGTGTATGAGGCTCGATCCGCCAAAGCATCTCATATCATCCATCCAGTCTTAAGGGTGGCTCTCCGAATTATTGCTAATCTTGTCTTCCCCCGAGAAGACGTTAGCAGAGCCGGTAAAATGGAGCTGGAAATTCTTTGGTGCATGGTCACCGGCTTGAAGAGACCTCATTTTGGCGCCTTCCTTGCTTCCAAACTCCTCAAGGTCTCCACTAGCGATTCGGGCCCTATTCATTGTGGCGGAATTATCTCCTATCTTGCCACCCGCCTTACTTGTGCCGAGCTTTTTGAGAGCAAGCGCCCGGGCCTCGAGAAAATCACACAAGGCACTAATGCCATCACCTCAAATGTCCTTGTAGCCTCATCTTTCTTCCGTCAAGAAGGTGATGGTAGTATTACATGGTTGGTGCAAGGTGAGCCACACTTCCGAGTTCCTGCTGGGGATTTCAGCTCTCTCCAACTCCAGCAAGACATCACTCAGACTCAGTGGTGTCTACCAAAGAACACTTTTGCAAATTCCACCCCACCCGCCCCCATGTCTATCCTGAGAGCTCCTGAGCGGCCAGTCGTCGACCACGAAGACGACATCCCTATTGCTCCCACTGCGAGGGGGTCCACTTCTGTTGCCCCAGTAGAGACTGCACGTCATTTCTACACCAGGCGGGCGACTCCGTACCACGACATATACATGAGGCGTTTTGATCACCTTGATCAAGCTGTTGCTGACATTCGCGATGACGTTCAACAATTGACACAAACGGTACAACAAGCCATGCAGTTCATGCAGCGTTGGGCCCCTCGCAGCTAGTAGATTGCCCTACCCTCCCCGCGCATCGAGGACGATGCTAAATCTTAAGCTTGGGGAGGGGTCTTTGTACATTAGGTTTTAGTTTCAACATGCATTAAAATTTTTATTTTTAATTTGTTGTTTTCTTATTTTTATTTTCTTTTCATGCATTCAAAAAAAAAAAAAAAAAAATTCAATCTAAAGAAACCTAATCCTCTTGAATAAGTTGAAGTGGTAGATTAGTCGTGGCCTGAGATTAGAACTTGTTCGTTTTTATTAAAAATCTTGAAGCAACCTAATTTCACACGAACACGTCTCCCAAAGCTACTCGTGCAAAACAAAAAATGATAAGGTTATCAACACCGAATCATGAAGACAGATATAGTTTAGCCCTTGGAACACACGACCGGTCTTATGAGTTATTGCTCATTCATATCCAAACTCCAATTTCAAAGAGTTATAAAATGAATATAAAATTTCAGTGACTCGAATTCTCCAGCGCTCTAAAAAGTTTTTTTTTTCTGTCTATTCCCTTCTAAATACCCTGCTTGGGGACATTGTTTCCGACTATACTTACGGGTCTTTGCGCGTTTACATCAGTCCTCTAAAAAAAACAAAAAAAAATAAAAAAAAATAATAAAAAAAAAATTTAATAAAAAAAAAATAAAAAAAATAAGTAAATAAATAAATAAATAAATAAAAATATTATTAAGTTAATCTGTGACCTTTGGGATTCGAACAAGTAAACTCCGAGGGGTGTTTTACACCTAATTGCCTAAAGCAAAACTGTTTGGGACTGATTGGGTTGAAAGTTCGCTACACGGGTTCCATAGAAAGTCATGAACTTAATAATAACAAATAAAGCTAATCTGTGGCCTTTGAGGTTCGGGCGAGTAAACCTGATGGATCTCTTTAAATCTAGCACACTAAGGTCATCTGATTTGGATGTGTTGGTTGGAAGCCCGTTACACGGATTTCAAAGAAAGTCATGAGCTTTATTTGTCGAGAAATATAATTAGATAGTTTGTATATATTTATGTTTATAGTTTAATTGAATAATGTGTTTGAAAGAAAAATGTTTGGCTGTAAACATTGGGACTGACTGTAAACTACTTTGACTGGTGTAAGTGGTTTAAAACATGTGACCAATCTGGGTAAATATTAGAGAATTTTTAGAAAATATTTTTTAGAAAAAGATTGTTGTCAGTCAACAAATAGCTGGAGTCGGTCATTGTCATGATTTGAAAAAGGAAAATGAGCATATTTTGCATCACATGTTTTCACGAGAGTAAGACCATAATTTGTTCCATGTGCTAACCTAATACCTGTAAAAGTGAACAAGTGTTGTAGCTTTTGATTTTGTTGAGTTGCGTTAGGGAATGGCTAAAAAAAAAAAAAAAAAAAAAAAAAAAAAAAAAAAAAGAAACTTTTTGTACATATGTTATTTTCTTTAGTTCTTCTTTTATTGCATGTGCACATTCTTAATTCCATTTAGTCCTTTTCGTCCCTTCCATTCTTTTCATCTTAGTTTCTTTTTAGTCGCCTATCACCCTCTCTAGGTCGATTCTCAATTTTGTTCTTTCTTGAGGACAAGAAAGGTCTAAGCTTGGGGAGGTTTGATAGGTGCATTTTATGCACCTATTTTGCATGTTTATTTCCGTCTTTTTATAGCATTCCACTTCATAATTCTTTCATTTAGTTGATTATTAGGGCAATTACATATTTCATTAAGAATGCCTGGTACCTCACTATTTTTGATTTATTTTGCAGGCATTATGGAGCTTGGATGCATGGATGCTTGGATGCTTGGAGCGTAGAGCTTTGGAACATGAAGATGGAGCCAACAGTGAAGACGTTTTGGAATTTTAGCAAAAAGCATGGGCCATGCCAAAAACGCATGGTCAAGACAAATGGCCATGCCAAAGAAAAACACATGGGCAAAAGGCATGGCCATGCTAAAAACGCATGGCCTCATGGCATGTCACGTGAACTTTAATAAAAGAGCAGGAGACGTCATTTTTGAAGGAGAGAACGGTTTTGGGAGCAGTTGGGGCGATCTTGGGCAATTTTAGGGAGAATTCTTGGAGCTTTTGAGAAGACCTAATCATTGCAAACATTTGGATTTGATTTTTGTAAGGATTAAACATTCCAATTCCATCTTTATTCTTGTTTGATTTGTTCTTAGCCATGTGTGGCTAAGAAACCCTAGTTTCTAGTTCTTGTTCAAAACATGTTGATTGCTTGACTTGAAGCATATGATTTGATGTTTAATTTGTGATTCTATTCTAGTGATTATGTTTTTGTTTAAACTAGAATCCTTGAATTTGATTTGTGTTTGATTGGCCACTTTCATGAATTGAATTTTTGTGCAGTTAATTAACTTTTAGGGCACCTAATCGTTCTATTGAGTTAATAATTGGTAACAAGCAATAAGTTTTCTTATTGTAAAACATATATCACATGTTTTCACACTTCCGAGCGTATGAGAAGAAATGAACATTGTTGGGAAGCTTGTACAAAACTTAATGTGGTTTTTCAATACAATCTAAGAGCGTGTTTAGGTTGAATTAGTAAAGCTAGGTCTAATCAAAGAGCGTGTTTTGGTTAGATAATTTGGCAAGCGAGAGTTATTAGAGCGTGTTAATATCTTTCAGTACCAACATAGAATAGCAATCTTGAATTACATCAAGTCATAATCAAGTTGAACAACAACATTGAGAACTAGAACTAGAACCATTCAATCAATTTGTTTACAAATCTATTTCATTTTCTGCATGCTTTTAAAGTAGATTGTTATTTAGTTATTTACTTTTGCAAACAAACCCCTCTTTGTGACCAAAGTACCTTGTGCAAAAAGGTATAGACTTTTGTCCCGTGTCTCTGTGGTTCGACCCTGCTTGCCTTGTACTACTTTTTAGTGCATTAAAGCAGTGTATTTGGAGTCTATTGTACCCCTATTATTTGTTGGGTTTGACACGCCTAACAAATAAGCTTAGGATATGGATTTGTAGCTTCTGGATCGGATTATTAAGCACTTAATGAGATGTTGGCTTAACAGAGTTGTACGCTGGGCGTACAAGGATGTACGCTGGGAGTTGTTTTAGCTTTTCATAGATGTGATTTGACACAGTCTTGATACAGTTTTCTCGTGATACTTTGCTATGATTTTGAGATAATGATGTATGGGTTTATTTTATGATATTGACATGATGTTTTAGTAATTATTAAACAAAATTTTTCGGGTTGTATTTTGGGATGTTTCAAGTTGGTATCAGAGCCTTGGTTTGAGGGATTTGGATACACTTCCAGGTGTGTCTGAACTCAAACTAAGGAAACGGTAAAGATTTTCAAAAGAAAATTGTTTTTGAAAAAGATTTTCGAAAAAGAACTTAGAAAGAAGAAGAGTTTTTATAAAGGAAAAAGGGTGTGGTGCATGCTATCAGCCGAGCTCAAGTAAGTACTCCCAAGTTACCCATACAAGTTTATGTTATGAATATCAGTTTCAGTTTCAGTAGAACAGCATGCTAGAATAGGACTAAGGATCTAGGAAGGATGCCTTATGTGCCTATTATATGTGTATCAGCTTAATGAGAATTGCATGCTAGTTAGGGCTAAGGATCTAGGGAGGATGCCTTATGTGCCTATTATATGTGTATCAGCTTTATGAGAATTGCATGCTAGTTAGGGCTAAGGATCTAAAGAGGATGCCTTATGTGTCTGTTATATGTGTACCACCTTATTGAGAGATGCATGCTAGTACAGAGTAGCCAGTATGATAGCCAGAGTAGTATATGCTTTAGTATGTGTACTCAACGCCTGAATGCTGCTTGCTTTGTGCTCCTAGGAGTTCTAGTTGTCTTTCACTAACTAGTAAACGAATATGATAAGTTACATATTGCAAAGACTAAATAATTTTAGAAGGTTAGGTCTAGCCTTATTTCACAGCTCTTGTCTGAGTCCAACCGTTGTAGGGAAGGGTCTCTCATTCGAAGAATTATCTAGTCTGAGTAATATGTAATAGTATTCGCGAGCTAGTTAGGGGAAGAAAGTAGGAACTTCTTATGCAATTGTTGGCGGGGAGTGAGTTGGTGGAGTCTGAGATTTCCCTAGGGAAAGCCTAGGATGAGAGTATCAGAGATCAGTAGTAGTAGAAGTGATTTGGTGGAGTCGAGGCAGTACTTGAGGAAAGTACAGATAGATGTGGAAGGTAGTATGGGCCCGTACTACTGAAAGCAGAGGATCCGTACTCGAATTGAGAAAAGCTGAGATGAGACAAGGAAACTTGTGGTAGTAGTGATTCCTCGAGATATATCAGTGTTCCTGAGGTTTATTATGTGTTTCAGAATGGTGGTATTACGCCCTAGACCAGCAGTCGCTAGTTCAGGTGCCGGAGGGGGATCAGGACTAGGCCCGGAGGCCGGGCAGTTGGATGAGCAGACTAGGGAGTTTCTCTCTTCAGAGATTACTCCCACCATACTTGAGCAGACTCTTGTGATCTTCGGTTCGATCAAGGAGGGTATCTTAGAGTTGATGGATGAGAGGTTGAGCACCTTCCGTGCTGAGGTGGCAGCCATGATGGGGTCGCGCACGCTTACTTTTAGGGAGTTCTGGGCATGCGGAGCTCCGGATTATCACGGGGCGCGGGACCCCATAACGAGTACTAGATGGTTGGCAGATGTGGCCAACGCTTTCCGCACTAGCAGATGTCCCGAGGGGGACAAGGTCAAATTGGCGTCCTGTCTTCTGAAGGACAGGGCACGAGATTGGTGGGAGGAGGTTGGTCATGCCATTGGAGATGACGCAGCTTTGGATGCTATGAACTGGACAGATTTTACTACCAGGTTCAGAGCTGAGTTCGCACCATCATTGAGGTGTAGTAGTTAGCCAGAGAGTTTCAGGATCTTACCCAGACTACAGAGACAGTGGCGGAGATTACCACCAAGTTCAGGGAGTGGGCTCTTCTTGTTCCTCAGTACGCGGCTGATGAGGAAATGAAGAAGACTCGTGATCATGAGATGCTACGGAGTGATATCAGCCAGTTTGTGATCCGGTCCAGTTGTAAAACGTTGGATGACATGATTGCTAGGGTGAGAGAGAGAGAGAGAGAGAGAGATTGACCTTGAGATGGAAGAAAGAGGAAGCTGGAGGCGGCTCCAGGTTCAGGGAGTGCGGGAAAAAAGCCCAAGGGTTCAGATCACAGAGCTAAGAGTCAGCAGAGCCACGCTCAGTGTGGCAAGTGTGGGAGATTGCACGAAGAGGTGTGCAAGGCAGGGAGTGCCGGCTGCTACAAGTGCGGTTGGATTGGGCATATGAGCAGAGATTGTATAGCCACTACTACTGCCGTTGCGACATCAGATCTAATTTGCTTCCATTGCAATCAGAGGGGACATAAAAAGTCCCAGTGTCCGAGTTTAGATGTTGCGGGGAAGGTGTCAGCACCTGCTCCTGCTACTTTGAGGATTACAAATGGCCGTCAGGGCCGAGCCGAGATGCCAGTGGAAAAGAGTAGGGCTTTTCAGCTGACAACAGAGGAGGCGCGAGCGACTCCTGACGTGGTGATGGGTATGTATTTTTCTCCATACCTCTGCATTTATTATTGATTGTTTCTTATGGTTATATTTTTTGTATAGGGTCGTTCTCAGTGAACGGCATATCAGCTACAATATTGTTTGATTCGGGGGCTACCCGATCATTCGTCTCTCTTGCGCTTAGCAAGAGGTTTAGTAGAACTCCAGGGGAGCTAGATTGTCCACTTGAGGTTGAGATAACAGCTGATAGGACCGTTAGGGTTGCAAGGGTACATAGAGGATGTTCTCTACAGTTATTCGATGAGCACTTTCCGGTGGACTTGGTCCCTATTCCCCTGCGAGGGAATAAGGTTATAGTAGGCATGGATTGGCTGAGCCCCAATGGGGCGGTGATAGATTGTGAGCTGTAGTTAATGAGGGTTCGCACTCCCAGTGGGGGAGAGTTAGTGATTCAGGGCGAGAGGACACAACGCGGGCCGGTTCTGTGTTCAGCGGCGAGAGCGAGGCGCTATTTTCAGCAGGGTTGCATCGGTTATGTTGCCTATGTTTTAGATGCACGGGAGAAGGGCAAGGCGACAGTTGATGATGTTCCGGTAGTGCGAGACTACCCGGATGTATTTCCAGAGGAATTGCCTGGAATACCTCCCAAGAGGCAGGTCGAGTTTAGGATTGACCTGATCCCTGGTGTGGCTCCGATAGCCAAAGCACCGTATCGGTTGGCTCCCCCAGAGACGCATGATTTATCTACGCAGCTGCAAGAGCTGCTAGATAAGGGTTTTATCAGGCCGAGCAGTTCGCCTTGGTGTGCACCGATTTTGTTTGTGAAGAAAAAGGACGGGTCGCACCGTATGTGTATAGATTACTGGGAGTTGAATAAGGTAACGGTGAAGAACCGTTACCCACTTCCGAGGATTGATGATTTGTTTGATCAGCTGTAGGGAGCATCTTGGTTTTCCAAGATCGATTTACGCTCCGGATATCATCAGATGCGAGTCAGAGGCGAGGATATGCCGAAGACTGATTTCAGGACCCGGTATGGTCATTATGAGTTCGTGGTGATGTCGTTTGGGCTCACCAACGCTCCAGCCGCGTTCATGGATCTCATGAACCGTGTGTCCAGGACAATGCTGGATCAGTCTGTGATAGTATTCATAGATGATATCTTGGTGTATTCCAAGATACAGGAGCAACATGAGGAGCACCTGAGAGAGGTGCTAGAGATTTTGAGGAGGGAGAGACTTTTCGCCAAGTTCTCCAAGTGCGAGTTCTGGTTACGCGAGGTGCAGTTCCTTGGACATCTCGTCAATCAGAAGGGTATTTTGGTAGATCCGGCCAAGATAGAGGCCGTGATGCAGTGGGAAGTCCCGAGATCTCTATCTGAGATTAGGAGCTTCCTAGGTTTAGCGGGGTACTACAGGAGATTCATCCAGGATTTCTCCAAGATAGTTGTACCGCTCACCCAACTGACTAAGAAGTCGGTGGTGTTTCGCTGGGGGCCTGAGCAGCAGGCAGCATTCGAGACCCTCAGGCGGAAATTGTGCGAGGCACTGATTCTTACCCTGCCAGAGGGAGTAGAGGATTTAGTAGTCTACTGTGATGCTTCGATCGCAGGTATGAGAGTAGTGTTGATGCATCGAGGCCGTGTGATAGCTTACGCATCGAGACAGTTAAAGCCTCACGAGGCTAATTATCCTACACACGATTTAGAGTTGGGGCCAGTGGTGTTTTCCCTCAAGATTTGGAGACATTACCTCTACGGGGTCCGTTGTACCATTTACACAGATCACAAGAGCTTGAGGTACCTAATGGACCAGCCGCATCTGAACATGAGGCAGAGGTGATGGTTAGATGTGTTGAAGGATTACGACTGTGAGATCCTTTATCACCCAGGGAAGGCCAACGTAGTGGCCGACGCCCTGAGCCGCAAGGCAGCAGCAGCCCCGATCAGAGACATTTGTTTGAGGATGACAGTGATTACTACATTGTTGGAGCAAATTAAGGAGGCGCAGGCCGAGGGCCTCAAGGAGTAGAGGCAGAAGTGTGAGAGGATCGTGGGCCGAGTAGCTTCCTTTGACTATGATAGTCGAGGATTGTTGACCCTTCATGGGAGGGTCTGGGTGCCGTACTGGGGCGGGGTACGACAAGTGCTGATGGATGAGGTTCATAAGTCTCGATTCTGCATCCATCCAGGGGCAACAAAGATGTATAGAGATCTTAGTCCCAATTATTGGTGGCCCTGCATGAAGCGGGATGTGGCCTGGTATGTAGAAAGATGCCTGACCTGTAGGAAGGTTAAGGCAGAGCACCAGAGACCCCACGGCAAGATGCAGCCGTTAGACATTCCTGTGTGAAAATGGGAGGATATCACCATGGATTTCATCACTAAGCTTCCATGGACCGCACGAGGAGTGGATGCGATTTGGGTTATAGTGGATCGGTTGACGAAGAGTGCTCATTTTATACCGATCCAGGAGAGCATAGCGGCTGAAAAGCTAGCCGACATTTATGTACGAGAGGTGGTGGCAAGGCATGGGGTGCCTGTTTCAGTGGTGTCAGACTGAGATGTCCGTTTTACTTCCAAATTTTGGAAGCGGTTTCATGACGAGATGGGTACTCGTCTCCATTTCAGCATCATTTTCCACCCTCAGACGGACGGACAGAGCGAGAGGATGATTCAGACTCTTGAGGACATGCTCCGGGCATGTGTTCTACATTTCGGTGGCAGTTGGGATACGTATCTTCTGTTAGCGGAATTTTCGTATAACAACAGCTACCACGCGAGTATTGACCGCCCTCCCTTCGAGATGCTCTATGGGAGAAAGTGTAGGACCCCGATTTGTTGGGGGGAGGTCGGTCAGCGTGTCATTGGGAGCACCGAAATGGTGCTCAAGACGACAGAATTGATCTAGCAGGTACGCAGTAGGCTGCAGACTGCGCAGAGTCGGCAGAAAAGTTACGCCGACAGGAGGCGATCAGACTTGGAGTTTCAGGAAGACGACGTGGTCCTCCTGAAGGTATCACCCTGGAAGGGTGTTATCAGGTTTCGGAAGCAGGGCAAGCTGGGCCCCAGGTTCATCGGTCCTTTTAGGGTTTTGGCCCGGGTGGGTCGGGTTGCTTATCGGTTGGATCTTCCGGTAGAACTTAGCCAGATCCACAACACTTTCCATGTTTCCCAGTTGAGGAAGTGCTTGGTGGATGAGTCAGCAGTTGTTCCCTTAGAGGACATTCAGGTTGATAGCAACCTGAATTGTATTGAGAAGCCGGTCGCGATTCTGGACCAGAAGACAAAGACCTTGAGGAAAAAGGTAATTCAGCTAGTGAAGATGCAGTGGCAACACCGGAAGGGTTCAGAGTGGACATGGGAATCATAGGAGGAGATGCAGGAGCATTACCCGGAGTTATTTTCAGATTCAGTAGCAGCAGACTTCGAGGACGAAGCCTAATTCAAGTGGGGGAGATTTGTAACGATCGTTTCCGAGGTATAAATTCATTTAATTCTTCAGTTTATTTAGTGGGCTATAATTGAATTGTTATTGTGAGTAGACCTCTTTTTGGGCCGAAGTGTAAACATCCCATAAGCCGTACGCGAGGCGTAACCCCCCCCCCCTTGTACGCTGGACGTACTGTTTAAATGAAGCGCAGGGAGGTTGAGCGTACGCGCAACGTACCTTATGGTACGCTCAGCGTACGCGACCAGGTGCCAAACCCTAATTTTAGGGTTTGAGGCGTATTTAAACCCCATTATAGCCTCCCATTTGGCCTCCTCACTTATCATTCACTCCAGAGAAACCCTAGTTCGTCCCCTTTGCTCCTTGTTTGTGTGTGTTTGATCTTTGAGCTTATTTTGTGAAGAAGGAGAAGAAGAGAAGTGGAAGAAGAAGAACTTGAGCACCTTGAGCTCATAGATCTGGGATCATTCCTTCATTTGGCACTCAAAAGAGGTATAAAGCTTCCAACTTTCCTCTTGTAAGTTTAGATCTAGGAGTTTTTGGAAGTTTGGACCTTTTAGGTCCAAAGGAAGGATCTTTATATTGCAACTTCATTTTTGGAGCATGGGATTGCTATCCTTGAAGCTCAAGAGTCCCCATAGCAGTAAAGTTTCGATCTTTGTGGCTTATATGGAACCATGCATGAGATCTAGTTAGTTTTATGGAAGTAGAATGTTATTTGTGGAAGTTTGAGCCTTTATGAGACTTGTAAGCCATTAAGTAAACAACTTTATGACTTAAGTCATGGAATAAGCTTAGGATATGGATTTGTAGCTTCTGGATCGGATTATTAAGCACTTAATGAGATGTTGGCTTAACAGAGTTGTACGCTGGGCGTACAAGGATGTACGCGCCGCGTACAAGCCAGTAGCCGGTACGCTCAGCGTACCTTGGTGTACGCCCCGCGTACGCTGCCAGTTTGGGCTTCGAGTGTTGGGACTTGGTGTGGGCCGGGTTTTAGGCTTAGGGTCCTTGGGCCTTTATGGCCCATCAGACATCAGCTGCTAAGGACCAAGGATTTAGTATTGGTCTTGAGTAAGGCCCAATAAAAGGGTTATAGGCCCAAAATAACAAATTGGGCCATTAATGGGCCTATAGTGGGGCCATAGATGGACTTAGAAGGAATTAAGGATTTGGGCCATGTTTGTGTCCCACACCATAGTAGGGGTAAAATGGTCATTTTACCCATAGATGAATCCCTATTCTGATTTAGTATTTTATTTCCCATAATAGCTGGGAAACAGCCGGAGCAGCAGTCAGGGATTTCTCATTCAGGAGTTCAGCAGTCAGCATCACGAGGTGAGTTTCCTTCCAGTAGGAACGGGTCTAAGGCCACAATGCCAGCCCGTTTAGCTAGCAGTAGTTTCTGGACTTCGGTCCGATGCAGTAGTTAGTAAGTTTGATTCCTTCGTGGCTCAGACAGGATTTACATGTTAAGTGTTCCGGGCCACGGCCCAATGCAGTATGCAGTATATATGTGTTCATGTTAGTTGATATGTTTATGTTATGCTTTGTTCAGTTAGTTCCGGACTTCGGTCCGATGCAGTTAGTCCGGACTTCGGTCCGATGTAGGGGACAAGGTCCCAGTCAATTTTCCGGACTTCGGTCCGATGTAGGGGCAAGGCCCCAGTTAGTCCAGAATTTGGTCCGATGCAGGGGACAAGGTCCCATTCAGTTTCCGAACTTCAGTCCGATGCAGGGGGCAAGACCCCAGTTAGTCCGGACCTCGATCCGATGCAGTGGGCAAGGCCCAATATGTGCTTATTATGTTATTATATGGTATGTGGTAGTTTGGGGGAGCTCACTAAGCTTTGTGCTTACAATTGCAGTTTTGGTTTCAGGTACTTCTGCAAGTAAAGGGAAGAGCTCGGGTTGATGGCATCGCACACACCACAGCTTCAGTTTGTCCTGGGAGTTGTTTTAGCTTTTCATAGATGTGATTTGACACAATCTTGATATAGTTTTCTCGTGATACTTTGCTGTGATTTTGAGATAATGACGTATGGGTTTATTTTATGATATTGACATGATGTTTTAGTAATTATTAAACAAAAATTTTCGGGTCGTATTTTGGGATGTTTCATCATGTGTGGGGTAATTTGCCTCGTGAGGCTTCAACTGCCTCGAGGCATATGCGATCACATGTCCCCATTGCATCAGTACCGCACCCAGTCCTGAAATCGATGCATCACAGTATACCACGAACTCGTCCAATCCCCCGGGCAATACTAGGATCGAAGCCTAACATAGCTTCTGCCTCAGGGTCTCAAAGGCCCTCTGCTGATCCTCACCCCATCGTAAGGCCACATTCTTCTTGGTTAAACGGGTCAATGGCACTGCAGTCTTGGAGAAATCTTGGATAAATCTCCGTTAATAACCCGCTAAGCCCAAGAAGCTACGAATCTCCGAGGCATTCCTCGGTACTTCCCATCGCATCACAGCCTCAACCTTTGCTGGGTCAACCGAAATACCCTCTTGATTATTGACATGACCCAAAAAATGTACTTCTCACAACCAAAAGTCACACTTGGAGAACTTTGTATACAGCTTCTCCGTCCTCAAGGTCTCCAATACCTCTCTCAAATGCTGCTCATGCTGTTCCCTGGTCTTGGAGTAGACCAGGATATCATCAATAAAAACAATCACCGACTGATCCAACATTGGCCTGCACACCCGGTTCATGAGATCCATGAACGCGGTCGGAGCATTGGTGAGCCTGAATGGCATCACCACGAACTCGTAATGCCCATAATGAGTCCTGAAAGCTGTCTTCGGTATATCCTCATCCCGAATCCTCATATGATGATACCCTGACCGAAGATCAATCTTAGAGAACCACGATGCTCCCTGGAGCTGATCAAACAGGTCGTCAATCCTAGGCAAAGGATAACGGTTCTTCACCGTCAGCTTATTCAGCTCTCTGTAATCGATGCACATCCTGTGCGACCCGTCCTTCTCTTTCACGAAAAGGATCGGAGCTCCCCACAGAGAACTACTCGGACGGATGAACCCTCGGTCTAGTAGCTCTTGAAGTTGTGCAGATAATTCCTGCATCTCAAGTGGCGCCAACCGATATGGTGCCTTTGTTATCGGGGCGGCCCCGGGTACTAGATCAATACAAAACTCCACATGCCTCTCCGGGGCACTCCGGGTAGTTCTTCGGGAAAAACGTCCCAAAAATCCCGCACCACTGGTACACTATCGATATCCGTCGCTGCCTCCTTTCGCGTATCTGAAACATGGGCCAAAAATCCCATGCAACCCTGTTGCAGAAACCTCCTCGCCCTCGCAGCTGAACAGAGGGTCGGACCTTGCGTGGTCCTCTCACCGTGGATAACCAGTTCTCCCCCCCTTGGGGTTCGAACCCGGACTAGCTGCCACTCACAATCGATCATGGCCCCATTGGCCCCCAGCCAGTCCATCCCAGTAATCACCTTCAATCCTCGCAATGGTATGGGAACCAAATCAACGCGAAACCTTTCGCCATGCACATTCAGGATGCAGTCCTGACACACCCTTGCAACACTCACTGTGCGATCATCTGCAATCTCCACCTCGAGCGGGGTATCCAGAGCCCCCGGTGCGTCTCGGAATTTCTTGCTAAGCGCAAGAGACACAAAAGATCGGGTAGCCCCCGAATCGAATAAGACATGAGCTGTCATACCATTGACCAGAAAGGTCCCTATACAAGGCATAATAAGCATACATACAAACATTTACCATAAAAGACACAGAAGATAAAGAACACATACCAGCCACAATGTCTGGCGCGGCCCGAGCCTCCTTGGTAGTCAGCTGGAATGCGCGACTCTTCACCGCTGGAGCTTCCGCCTTAGGGCGGCCATCAGTAATCCTCATAGTGGCGAGCGCGGACGCTGTCACAGATCCTCCTCCTCCTCCTTGCAACCTCGGACAATCGGCCTTTTTATGGCCTGTCTTGTTGCAGTGAAAACATATCAAGCCCTTCTTGGGGCAATCCTTACTCAAGTGACCCTGCTGGCTACATGAGTAGCATCCCGACATCCCGGCTGTCCGACAAGCCCCACTATGAAATCTACCGCACTTGGTGTACCGGCCCCGGCCCTGTTGGCCCTTACTCGAAGAATTGGAGGTCTTAGGCTTCTTAGCCTGAGCCCCCGCTGCCTGAACCTGCTCAGTCTTCCGCTTCGTGCGGGACTCCAACTCCATTTCCCTCTCACGTGCCTTATCAACCATATCGTTCAGGGTTTTGCACCCTATAAAGCTCACAAATTCCCGTATATCCTCTCTCAACATAGAGTGATATCGGGTCCTCCTCATGTCCTCATCTGCCGCATATTGAGGGATCAACAAAGCTCGCTCTTGAAATTTGGCGGTGATCTTTGCCACAGTCTCAGTAGTCTGCTGTAACTCATGAAACTCCCTCACTATCCGTTGCACCTCAGTAGGTGGTGTAAACTCCTGATCGAATCGTCGGACAAACTCGGCCCATGACATCCCAGCCACACCGGCTGCTCCCACCTGACTAGTAATCTCGCCCCACCAATCTCGGGCCCTGTCCTTCAGCATACAGGAAGCAAATCCAACCTTTGCCTCCTTCGGGCAAGAACTCGTGTGCTGGGCATTCTCGATTTCCTCCACCCAGCGTCTCACAATGGGGTCCCTGACCCCTGAAAACTCCGGTGCTCCACATGCCTTGAACTCCCTAAACGAGGGGGTTCGAGCTCCACCTTGGCCCGCGGAAATATCGGCCCTAAATGCTCTAAGCCTCTCTTCCATGATCTCCGTCATGCCCTCCTTGACCGTCCCAAAGATGACTGGGGTAGCGTCAAGGATACCCCTCGTAACCTCGGCCGCAATCAGCTCACGCAGCCTCTTATCGATACCATCAATAGGGGGCCGCCTGACCCAGCCCCAGATCCCGATCCCGATCCTGATCCCAACCGCGTAACCACCATGTTGGACTGACATTTCATAAAACATAATGATCAGGTTACCCGTAACAAGGTTACTTCCATATCGTTTTTCCTTTGGAATTCACAGGTAGAACATGGGTTTGGGTACGGATCTCGTGCTTCCAGTAGTACAGGCCCAATACTACCTTCCACACCTACTCGTACCTTACCCCGCTGCTTTACCTGGTACTTCCAAAG
Organism: Lactuca serriola; assembly: GCF_051521515.1. Taxonomy (NCBI): domain Eukaryota; kingdom Viridiplantae; phylum Streptophyta; class Magnoliopsida; order Asterales; family Asteraceae; genus Lactuca; species Lactuca serriola. Next base: position 158,437,484 of record NC_136413.1, on the reverse strand, counting down.
CTATCCACACAAACCATGACCCACGACCCTCGCATGGATCAAACCCTGTAGTGACATAAGAACATGGTTTGGCATGCGGAATTAAAGCTTGCACAATTGAACATAGTGATTTGGGTGTTTAAGAGATATATTGAATGTATATGATGTTACACAAAAATGATCTAGATCTAGACTACATAAATAACACACACTTACACACTCACTTTTACATCTCTTAAGCACACCTCTACAAGTGGTATGAACCCACTATTTATAGAGGTGTTTACATGTCTCTCTCTCACTCTAACAATCAAATGGGTCTAAAGGCTAAAGCACCACATGCAAGTGGGTTTTACAAAAGTCAAACATTTACAAAGTCATGAATGAATAACTTTGCACCCCAACATTCTCCCCCTCAAAGTTAGGAATGAATTACCCACTTCAAATCTTCCAAAATCAAGCACTATGCGGTTCGAGCCTCAAAGATGACACATGTCGAAACGAACTTCAATCTTCAATTCTTCCATGACTCTTCAATTTGGGCTCTAGGATGTGAGACCATACAAACCGAGCAGCAACGAATGATCAAGAGTATTCCAAACTCCAAATAATCACCCAAAGTTGCGCATAAAAACACACCCCAAAAATCTTCAATAATTCCAAACCCATTTTGAATACATCACTTCCGAACTTCCAATTGCATCATCTCGTAATCTTCAAAACTTCAAGATCACTTCGGTCTTCAAATCCACGTAATATGAAAAATTCAAGTTCGAATTTCCATATACAACTTCTCCCTCTTTTTATAATCGAAATTTGATTATAAAACCCCAAGGAAAAAGAACGTGCTCTATTCGGAATTTTTCATGTTAAAACTCCCCCTTAATATGTGGCATAAACTTTGTGCTTCAATCCGAAAAATCCAAAAAATAATCAATTTTTATTGTCGTTCACGGATTGCCTTTGACAAAATTTCTCAAAAATGGGTAGAAATTGTCAATTTCAAAATTCTGCAGTGACCCATTGCGTCCAAAACAGCTTAATATGCGAAAATCTAGCCCATTTGCGAAACCGGTCATAAAGCGTAAATTCGCGTGCAGGGACCATATTTGAAAATTCTGCAATTTCATCATTTTATGACCCCATTTGCGAAGTTGGACCAATTTTGTCATTTCGTGAAAAGATCAAGGACCAAATGCGAACATATTTGTTTTCTTCTTCATTGAACGATTAAGAGGGAATGCTTCGCATTTTCATTCCCACACTCTTCGCATCTTTCACCCAATTTATCCAAATATGCGAAATTGATTGAGACTCAATGCGAATATCTCCAACCCATAACAGAATTCCAATTTGCGAACCAAAATTAATATGTGAAATCAAGTGAACAACATAATCGATCCACAGATGCGAACTCATGTTTTGATCTTTAAACTGATTCTCCAAATGCGAATCTTGACCATGAACAATCGAAATCATCGAACAATTAGATCTTGATTTCAAACCAACAAACCAAATGCGAATCCAAAATCAAAACCAAATCGTCTTATCAACTCCAAAATCCAGATTCAAACTTTCACAATCGATTTCATCATCCTTCCCAAGTTTGTTCCTGTTCGACTTCCAAAATCATCAGTTTTTTTTCTTTAACGATTCATTGACACCGATCATGCGAACATTATTCTTGAGACCCAATCCTTCAAACATTCGAACATTTTTCCCAAATTCAAAATCAAATTCATTCGCAACGATCATCTGTCCAATATCTTCAATCGTTCGTAATCCCTTGAGCATTGAAATCAAATCCAAGCACATCTCGTTCAAATATGAACGAACACAGTGTTCGCTCATCATGAACACACTTCCATTTCGAAATTAAATCCCAAATCGGACTTGATTTTGACATTCATAACCTCAGAACAAGTTGTATTAACCAATTTCAGTTACAAATTCACTGAATCATCTCTTGAATCTCGAGTTTGACTTTTTGAAGTCAAAGATAATAAAACACAAAATCGATGATTCCAACACCAAATTTTGGATCAAAAACTCGATAAAACATCTTTTCTTCACATGTTCTTCACGATGATTTCAAAGTTTTTGATCAATTTTATCCAAATCAAATAAAATGATTGTCAATCCCTTGTTCATCATCGGTGAGTTAATATAACAAATCAGATACTACTGATTCACAACTTTAGATTCAGGAAGAAATTCCAATCAAATAAAATGATCGTTGAATCAACAACGAGACTCAAGAACTCTAAAATTAACTTTCGAAAGATGTACTGCAGAAATCAACAGAGTTCAATGACGTACAAAAGAAGAATGAAGTCAGATGAATTTTTGTGGGCTCAACACTATAAGATAAAAGGATTGAAATAAAATTTGGGCTCAAATGTAATGAATAGTAACAGATTCGTAAATTGGATCAAGATAAGGTATGGGCTTGATAGTGGATGAATAGTATCGGATTAATGTCATCAGATCTTAAACCAAAAAAATTTGAATATTAAAAACAAATATGAGTAGTAATGATTTAATATGATTTTGAGTTAGATCTTGAATCAAACGTACAATTGAAATTTGAAAATCAAATCAAACAAACAAATACGAGATTGGATCGGATCTTGATAAAAAAAATTATTGGATCACAACAAATGGGTTTTTAAAAAAAAATTTGATCCAACGAGTCAAACGATCAAAAATCAAGAACGCAACGCACGATTCAAATATTACGAGAGATCATAGAGAGAGACTCACCAAAATTGATCAAATTGCGACAAAAATTGTCAAACCGAGAATCGTTCTTCAAAAATCACCTTGATCTTGAAGACCCGCTCTGATACCAATTGTAGTGACATAAGAACATGGTTTGGCATGCGGAATTAAAGCTTGCACAATTAAACATGGTGATTTGGGTGTTTAAGAGATATATTGAATGTATATGATGTTACACAAAAATGATCTAGATCTAGACTACATAAATAACACACACTTACACACTCACTTTTACATCTCTCAAGCACACCTCTACAAGTGGTATGAACCCACTATTTATAGAGGTGTTTACATGTCTCTCTCCCACTCTAACAATCAAATGGGTCTAAAGGCTAAAGCACCACATGCAAGTGGGTTTTACAAAAGTCAAACATTTACAAAGTCATGAATGAATAACTTTGCACCCCAACAAACCCGGACACCCTATGGTTGTCCTACTCATAACAGTCAGTCCAATCACTACAGGTTGCTTTTAGGCATGCAAATTATACACAAAAAAGGACCAATAGACTAAATCAATCATCCCGGGGCTATAAAATCCTAACCGTATATAATTTTAAAACATACTCTTAGCGATTTCATATAATTGACAAAGCTCACTATCATATAACATGGCTACTCAACTTGGGAAACTACTTACTTGGCTCGGCTGATCACGCACATTGCACTCTCTTTTTGGCTTAAAATCCTTTTTAAGTTTCTTTTGAAAACATTTTACCACTTCCTTAGTTTGAGTCCCGACACACCCGAGAATGTGTCCGAATCCCTCAAACCAAGGCTCTGATACCAACTTGTAACGACCCAATTTTTACCAAGAAAATTTTTCATTTTTAATTAATCAAACAATTCCCATAACCCATAAATTTCCAAACCATTTGTTTTCCAATTCACAATTATTACAAATTCATTGTACTTTTGAAACATCAGAGAGTCCCAACACACAAAAAGAGAGGTAGAGTGCATGCCACGTCATCACGCCTTGCCTTTGCCCTTAGGCTCTGAAGTACCTGAAACAATCAACAACCTATAAGCGAAATGCTTAGTGAGTTTCGCAGAGCGTACCACATACACACAAACCACATATCATATATCTTGTTAGCTATAAAAGCTACACACATATCACGTAAGCCATGCATACATGAAAACTGTGAGATTGCCATGGGCTACCCCACATGGTCTTTACCTAGGACTGCCATGGGCTCCCCCACATGGCCTTACATCCAATGCCATGGGCTACCCACATGGTCTTCACCTAGGACTGCCATGGGCTACTCCACATGGTCTTACATCCAATGCCACGGGCTTCCCCCGGGGTCTTCATACAAAACATGCAATCATATAACAAAACACAGAATGTCTAACACATATAACATAATCACATAATGGGCCGGCCTTGGTGCCTTAGACCCATAGGTATGATGAGAAACTCACCTGTCACAAATGCTGAACTGACACTTTGCGACCAAATGTACCCCACGGGCTGCTCCACGCAACTGCCTAAAAATGTCATACAATATCCAGTCATTTCCCCAAAATCCATCCTGGTCAACCGTAGCCCAGATCAAGTCAACGGTCCCTGTTGACCCTAACTTGCCGAGCACAACTTGTGACTCGCCGAGTTTCCCGGGATAACATCTACTCGCTGAGTCATTAAGGTGACTCGTCGAATTCATGCGGTCTAGATCGATAATCTAAGGTCGTTTGTCGAGTTTCTTTGCTTGCCACTCGACACGTCTATGAACATCCAACCATTGGGGAAATCTTACTCGACTCGCCGAGTTGTTCCTTCAACTCGTCGAGTTCTAGGTAATCTCCATCCGGCTCTCCGATTTGTTCATCCAACTCGTCGAGTTCATAGCAATATTCATCGGGCTCGCCGAGTTGTTCGTCCAACTCATCGAGTCCGTGCCTGCCTTCATATGACTCGTCGAGTCTCCCCCTGTGACTCGTCGAGTCCTATTAGATCTCAAGCCATACAGACCCTTTTTGAGCCATGCAATGCTTCCAAACTACAGGTCTAGGCTCCTGAGGCATGCTTTCCACGTAAAGTTGCAAACTTTACGTGCATGCAAGGCTTAAAGGCCCTAAAATGGCAAGTCTAAGCTTGGAATGGAGTCATACACTTGAGAGAAGGCACATGCTAAGCTCAACTGATAACTTTATGCATCTTAAGCCCAAAAGGGGTTCAGATCTGAAGTTACAACTTCAGATCCTGGCTTAAACACAAAAGCCCTTTCTTAGAATCCATGCACAAGAGGGTTTTGGGTGGAAATGAGCCAAGAGACACCTTAATACCTTCAGAAAGTGCTCCACAGAAGTAGATCTCTTGAATCCCCACAAGTCCCTTGCTCCTTCTAGCTTGATTCCTCAAGTGATTCCTTCACCAAATCCCTCCTTCAAGCTTTAAAACCACCAAGAAGCACACTCACACTCGAATCGGGGTTTTAGGGAGGTATAGAGCTGTAAAGGGGGGGGGGTGAAGGGAGGCTAATGACCCTTTAAATAGGGTGTAAGGCCCTAGAATCTAGGGTTTCATCTGCCAGCATCTACTCGCCGAGTACCATAATGGACTCGGCGAGTAAATCATTAACCTCGCGCTCCAAACCCGCTACTACTCGACGAGTAGGGTGGCCAACTCGCCGAGTAGGTTTTCAAAAATCCCAAACCGAAATGTTAATATTAATACCTAATGATCAGGGTGTTACACAACTTCAACTATTCTCCATCGCCTCTATTTTGTACCAACAAGTTGAAGAGGGAGATCGAGATGGAAACAGTACACCGTTGTTCTCTTTGGATTTAGGTTTTGCAAGCAGAGCACATCAACCACCTCCATTGCAGGAAAAATATGTGGTTTGCTTTCATGTGTGTTTATGTTTGTTTGTGTTTACAGGTCCTGAATTTCGGCCCTCTATCCATATCCGTCCATAAGAAATCAAATCCATGGCAGAAATTGATTTGATACTTTTCGGGTTGTACTGGAAACCTAAAGCTTGATAAGATTCATCGATCTTTCTCTTCTCTTTTTTCTGCTTTATTTACTCGATTTATTGTTAACATAAATGCTTATATCCACTGTTCATCTTGGTCCAGATGATGACTTCTAAGATTATGCTTTCGTTCATCTATTTCTCTTTTGTTTTGCATATGCGGTAGGTGTAAGGAATGATTCAAAACCATAGAATACGACTACAAAAAGTAAGAAGCCCCACTTTTGAAATCACTCATATCAATCTGTCAGATTCGCAGCTCATTGCCTTATAGGTTAATCTTTTGAACTCAATTTTTTGTATTTGCAATATATTACCAGACCCATTTTATAAATTTGCATCCACAACTAAAGCTTATCATCCCCTAATTTTCCCTATTTATGTGCTCTGAATCTAGAAGTTGATCTTAAATTAATTAACTTTTTTTAAAGCAAGCAAATCTCCATAAATTCCTTGATTTGTATGATGGAGAGGCTTTATTAGCTTAAATTATTTGAAACCTCTTTATATATAACTTGAATTATGGGATTTTAGAAGCTAAACACTCCGATTCAATGACATATTAGGATGACCTGGTGTATTTAATTGCATACATTATTTAAGAACTGGAGTGTGTATCTCTAGTAGTAATTGTAGATTTTAATCATCCAATTTACAATGGCCAAGTAAACCAAAAGTGTACAGTACCATGAGTATTTTCCAAATATCAAGCTTTGGTTTTTCTTTTCTTCCAATTTACCCTTTTACCTGATTTATTGTTGTATGGAGTTTGTTTTCAGAGCTACACTCTACATGAATACATTTTTGAGTTCATACATCCATGTTGGTTTTTTTGTTTCATAGTATAATCATGTTATCATATATATATATATATATATATATATATATATATATATATATATATATATATATATAATCAGGTTACTGTGCATAATTTGGACAAATTTCTTAATTTTTATAATTCTTAACCCTTTTTACTATTCAAATAGCATTTTAAATTTTCGTTTGCAGTACCTAATTAGAAGTTGTTAGGTTGTGCAAGTTGTGAATGTTAATGGGGCTCAAGAAAACAAACGATAAAGTGAATTATATTGGATTTTCATGGAAACTCATCAAGCAAAATACTAGATATTTGCTTAAAGTCAATTATCAAAGAGATCTCTACATTTTTGGAGCACTCTTAGCAATCAGATTGACACCCTTCTTAAGGTATGGTTGAATTTTTTTTAATGGGAGAAGATGATGTTTAGGGTTTTTTTTTATACTTGGATTCAACTAATACTCATACTCAGTTATTATCTTTTTTTTTTTCTAACTTGTAATCATTATTTTTTACGGTTTTGTTTCTTCTTTTGGTTTCTACTTTTGGACTCGATTACACAAAGTACTCAAACGATTCTTTCTTCTTCGAACACAGACAAGGTACTTGTTGTGACATGTTCGCAGATGGTTTGGAGGCTGAACGATGGATGCGACTTGGGTGTTTGCATGAGAACACAATCATACAAGAATCATTAAAGGACGACCGAGTGTTCTCTCGGGACGTCACTCCGTCGATCAAGTTAGTTTTCTGAGAAAGAGAATGGGGGTAATTTTCATAAGAGAGAAGATGGATCCCTTCCTTGAGGCAAAATAGATCCTTTTGTATCTGTTACTAACGGATCGCGGGGACCATGCCTTGTGAGCATGAAACGTGGCCTCCTCTTACTCGGAGAGCTATTCACGCTAACTAACTATCAGGTGACGTCAGTTCTGGGCGTCACCCGAGCTATTTATTGCCTTCTCATTGGCTGTGAGTGAACGAGAAGATCACATTGAATGTTCTTACCATGTGATGAGAAATAAGCTGCTACCCTGGCCTTGGCTTGCTTAGACCAAGACTGGATATTAGCTAAGGTAGTAACGTTTCTGTTACATTTTCCGTTACATTTAACGTGTCCGTTAGGTAACGTTAACAAGTCCCTTAGACCAGTAGGACTCTGCGTTCGTGACGTAGTAGAGTTGTTCTGGTCTACTCACAAATACGTGGCGGGCTGCTATTGATAGCCTATGCTGATGGCAGGGCGAAATTGCCGTCGATCGACGGTTTCATCATGAAGACGGTTAATTGCCCCTTTCTCTGTATTTAAATCTCTTCCTTCCCTGGCACATCTTTTCCACCTGCTACCTTACTTTCTTTACACTTCTTTTTGAAAGAAATCTTTACGTTTTTTCCTCCAAATCTTTCTGTAATGCCTGTAGATCAAGGTTAGTCAATTAGAGACGATAAACATCAAAAATGACTTTTTGATGGAAGATTATTTAGAAGGATTAATCTTAACTAAGTTTTAGTATATGTCACAAGGTTTCCGTGCATATAAAGAACGCCGAAATCCGAGTTATAACGAAGAACTTATGACCTGTCGAAGTTTCACAACAGAACCAGCACGACACAACGCGACGTAAATAGTGAATTTATGTTAGAGCGATATTTGGCCTTAGCGATGTAAATGAAAGTCGTAGAATACATTAAACCGAAAGCATGCATAAAAAGAACGCCTAAATCTGACTTCGTATGAGGAAGTTATGATTTTTCTAAGTTTCGACTTAGCGGTATGCAGCCCGAATACTCGATTTGAGATCGAGTGGTTTTTAGCCGAAACAATCTAAACAAGAATCGAAGATCTCATCAAGGGTAGTGCAACAATAAAAAGACAGATGAAAACGGAGTTCAGATGAAGGAGTTACGAATTTTGAACGGAGTTTTCCTGTCCCGGCCTACTAAAAATAATATATTAATAATATATTAAAATGAAAGTCAAAATTAGCCTACGAAGTCTAAATGAAAGTTGTAGATCTTTTTTTTACCTATGCGTGGATATAAAGAACGTCTAAAACGGAGCTCGTATGCGAAAGATATGAATTTCTGAAGTTCGGGGCACGAACTTCCACCCCTGTCAGAGCTCACGAGGTGAGCATTAAGTGGCTCACGAGGTGAGCAGATGATGGACGTCTTCCAGGGCAAGTGGCCATAACGAAAGCAATGACGTATCAAGCTCACGAGGTGAGAATTAAAAACTCACGAGGTGAGTTTAGCATTTTTCCCCTATAAATATAATTCAAGGGTCAGCCGATTTAGGTTGCTCATCTCTTACTCTCCCACTCTTTATACTCTCTCTAAGCCCTATTTTAACCCCCCGAAGCCCCAGTATCATTCCCGAGACCCGAATCTAGTCCCGAAGCCCGAAGATCCCGAGAAGAAAGATTCCCGAGCCGAAGCTCTGCCCGTGTGAAGCCCGGTTTTGGAGGAAAACATCCCAGTTTCATCGCAAAAGATTATTTTAAGAGACGAGGCGCTGCCCGATCATCTTCTGATCAAGTGAGTGTGTGGTTACTTTCTTCTAACACATAAATATGAAGTATTTGTTATAAAATACGTGCTATGTGTTTATATATTGTTGTTTATTCGAGATGAGTGTGGAATGGATGTTTTATATAGTTTTTAAATGAGTTAAATTGTATATGTATTTTATATCTACAAATATGTTGGGTAGAACATGGGTAGATGAGATAGTTGGTGTGTGATAAAAGGATGAGTTAGATAATGAGATCAAGAGGTTAGTTTTAGATCCGTGAGTAGGGATCAGATCAAGAGGCTAGTTTTAGATCCGTGAGTATGGATTAGACCAAGAGGTTAGTTTTAGATACGGGAGTATGGATCAGGTAAAGAGATAAGACTTGTTATTAGTCCGAGAGTTTGGATTAACACTAAGTTAATTGTCCCTAGTCCGTGAGTATGGATTGGGCACAGTTAATGATCCGGGAGTATGGATCAGATCAGGATTAAGGTATAGTTAACTGTCCCTATTTCGGGAGTATGTATTGGGTACAATTATTGATCCGGGAGTATGGATTAGATCAGGAGGTTAGTTAGAGATTCGTGAGTATGGATCAGGTAGTTTTAGATCCGTGAGTATGGATCAGGGGAAAAGGTTAGTTTTAGATCCGTGAGTATCGATCAGGTGAAAAGGTTAGTTTTAGATCCGTGAGTATGGATCGGGTGAAGAGGATAGTTTTAGATCCGTGAGTAGGGATCGGGTAAAGAGGAAAATTTTAGATACGATAGTTTAGATCGTGTCGTTGTGAGGATCGATGGGGTGGGATAAGAGTTGCCTTTATATGGTGAAATTGTACAATTTTGAATGTTCTATATTTATAAATATATGATATAACATTGTGGGATGAAAACCCTATATGCTCACCAGGCTCCCAAGCCTGACCCACTCAGTTTCCTTTGTATCACAGGTATCGATACAAAGATATATTTCACGGAGAGATTAAAGGAGATGTAAAATCTTTAGTGTAAATAATGTAAGTTCTGTTTATGCTTATGTATCTGTATCGGAACATGACATCCCAAGATTTTGTTATATAATGAAAATACAATTCTTTAAAGAAATGCTTTGATAAATCTTTATCATATTTTGGGAACAAATTCCGCGACTGTTTTCTTTAAAAGATTACTCTGATTTTTAAAAACAAGCATAAACAAATCGGTATTTTCTGGCCGAGAAATTGGGGATGTCACAGTTGGTATCAGAGCATTAGTTTAAGCGAACTAGGAATTTGTAGGAAATTTCTAGACTTAAAGTTAGAATGCTAAGTAATGATTGTGAGGAGTGTGTCTAAAATATGTTACGTAGTACACCTAAATTGACACAAACACTAGTTTATTTTAGGAATGATGCCTAAAATGCTTTTATGTGCTAAATGTTTTGTGTGATAGGTATATTGATGCTATTATTTATTCAGATCTATGGTCTGTTGCCGACCGGATCTGGAAACCTTATGTGTTTAGGATTCTAAGCGTATGACTACGATATTAGAACTAGCATGTAAATATTTCGAGGTGATAAGGAGATTTATACGTTTATCGTAATTAAAGCTTTCTTATCTTAAATTCTCACTTGGTACACCAAATGTCTGCTTGGATGCACAAGAGGTCATGGTGAAGACTCGTAGAGAAATTGAGTAAATGGAGGAAGTGAAGAAGGCTTATGATAGTGGATGACACTTATCAGAAGATATCGTAAGAGTGGTATCTTGCCTTTAGAGTATGTCTTATGAAATAACAGTACGTTTGGAGGAGTACGGTATGTCTGAAGTACACCTTCTATTGGCAGGATGATGGAACGATTGATAAAATTCTTGAAGTTGTCTCATCGTCTGGTAGTTCCATCACCAATCGAGTTGAAGTAGAGTTGATGATTGAAGATTGAGCAATGAAGAAGTCCTAGTAGAGTCTAGGGAAATTGTTTATGATTATTTGGACACATTCATACGTGTTAAATTGTTTTGTGGTTTTAGGAATTGGGGACTGCAAGACAATACTTGGGACGAGTACGAGTAGGTGTGAAAGGTAGTAGATGCATATACTACCGGAAGCACAGGACTCACACTTGGATCAGGGAAAGTCACAAGGTTACCAAGAAGCTAGTGATTGATTCATTTTTATTCGAGTATGTCATTACCCTTGTTTCGGTAGTGACTAGTAAGATGCTTGTTATTCCGACCCTAGTGGTCATATCAAATTGAGTCCGACTACGGTGAGTATGTTACGTGGTTCAGAGAACCAATTTCGAGGTAACATCTGACGTAAGTCAGAAGGTTGAAATTAATACGATTGATTGTATCGCGCTCGTTGTTAATGAAGTTTGTAGCTAGAAATGCTACACGCTGAAATGTGATTATATCACATTAGAATATGAAGGAAGGTATATTCCATTCTGGAATTTAACTCTAAAAGACCTGAGTCTAAGCATTGCATCATGCGATGAGAGGTCATTAGAGCACCACCCATCGGTCTGTTACATTAGATAAAGGAAAGTACTTATCCTAAGAAGAAGAAGGAGTCCTCAATAAGGATTTATTTTGTAACTCGAAGGTTACAATTGAAAGTAGAACATAGTACGAAGAGCAGATGCAAGATTGAGCACTACCTGCTATCGAGAAGTCCAAGAGTTAGATACTCTTTCGAGGAAACATAGAACTTACAGTTATTACCTAGGATGAAGAGATAACGTATGGAATCATTATACAAGTCCTATTTCTTTGATGATTCTGGGACGTAATCATCCTAATGGGGAGATAATTGTAACGCCCGTAGATCAGGGCTAGTCAGTTAGAGACGATAAACATCAAAAATGACTTTTTGATGGAAGATTATTTAGAAGGATTAATCTTAACTAAGTTTTATTATATGTCACAAGGTTTCCGTGCATATAAAGAACACCGAAATCCGAATTATAACGAAGAAGTTATGACCTGTCGAAGTTTCGCGACAGAACCGGCACGACACAACGCGACGTAAATAGTGAATTTGTGTTAGAGCGATATTTGGCCTTAGCGATCTAAATGAAAGTCGTAGAATATGTTAAACCGAAAGCGTGCATAAAAAGAACGCCCAAATCTGACTTCGTATGAGGAAGTTATGATTTTTCTAAGTTTCGACGTAACGGTATGCAACTCGAATACTCGATTTGAGATCAAACGGTTTTTAGCCGAAACAATCTAAACGAGAATCGAAGATCTCGTCAATGGTAGTGCAATGATAAAAAGACAGACGAAAACGGAGTTCAGATGAAGGAGTTATTTTGAACAGAGTTTTCCTGTCCCGACCTACTAAAAATAATATATTAATAATATATTAAAATGAAAGTCAAAATTAGCCGACGAATGGATATAAAGAACGTCAAAAACGGAGCTCGTATGCGAAAGATATGAATTTCTGAAGTTCGGGGCACGAACTTCCATCCCTTTCAGAGCTCACGAGGTGAGCAGATGATGGACGTCTTCCAGGGCAAGTGGCCATGACGAACGCAATGACGTATCGAGCTCACAAGGTGAATATTAGAAACTCACGAGGTGAGCAAGCTCACGAGGTGAGAAAGCTCACGAGGTGAGAATTAAAAACTCACGAGGTGAGTTTAGCATTTTTTCCCTATAAATAGAATTCAAGGGTCAGCCGATTTAGGTTGCTCATCTCTTACTCTCCCACTCCCGATACTCTCTCTAAGCCCTATTTTAACCCCCCGAAGCCCCGGTATCATTCCCGAGACCCGAAGCTAGTCCCGAAGCCCGAAGATCCCGAGAAGAAAGATTCCCGAGCCGAAGCTCTGCCCGCGTGAAGCCCGGTTTTGGAGGAAAACATCCCGGTTTCATCGCAAAAGATTATTTTAAGAGACGAGGCACTGCCTGATCATCTTCTGCTCAAGTGAGTGTGTGGTTAATTTCTTCTAACACATAAATATCAAGTATTTTTTTATAAAATACGTGCTATGTCTTTATAAGCCAGCTTGGGGACCGTGAGGAGGCGTCAGCACGTAGTTCCTCCTGCCATGATTGAAGCCCTAAGTGTCCCATCTAACGAGCATATGGTTGATGGCTTGCGTTACGCTGTTGCCCAAGTGTCGTCTTATTTAGTCGTAGCCACTGAATGCATCTTCGAGACGGAGGCCCTCCATTCTAATTTGGACATGAGTGACATTGAATGTGAAGAATTGAAGGACCAAGTGGTGAAGTTGGATGCCGATAAGAGCGATTTGAGGGCTAGGCAGGAGGCGGTGTTACTTGAGAGAGCGAACTTGGCGGATCAAGCGGCGGAACTAGGGGAATAGGTGAAGGGCCTGAACGATTGTGTGAGGGTCCTGTCATTGGAGAACCCCAGTCTGAGCAAGCGGGTGGCAGAGCTGGAGGTTGACCTGGTGACCGAGAACGCCACGAAGGGAGCGCTGGAGAGGGATATTTCTTGGATCCTAAGCGACGGGCTCAGTCTGGTTATGCATAGGTTGATTGAAAGTCCACAATTCCTCCAAGGCTTGGTTCTTGTAAAAGAAGCTTGTGTTGCGACAGGTGTGGAGCAGGGTAAGAAGATAGTTTGGGAGCAGGTGTCCGCCGGGGAGTTCGACCCAAAGTCGGAGGAGAATGTGGCCGCCAGGACTCCAGAGATGGAAGATGCCCTAGTGACTTTCACGGAGACGGACTTTGCTGGCCATCTTCGCTTGGGCACCCTGGACGTGGTTGGGCTTCGTGATCTCTGTCAGGAGTCTCAGAACGAGGAATCTACCCCCAATGATGATAAGACTTCTGTTGGTAAGTAGCTTTTGTGTTTGGTTTGTTTTGATGTAACTTTTTTGAACAATTTCTCTATTTCTTGCTTTATTTTTTGTATTTGTTGCCCCAGGGGCAGCCTGAAAGGCCTGGAGTCCGGCGACGTTGATAGTATTTATTTTGTATTTGTGGGTATGAATGCTTGCTGTTAACACTCACATTCTTTTATTTGCTTCACGTATGGCTTGTGTTGGCCATCACATGGTATTTACGTAGGGTTTTCTTAGACCCCTGGTGAGAGTTCTCCCGCTAGTGAACTCTTTTTGCTTCACTGAAGCTGGTCTTTGAGAGATTTGTTCTAATCTGCTGCTTAAAGACCTGGGTGTAGCCAAGATTATAATCTTGAGGCTCACCCAATTTTGTTTGCTTTTGGTTGCTTCATGTATGGTTTATGTTGGCCATGACATTGTATTTACTCAGGGTTTGCTTACACCCTTGGTCAAAGTTCTCTTGCTAGTGAACTCCTTTTGCTTTACTGAAGCTGGTATTTGAGAGATTTGTTCTAATCTCCCGTGGAATGTTTATACGCTTATGTTATGTGACTATTTATGTGTATTTGTTGATATGTTTATATGTATACCAAGTTTTGCTCGATGCCGGGCGGGGACCGATGTCGGACACTGACCGATGTCGGGCGGGGACCGATGAAACGAGTGGGGCCCATGATATGTTATTAAGTGATTATGTGTTTATGTGTATGGTATGTGGTAGTTTGGGGAACTCACTAAGCTTTGTGCTTATAATTTTCAGTTTTTGTTTCAGGTGCTTCTTCTTCAAAAGGAAAGGAGCCGACATGATCGCAACGCATCACACTATGATTTCCGCATTATGAGATCTTTAGGATGGTCTAAAGTTGTTCCTACATTCTTATTTCCAAAAGTGAAGTTGATGTATCATATAAAGGCCCAATAAATTTTTTTGTATTGCAAGGAATAAAGAAAGGACAAGAAGGTCATTTGGATTTAAGTAAGGTTTCGTTTCCTAAAATATGGCTTATTTTGAAAGGAGTCTTTATTCATTTTATGTGTTGTATTTTGCTAATTTTAGTTAAACATACAGTTTCTATTATTTTCATTCTTGGGTATTATGAAATTTCTTTTGTGAGTTTTATGAAAATAATACCATTCATTGTAGTACATTTCACTATGTTGTAAAAGTTTTCCATTTTTTCTTATTGTTATGTTTGTATTATTTTCATTCTTGGGTATTATGAAATTTATTTTCTGAGTTTTATGAAAATAATACCATTCATTTTAGTACATTTTACTATGTTGCAAAAATTTTCCATTTTTTCTTATTGTTATGTTTGTATTATTTTCATTATTGGGTATTATGAAATTTCTTTTTAGAGTTTTATAAAAATAATACCATTCATTGTAGTACATTTCATTATGTTGCAAAAGTTTTTCGTTTTTTCTTAATGTTATGTTTGTATTATATACAAATGTAGTGCAGAAAGCCCATTCCCCATTGTATCTAATGTCCATGCATATTCCTATCTTGTATGTATATCACACGTGCGCATTGTATACACTTTTAGTTTATAATATAGGATTTGTTTATGTTTTTTTATTGAGCTACAAATATCAAGCTTTACTTTATATATGTACATTGTTTGATTATTAACATTTTTTAGTAAATTACATGAAATAATCAACTTTATATGAATGCTTTATGATATAACTATAATTGTGTAGATTTGTCATAGATAATGTTATAAGTGAAACAAATGAAAGTAGGATGCTATAAAAGAAAATAGAATCAATTCATCTCTTAACAATGTAAAATTTTTTTTTTATCATCATCTTTATTACATTTCTTTTTTCAATTCCATTTTTTCCAAAAACATCATATTGTAATTGAAGTACTATAATATGAAAAGTGAAAATGAGGTGCCATATAAACAAATAAATGAAGATACATTGTTTTTTACTTGATAGTTTTTTTTTTTTTTTTTTTGTGTGTTTTTTATTAGAAGGGTAATATAATCATTAATTTGCAACAAGGACCTCAATGTTATAAAAACCGTAGATATAGACCATAATTGCAAGAGAATATATTATGTTGTTTAACACTTTCCTATACATATTCTTTTTACAACGTATGCATCTTTGTGTAAGAAATACATTTTCTTACTGAGCTAATGATGCTATGTTGCAATGCTTGATCACAACTTGGTATGGTATAAAAGAAACCGACAACAGTGATTTTAGGGAATGCATGTACGTTTTTCTTTTGACAACTAAAGTGTTTGCATGAATAAACCATTATTGATGACAGACTACTACATATAATAGATGTTATACCGAGAACAAATAAAAGTAAGATGTTATAAAAAAAAAAGTGAAATGTATATATTTTTTTATATCAGTCAAATCGGCCACCAGACGAGTATAACTCTAGTTTATGTGTCTTTAAGACACATGTTATAACTAAATATAAATTGGGCCTAAGAGGGTCTAGGTGATAAAAATTAGGTTTTTGCGCAATTTATTTATTAATAAGTTATTTTGGTGAGTTATTAACCGGGTATTTTTTAAGAGATTACTGTCGTTATTGTAATTTTCTCATCAAAAGGTAATTCTTCAGACAGAGTATTTAAAGAAAAAAATCAGTAAGAGTTTTCTTTTTGAAATTTTTTGTGAAAGAAAGTGGCAATCAAGGAGGATTCCATGATTTAAGTTTATAGGTTATCCAGATAATCGTTGAGGTAAGATTCTCTCATAGTTTTATTTAGTTTTACGTTAGAATTTGGAAACCATGGGAGAAAACAAACATTTTAATGGAGGAGTTTATTTATTGGATTAGTGGCATGTATTGGTGTTATAAACACGTATCTTAGTGTTTTGTTGGGGTTCGTTTGTGCCAAATTATCCCAAAACCTTAGAAATCGACAATTTGTTGATTTAGCTTTTGTAAGTGCACCTGAGGGGAGGGGCAAACGGTAATATCAGTTTTAACAAATAGTGATAATTCCTTAAACACTCCAAAAAAAATTTATAAAAATAAACATAACACTTTGATTTATATAAAAATCACTTACAAAGTAGTAGTGAAAAAACGTCATCTTATTGTGATAGCTCGTTGAATCGATAATAAAAATGTTATGATGGTCGTTGTTGATTTATTTTAAATAGAATAATTTTAATAAAAAGCTTTATATACTTCATCGAAGATTATAATACTATCTTAGGATATCATAAGGTTGTAACAGCATGTCCAATGCATAATTTTTTTTAAAGACATTGTATTTGTCAACTATATTTTCAATTAACAAGTTGATAAAAAAACTTTTACCCAAGTATATAAAATTTTGTATAAAGCTTTTGTATCTTTTGAGAATGACTTACATGATAAAAAGCTTTTTGTTAAGAGGTCAATAATTCTTTAAATGACATAAAGAATTTTACATTGGAGCTGCTCTCGCTATAATTTTCTGGGTAGATTTAGATTATTCGTCGGCCACTTTATGGGATACCTTTTCGACGTGTATTGATATCCTTATTAATATTCTTAGTATAGACAATTATTTTGCGATGATCCAAATGAACATTATTGGCTTTGCATATCAAAATAATATTGTTTATAGCATAAACGATTATGGATAAGCTTTTGGATTTTATAAAGTATGACAGAGTGTGCATAATGTCAAATAAAAACTAAATGTGGATACAAATGATAAGATTTGGAGATTGGATTGCCAACTCAAATATGAGTGTAGGCAAGTTTGGGTTTATTATCTTGTTTAAGTAAATAAAGACAAAATAATAATATCTTATTAATATTTATGATATTTTTATTTTTATTTTTATAGTTAAGTAAACGTTTTTATTAAATGTATTGTTATACATGTCTTACTGATGCCATAGTTAAGAAAAATTAAATTCTCTCATACCTTTTATACGTACAATTATTCCTACCCATTAAAATTACGAAAAATCACCATTCAATTTTATATTATTTGATATATTCCTAATATAACCTTAATAAGTTAATTTAAAAAATATGAAATGATGACTCTTGTCATAATTTTAATGGGTAGAAACATTTGTAGGAATCAATTTAATTTCTCCATAGTTAAACTTTAGTTGCTATTCTACCAGTTGTTTGTGTGCTAAGGGAATAAAGATCGAAAAGTCAAAATTACTGATTAATATAATACGATTTTTATCGGTTGTTATGTGTCTAGCCGTTTTGGGTTTGAGTTGGCATCTCCAGCAAAAATCACATAGATATCATGATTTAAAATTTATTTAAAAGCTTTTAGCATCCTAATAGATATCATGTCGAATCTTATTTCTAAATGGTCTAGGATATTTTATTGATGTGCCATATGCAACCAACATTGTAGAGACAATATTATCATGTTTCGTATCCTTATAAGGAGAATCCAATAAAATTCACCTCAAACCATCATTATAAGACTTATTTAACAATGTTTTTTCATATCCACAAGAGGAATTTTTCCATAAAGTGTGCAAGGGATAAATTTGGGTGAGTTGACCAACAAAAATGATCCTATTTGTCGATGATGCCCGCTCAAACCAAAAACTAACTAGACTTGTAATTTGAAAAATGATATGCCTTTAAATGAGCAATAAAAGTTATACCCTTATTAATATAAGATTAAATTAAAAAAAAAAATAGTCATTCTGAGTTGTCTGGAAAGTGGAAATTGCACTCGTGGTCTAATTCTTTTTTAACTACATTGTCCCTAACTTTGGACTTGTTACTGTTTTCGTTCCTTGTCTATATGTATTAATTAACTTACAAAATAAAGTAAAAATAACCAAATTGGCATTTGCATAAAAATCATGTAATTGTTGGAAAAACATGATAATAAGTTATGATTGTGAAATATTTTCTTAAACTTTTTTTAGGTTGATTGTATTCGTTAGTAAGTTTAGTGAATAATAATTCCTATTTTTTAGCATTTGATTACAAATTTTCAACAATGTTATAAAATTATCAAATTAAAAAAAGTTCTTCAACTGAAATTAATTCACTAATGATTATTGAACAAGCTCTCAATAATTATATGAGAATTACATTCATATACAAATATATATACCAGAAGTGATTTTATGTCACTTAACATCTATTAGGAAGTCAATAACATTATTAGCCACTTTAGTTAATTTAACATCCAATTAATTTATGCAAGTAATCAACATATCATTTAATCATCTAAATCATAATTGAGGTCATCAAATTCAAAAGGATTAAAACAACAGAATTTGTTTTTTATTTTTTATTATAGAAATCATATGTATAAAAAGAAAAAAGAAACATAATCGACAACTTGAATAGCAAGTTATAATCATTCACATGATTATAAACCGGATATCAACATCGATGATTTAACCGTTTGAAAGGGCTAAACCACCAAAAATTATATAATAATTATAAAAAAACTAAAATTACTAATTAAAAAAAATCAAAACTAAAAAAATCTTCATTTGTTTTCTTTGTCTCGCTGTGATGCGTGCGTATAGCCCCCAAAATAAAAAGAAAAAGAAAAAGAATGCCTTAAACACCTTTTTGATTTTCTTGTATTTTTTAATTGTTTTTTATTTTGTTAATTGTCATACTTTCTTCTAAGTTCTAACTTCATTGCCACGTTTTATTCAGAAAAACATTGATCTTGGGCTGTTTTTAATTTGCAAACGTGGGCCCAAAGAATAGACTAAATTTATTGGGATTTAATATAAATCACTTGGGCTGCCATATTGATGTTTTATGGACAAGGTTTATGCTGATGTTCACGATGCCAAACTACACCATATTTGGACCAAATCTAATATCCACCATTCAGATTAAAGATTGAGGTAGAAAGACATCTGCAAGATTTCAGTTTAATAGGACTATGTTTACCTGTCGATCTAATCATTTGATGAAGACTACGCATTGCTGCTAAAAGTGTTTGGTGGTTGTCGAGGCCAACACAAATAATAACCTTAAATATTACACACTAAAATAGTGTATAGTGGTAAAACGATCAAATCAACGGAGATTTGTTTAATTTATAACTCTATGAAAAATCTCTTTGTAAAAATATTTGTAAAATGACGATAAAAATAAAATGGGGGGGGGGGGGGGGGGGGGGGTTTGGTGTTTTGAAATACTTGAAACAAACTAGAATTAACTATGATTTAAATAGACAAATGCAATAAAAATAAGAGTTTGATGTAAAATCAATAAGGGAGAGATGGTTGACTTAAAGTTTCCTCACTTTGACTTTTGATGAACATATCATTAGAATCCAATGGTGCAATACTTTGATTTAAATCCTTAATTTGGCTATAGTAATCCAAGGAGCTTGAGATTACCTAGACTTTTCTTAATTGTTGAAATGGCTAGAGAAGCTCATAACAATTTCCTTAGTCAAAGTCACTAATTTCAAATAGCATGTAATTAGTAAAAGTCAACTAGCATTAAGAACCAAAAAGTCACCAAATCCAAGAGGGGTCAAATGCTTTCACCACCATGTTAAAGGAAATGTTTTTATGATTGTGTGAAGCAAAAACAACACAAAAATCATTTGTTGCTTGCTAATTTGAGGATCATTTACTTAATCAATAAATTAGTCAACTAATCACCACAACATATTTAAACTCATGAATAAAAACATACTAGTAGTGATAATATGATGAAACAAAAACATTTCCATAAAGATTTAAGAACAAGTTCATGGATCCTTCAACATCCAACAAAAGTTCAAAGGATTCAACAAAAAGTCAACCAAGATTAGTTTAGCCAAGCATGGCTAAACTCAAAGAAACTAAGTTAGAGTAAATTGTACCAAACATTTTACAATAATCAAGAGGTGAAATCAAGATGTTCTTGAGGTGTTCTTGGCCTTCAAAAGCACCCCAAACTCCAGAGAGAACAAGTCAAACTCGGACCTTCAAGATAAGGCTGAAGAGGCACAACAACCTTCCCAATATAGAGCTCTAGATAAAATCCCGAAATTGCCCTTGTCAGGAATCCACGCGGGCCGCGGGTAATCTTACGCGGGCCGCGGGCTTCGACGACATTTTTGGGCTTCTTCAAGTTTTGGGCCCCCCACAGCTAATCCATTGGCCCAGTTCGAATCCAATCAGCTCCTAGCCCATTTTTCTTCAATTAAAGCCCAATTTGTCTATCCACATCACTCAAAACTTCTGCAAACTCCCAAATATTGATCTTGCACACTCAAGAATTCTCCCGCGTCTTTCAAATTTAAAGCTCAATTCTTTCAAGCCTTCAAGCAATTGACAAGTCCACCCCATGAATCACCTTCATAGCCATCAAGCACGAAATCCACAATTCCCTTCAAGCCCAATCGCCTCCCAAGAGTGCCGCCTCGCTAGTTTCCAAGAAAATCTGCAATAATGCTCAAGAAACTAGAAAGTACCCCGAAATGGTCATAAAAATAACAAAAGGGAAAATATGAATGGAAGTTAACTAAAATGCGAATGAAATGTGCTAAAATAAACTATAAAAAGAAGTAAATAAAATGAAGCTATCAAATCACCCCAAGCTTAAACCTTACTTGTCCTCAAGTAAGACAAGACTAAATGAACTTGGGACGAACTACCCTATAAATAAAAAGAATGGATAGAACCATGGAACATGTTCGATGTTAGTCAACATGGTCAGAATTGATCTCGCTGCTGTCTCACAACTTTTTCATCTGATGACAATGGGACCATAAACCACAGCCAGGACAACTCCTCTAGGTGAATAAGGAGGGATGGTCAGTCGTAGTCTTAATGGAACATGCATACAATGAAGAACATCTGTAGTAGGGAGAAAGCAACTGGATGGGCTCGGATGGAGCTCTTCTTTAAGTGCACACTTTGTTCTCACGTTTTCCGGTTTCTCTCATGTGTAACTAGGTTTAATCGCTCGGGCACCGTTGTAGGAATCGGTTCACTTAGTGTTGGCCCAAACCTCCCGTAGTATCCGACTCGACAGTCTCTCTAACATCACCAATTTGCGAAAAAAAACAACTTAATCTATATACAATAAAACAGACCTATACAAATGAATATCAAACGCCGGGTGACCAAGATGTTGGGAAATTTGTTCAATAATTGAACCGGCCACCTATCTAAGATAGTTGCAACTGAAAATTTGCATGCTTTTTTTTGATACTTGAAGGTAATGTATTAACTATCGAAATTTTTAACAAGAAACCCTTTGACTCAAAATTTGGTTCCCAAAGGTGTGTAAGTGGAACCGAAAGGGTAATGATATAATCCGAATGGCCTAAGTGTGAAAATGACCATGTGTGGAGCATAAAGATGTAATGTAATCTCCTTTTCAAACTTGTAGTTTTTCAAAGATAATGAAAATGTCCAAATGTGGACTAAAAGACTCTCTAAAATTCTAAGAAAATCGCAAAAAGATATGGTGATGTAAAGAGACCGGATATGGATTCTACTCGGGGACAAGCACCAATGCTTCATCCTAACAGTTCAAACATGATCAAGTGTGATCCTCTCGGCGGTAGTGACCGCAAGGCTAAGAACATCCATTGTTATAGTATATCCTACAGTTGTTAGTATTGTATGCATAATTTTTCATGAAACTACCTGGCCATGATTACTTATCCCTTTAAGCTACCAGCATCTGATCCCAAGTATGAAATCCCAAACTGCAGCCAATGGTCCCGGTTCGATGGGTGAGATAGCAACAAGATCCTGGACCAATAATGATACAATAATTGTGAGCTTGTTCCATGGTATCCAAGAGAGGTGAGAATAAACAGACAACAAAAATGCATGAATGCTAATGCCTTAGGCTAAATGTTATGCAAAAATATAAAAGGTGAAAAAGAAGAAAATAAAATCTTTTTGGAATTTTAAATAAATAAAAAAAATGAATGAAAATTAGCTTAATACTAAAACGTTATGCAACCTAGTTAAAAATGCACGAAAAAGTAAAAGATAAGGGAAATGCCCCACCCCAAGCTTAAGAACAAGCATTGTCCTCAATGCTTAGGGAAAGGGTGGAAAGGACCTAAATCGGAGGGTCGGGCTGCGGGAAATGCCCGTGGCGATAATGGTAGTCCCATATATCTTGGACCTGGCGGGAAATGGGAGGGAAGGACTGCTCCAATCGACCAACGCGACTCGCCACATCTTGGATGGCTCTTGTATTCTCTTGCGTTTGGGTATTGATGCGCTGCACCGTGGAGAACATTGTGGCAAATTGGTCAAAGAACGTAGGGGGGAAATATGGTGGGACTTCGTGTCCCCCCCTGCTGCTGCGGCTGAAACTGAGGCTCGGCGAATTGCTGTGCAGGCTGAAATTGGTCATCCTCATCATCTACAGGTGGAGGGTAGTCTGATGGAATGATCCATTGCTCGGGATCGGTCGGCTCAAAACTCCCTATATACTCATGGGGGAGAATGAGGTATGGTTGGTTGTCAAGGATCCACATGGGACCGACGACCGAATCCCGGATGAGTTGCATTTGGCGAAGTGCGTTGTCGTCAAGGCTAGAGGGGCCGGAAGCCTTCTCGAATGGAAGAGTAGAGATATGAAGTTGAAGCGGTGGCTGGGATGCAATGAGGGTGATTAATCCCCCAATGAAAATGTCTCCTTTGTCCATAGTTGTGAGGTTGTAACACTTGGTGAAGAAAAAGGAGGCAAAATCAGGACCGTTCTCACGAGTCATGCACCAAAGAAAAAATAATTCCGCCTTTGAAATTTGTCCCACTTCGGAGCGGGCGAAAATGGTGCATGTGAGAACTCGATGCGCTAGGTGCAAACATGGGTGGATTATGGAGGAGGCCTTTGACGAAGACGATGAATATTGTGGCTCGTTGGTAATTTGTTGCCAAAAGTAATGCTCATTGAAGTTTTCGGGCCATGGGACATGTTGGTAATATAGGTTGTCCAATGGAGTGCCCATCAGTGCGTTCAAGACCCGATGCGGTAGAGATCGTTTCTCACCGAGCATTTGGAAGGTGACAGTTTGGGCTTCCTCCTCGGGATTGAATGTGACAAGAAATTCCAAGGTGGGTTCAACATAGGTGGCGGCGCGGTTATAGAGGAATTGACTCCACCCGATGTTGTTAAATAACGCTTGGACTCCATCAAGCACCCCAAGACTAGCAAAAGATTCCCTATGGAGGAATTTTGTTGACTTGACTTGAAGCTTATTTGAAACGAGAAAATCATAAGTTTTACGATCCTCGCGATTCAACAAACAAAACGGGGGATCCTTGGATTTTCCTTTCGACCCTCCTTTAGAGGAAGTTGCTCCCGTCCCCGTTTTTGCACGCTTTGACATTTAATCGGGACAAAATTTTACCAATAATAACTTTCAGCCACAACAAAGGCACACAATACCAACAACAAATGGGAAATTGGGATGTAAACAATCAAGTTAAAGGAATGAGATTACCCAATTTCTTAGACCCGGGATGAACTAGTGCCACCAAAAAGATTTCGTCAAGACATACCCCAAGATTGCAATTTTGCTCTGTATTTGACGCTTTAATCACTAAAACAACCCCACAAACTAGCTTCAAGATGACTTTCCGGCGACTACCGTGGCGGCACCCGGAATTAGACCGAAATTTTTCGTGAGTTTTTGTGGAAAGATTGGTATTGTCAGAAAGCCCTTGATGAGAGAAACAAAACCCCGTGCTTGGATTCTCCAATGGTGGCCGAAGTTGGCCGGAAAACGTGAAAGAAGGTGGTGGTGGCGCCCGGAATTCCGGCCACAGATCGGACCGGAATTTGGGTGGGGTTTGTAGAGGGTGAAAAATGGCGAAGAATGGCGGTGGTTTCACGGGATTCCGACCGGTAGAACTCCGGGAAAATGGATTTTTGTGAGAAGTGGGTTTAGTGTTCTTGAGCTTCTAGAGAGAGAATGGAGGAGTTTGTTAGGTTAGAATGAAGAAGAAGGGTGTTGGAGGTGTTTAATCCTTGGTTAAGGAAGGTCAAATTCGGGTCAATGTTGTTCAACTCATTAAACCATTGGTCAACGAAAGTCAAGGCAGTTCACAGCTCCAAGGAAACAGTCAAGCGACCAACACGCGGGCTGGGCGCGGGCCGCGTGCTGCCCGCGTCTAGTTCCCAGAAATGGACCTGTCCAACAGCGAACAAGAAAGGAAGCTGCGCGGGTGGCACTCGAGCCGCGGGCAAGCCGCGGGAACTGATTTGCTCGAAAAGTTTTCCAAGTGCTTCGAAAATCCACGCGGGTCAGGCGCGGGCCGCGGGCTGGCTGCGGGTACTGAATGAAATTTGAGCTTTGGCCTACGCGGGCTGGACTCGGGCCACAGGTTGGCCGCGTCTAATTGCTAGAAAACCTTCTGAACTTTCTGACCTTCCACGTGGGCTGGGCTCGGGCCGCTGGCTGGCCGCTGGTGCTGTTCAACAATCTGATCTTTTGACCTAAGCGGGCCGTGGGCAATCCTTCATGCATCTTACGCGGGCCGCGGGTATGCCTGCACATCAAAAATGAGATTTTTCCAAAAAAAAACTTGATTTTTAAGCCAAAACGATCCCCGTAAGGCCCGGTATCAAAATTTTGACAAAATTTGGAGTAAAACGGGGAACGATTGGTGAAACCTTTCAAAAATTTATTTTGAATCCCAAAAAAAAACGCTTTGCAAAATGATTTATTAGAATTTCAATAATGGTGAAAGCACATTGCTTTCCAAAAATGCCCTTCTTTAACGTCTTTGGCGAGACGTCCTCCTAGCTTTCTTCAACACATCGGGACATCCAAATGGATGATTTCAAGGGCATTAGCACTGAAACCTTCATAGAATGGCTTCAACCGGTGCCCATTGACTTTGAAAATTTGTCCCGTCTTTTCACTTTGAATTTCCACCGCCCCATGGTCAAAGGTCTTAATCACAACAAAAGGTCCAATCCATCTTGACCTTAGCTTGCCTGGAAATAACTTCAATCGTGAATGGTATAGTAAGACCCTATGCCCCGTTTCAAAATGCTTCCGGGTGATGGACTTGTCGTGGAAGAGCTTCGTTTTCTCCTTGTAAATCCTTGCGTTTTCATAGGAGTCGTTTCTCAATTCTTCTAGCTCTTGGAGTTGAAGTTTCCTATGCCTTCCCGTCTCGTCAATGTTGAAATTGCATTGTTTGACTGCCCAAAATGTGCGGTGCTCTAATTCGACGGGAAGATGACATGGTTTTCCAAAAACCAATCTGAAGGGCGACATTCCTATCGAGGTCTTATAAGCGGTCCGATAAGCCCGTAAGGCATCGTCTAGTCTCAAACTCCAATCCTTCCTTGTCGGATTCACCGTTTTCTCTAGAATAGACTTCACTTCACGATTCGAGACCTCCGCTTGACCATTCGTTTGAGGGTGGTAGGCGGTAGAGACACGATGGGTCACGTTGTACTTTTTCAATAAAGCTTCCATCATTTTGTTTCAAAAGTGCGTCCCTCTATCACTAATCAAAGCCCTAAGCACACCAAATCTCACAAACACATTAGATTTTAAAAACTCGATAACCGTTTTGGCATCATCCGATCTTGTGGCTTTGGCCTCAACCCACTTAGAAACATAGTCAACCGCGAGCAAGATGTAAACGTTGCCAAACGAAACAGGAAATGGGCCCATGAAATCAATCCCCCATACGTAAAAAATTTCACAAACCAGGATTGGATTTTGGGGCATTTGGTTCTTTTGGGAAATGTTTCCCGTCATTTGACACCGTTCACAACTTTTGCAAAACAAGTAGCAGTCGCGTGACATGGTTGTCCAAAATAGTCCACATTCAAGAACCTTTCTCAAGTTTCGGCTAGGTCCGAAGTGTCCCCCACAAGCAAATTCATGACAGAATTGCAAAATAGATTGATGCTCTTGTTGGGGTACACATCGCCTAATGATTTGATCGAGACAATGTTCCAACAAATAAGGCTCATCCCATACATAGTATTTTGCATCACTTTTGAGCTTGTCTTTTTGAGCACGTGTGAATGTGTCGGGATACCTTTTTGTGACCAAAAAGTTAACGATATTGGCATACCAAGGAATAGATTGAGTAAGGGAAAAGAGATGCTCATCCGGAAACTCGTCCCGCAATGGGAGAGGAGTTTCATTTGAAGTGATCCGGCTTAGATGATCGGCCACGAGGTTCTCGCATCCGCTCTTGTCCCGGATTTCCAAGTCAAATTCTTGTAACAGTAGGATCCACCAGATGAGTCTCGGCTTTGCATCTTTCTTTGTCATCAAGTACTTGAGAGCCGCATGATCTGAATACACTATGACTTTGGTGCCAAGTAGATATTGCCGAAACTTCTCCAAAGCAAACACTATGGCTAATAGCTCCTTCTCCGTGGTAGAGTAGTTGCTTTGAGCATTGTCTAGTGTCCTTGATGCGTAATAGATCACGTGGGAGGCCCTCCCATTCTTTTGACCCAAAACGGCACCTATCGCATAGTTGCTTGCATCACACATGATCTCAAAGGGGAGATCCTAATTTGGTGCTTGCATAATGGGAGCGGATGTAAGCAACTCTTTGAGCTTGTCAAAAGCTTCTTTGCACGCCTCGTTGAACTCGAAATCAACCTCCTTTTGCAAGAGTTGGCACATTGGTCTTTTTATCTTTGAAAAATCCTTGATGAACCTTCGGTAGAAACCTGCATGGCCCAAAAAAGAACGAACTTCCCAAACACAAGTCGGGTAAGGTAAGCTTTGAATAACATTAACTTTGGCCTTATCTACCTCAATTCCTTTTTTAGACACAATGTGACCCAAAATGAGACCTTGACTCACCATGAAATGGCATTTTTCAAAATTTAGAACCAAATTTGTTTCAATGCATCTTTTTAAAATTTTGGTGAGATTGGTCAAACACTCTTGAAAGGAGTTGCCATATACCGTGAAATCGTCCATAAAAACCTCAATTATGTTTTCAACGTATTCCGAAAAGATACTAACCATACAACGTTGGAAAGTGGCCGGGGCATTACACAATCCGAATGGCATTCTACGGTATGCGAAAGTGCCAAATGGACATGTAAAAGTTGTCTTTTCTTGGTCATCCGGTGCCACCGGGATTTGGTGAAAACCGGAATACCCGTCTAGACAACAATAATGAGATTTCCCTGCTAACCTTTCTAACATGTGGTCGATGAAAGGCAATGGAAAATGATCATTTCGTGTGCTTGCATTGAGTTTGCGGTAGTCAATACATACTCTCCACCCGTTTTGCACACGGGTGGGGACCATCATACCTTTGTTGTTTTCGACCACCGTGATTCTCGTCTTCTTTGGAACGACTTGCACCGGGCTCACCCACTTGCTATCCGAGATTGGATAGATCATCCCCGCATCTAGGAGCTTCAAAATCTCTTTCTTGACCACCTCCATCATTGGCGGATTCAACCTTCTTTGTGCGTCCCGTCTCGGCTTGCATTCATCCTCCATTAAGATCTTGTGCATACAAGTGGAGGGGCTCAAACCCTTGATATCCGCAATCGTCCAACCCATGGCTTCTTTATGCTCCTTCAATACCTTGATGAGTTGTTCTTCTTCAAATTCGATTAAGTGAGTTGAAATGATAACTGGAAGGGTTTCATTCTTTCCCAAATAGGCATACTTCAAGTGTTGAGGTAAGACCTTCAATTCCAATTCGGTGGTTGAACAAGGGATGGAGGCAATTTTGTATGAGTTGGGGGCAATTCAACTTGCTTGACATCAAATCTTGTGGATTTCTTCGTCTCCATTTTATTTACCAACTTCTCAACTTTCGGATCCAAAGAATAAAGTTTTAATTGCGCGGCTAGCTTCCCACAATCGAATCCTTTGCTTAAGATCATTTCCAACATATCACCGTTAGATAACTCGAACAATTCTTGAGTAATTGGCTCGACAACATCAACAAAGTACAAAGATGAAACATCACTAGGATATCTCATGGCATCATAAATATTAAAACTTATTGTTTCACCATCAAACTCCATTGTCAAACTTCCCGCATACACATCGATCTTCGTCCTAGCTGTCTTCAAAAACGGTCTCTCAAGCAAGATTAGAGCCGATTTGGAGGACACTTGCTCATCTAGATCAATCACATAGAAATCCGCCGGGAAGACCAATTGGTTCACTTGCACTAGGACATCTTCTAAAACGCCTCTAGGAAAGACACTTGATTTATCCGTAAGAGAGATTATGACACCGGTTTCACTTAAGGGTCCGACATTCAATGATTCATACACCGAATAGGGCATGACATTGATAGAGGCACCAAGATCAAGCATAGCACTACTAAAAGTGACATCTCCAATCTTGCAAGGAACCGTGAACATTCCGAGATCTTTGCATTTGGGTGGAAGTTTCCTTTGTAAAACCGCGGATGCGTTTTCATTCATCAAAATTTTCTCATTTCCTTTCAACTTCCTCTTGTTGGTGCAAAGTTCTTTCAATAACTTTGCATATCTCAGAATTTGCTTGATCGCATCAAGTAGAGGGATGTTTACTTCCACCTTTCGGAAGGTGTCCAAAATCTCTTTCTCCTCCATATTCTTCTTTGAAGTTGCAAGTCGGGAGGGGAACGGTGGTTGAGTGGCTATTGGTGTTACTAGAGGGGTAGACTTCTTTGGAACTCCGGCTTGTGCATCGTTCTTGACTGTAGGTTCTTCAATGGGAATGATCTCTATTTATTCCTCTTCTTCCCTTGGCTTCTTCTTTGAATTACTTTCTCCGGCTTGTTTGCCACTTCTCAAGGTCACCACATTGACATTTGGGTTCTTTTCGGTTTGAGAAGGGAGTTTACCACGGGATTCCAACTTGCTTATAGATGTAACTATATCTCCTATTTGTGCTTCAAGGTTGGAGATACCAGTCCTTGTCTCTTTTTGGAATTGTTGGGTACTAGTGGCTAGATTTGACAATGTATTCAAGAGACATTCCGGAGCTACTTGGTTGAGATTGAGGAGGTTGTTGATGATGATGTGGAGGGTGCAGTTTGGGTTGATAGTGTGGTTGCTGATGTTGGTATTGAGGTTGTGGTGGTGGATAGGACGGTCTAACCAATGCATTTTGAGGCAATGGTCTTGAGTTGTAGCTCATGTTGGGATTTGGCTTCCAACTCGAATTATATGCATTCTGGTAACCGGATGGTTTGTTGTGGTAGTTTTGGAACTCTCCCGTGGCATTCACATGTTCCGCATCTTCTTGAAGGACGGGACACATATCCGTAGGATGTCCCATTGTTGCACATATTCCACAAACCATCACTTGTGGAGTTTGTCCCATGGCTAGCTTTTGGACAACGGAGGTTAGATCTTTTATTTGAGACTCAAGATTTGATGTTCCCACTTCATTGACTTTGTGTTGTGTGTCTCTCTTCATGTCTTGGCATGGGCCAAAATGTTGTGAATTTGCGGCTATGGTGTTGAAAAGTTGTCTTGTTTGTTGTGGGGTTTTACTAAAGACATCTCCACCACTTGAGGCATCAACTAGTCTTCTCTCCATTGGCAACAATCCCTCATAGAAGTGTTGAATGAGGAGTTATTCCGGAATTTGGTGTTGTGGGCAACTATAACACAAGTTGTTGAACCTCTCCCAATAATCATGAAAAGTCTCATTTGGACCTTGGCGGATTCCACAAATCTAATTTCTAAGACTTGAGACTCTTGAGGCGGGATAGAATTTATCAAGGAAAGCTCTTGCCATGTCGGTCCATGAATTGATCGACCCCAGTGGAAGATAGAATAACCAATCTTTTGCTCTATCGGCCAATGAAAAGGGGAATGCCCTTAGCTTGATTTGGTCATCGGTTGACCCTTGTGGCTTCATGCTAGTGCAAATAATGTGGAACATCTTCAAATGCTTATGAAGGGCTTCATTCTCCAATCCATGAAAAGTTGGTAGATGATGGACTAAACTTGACTTCAACTCCGAGCCTCCTTCCAAAACCGGGTAATTGATACCGGTTGGAGTTTGTGTAACATCGGTCTCCATCATTTGCCTCAAAGTTCTTTCGGGAACTTCTCCTCCGTCCGCCATTGCAATTGGTTCAATAATGGGTGGGTTTTGTTGTAGGGGTGGTGTTTCGAGAATTTCTTGGCGAGGGTCGGGACTAGAATCGGGTTCTATATCACTTAATGAAGCGGTTTCAACCTTCGGGTCCCCGTGGGGGTTAGAAGTTTGACCACGTTCAACTCGTTTTTCCTTAGCCAAACGCCTTGCTTCTTTTTCGATTTCTGGGTTGTATCTCTAGTCACCTGTACGCTGAGATCTGGGCATAGAGAAACAAATTGATTAAAAATAAACCAATCCCCGGCAAAGGCGCCAAAAATTTGGTGGTTCTCGAGGCCAACACAAATAATAACCCTAAATATTACACACTAAAATAGTGTATAGTGGTAAAGGGATCGAATCCACGGAGATTGGTTCAATTTATAACTCTATGAAAAATCTCTTTGTAAAAATACTTGTAAAATGACGATAAAAATAAAATGGGGGGCTTTGGTGTTTTGAAATACTTGAAGCAAACTAGAATTAACTATGATTTAAATAGACAAATGCAACAAAAATAAGAGTTTGATGTAAAATCAATAAGGGAGAGATGATTGACTTAAAGTTTCCTCACTTTGACTTTTGATGAACATATCATTAGAATCTAATGGTGCAATACTTTGATTTAAATCCTTAATTTGGCTATAGTAATCCAATGAGTTTGAGATTACCTAGACTTTTCTTAATTGTTGAAATGGCTAGAGAAGCTCATAACAATTTCCTTAGTCAAAGTCATTAATTCCAAATAGCATGTAATTAGTGAAAGTCAACTAGCATTAAGAACCAAAAAGTCACCAAATCCAAGAGGGGTCAAATGCTTTCACCACCATATTGGAGGAAATGTTTTTATGATTGTGTGAAGCAAAAACAACACAAAAATCATTTGTTGCTTGCTAATTTGAGGATCATTTACTTAATCAATAAATTAGTCAACTAATCACCACAACACATTTAAACTCATGAATAAAAACATACTAGTAGTGATAATATGATGAAACAAAAAACATTTCCATAAAGATTTAAGAACAAGTTCATGGATCCTTCAACATCCAACAAAAGTTCAAAGGATTCAACAAAAAGTCAACCAAGATTAGTTTAGCCAAGCATGGCTAAACTCAAAGAAACTAAGTTAGAGGAAATTGTACCGAACATTTTACAATAATCAAGAGGTGAAATCAAGATGTTCTTGAGGTGTTCTTGGCCTTCAAAAGCACTCCAAACTCCAGAGAGAACAAGTCAAACTCGGACCTTCAAGATAAGGCTGAAGAGGCACACCAACCTTCCCAATATAGAGCTCTAGATAAAATCCCGAAATTGTCCTTGTTAGGAATCCACGCAGGCTACGGGTAATCTTATGCGGGCCGCGAGCTTCGACGACATTTTTGGGCTTTTTCAAGTTTTGGGCCCCCCCACAGCTAATCCATTGGCCCAGTTCGAATCCAATCAGCTCCTAGCCCATTTTTCTTCAATATTTCTTCAATTAAAGCCCAATTTGTCTATCCACATCACTCAAAACTTCCGCAAACTCCCAAATATTGATCTTGCACACTCAAGAATTCTCCCGCGTCTTTCAAATTTAAAGCTCAATTCTTCCAAGCCTTCAAGCAGTTGACAAGTCCACCCCATGAATCACCTTCATAGCCATCAAGCACGAAATCCCCAATTCCCTTCAAGCCCAATCGCCTCCCAAGAGTGCCGCCCCGCTAGTTTTCAAGAAAATCTGCAATAATGCTCAAGAAACTAGAAAGTACCCCTAAATGGTCATAAAAATAACAAAAAGGAAAATATGCATGGAAGTTAACTAAAATGCGAATGAAATGTGCTAAAATAAACTATAAAAAGAAGTAAATAAAATGAAGCTATCAGTGCCAAAAAAAATCGTTTCATTTTGGACCTTTTGGTGCTTAACAATGAATGTTGTTATGTGATTTCAAATGTGGTTGCAAAGTTTTCTATGTAACTTTATTGGTACTAAAAAATACTATCATCCGCTTGCATAGATTTGCATAAGCATAGCTTAAATGAGTAAAATTATCTATAAACGAGCTATGTAATGTTTGAAAATATAAAAAGAACGTAAATTATGCAAAAACTAATATAACATGCATCATAAACAGAATAAAAAAGCTACATAAATCTAAAATATTAAAAGGAAATATATGCTAAATATATACAAGGTGTCATGATATGATAAATAAAATATGCTAAAATGATGCATAAAATAAACCTAACAACGATGGTCACCAACATGCCAAAATTTGATAAGTATTCTTGCTATGTTCGAGCAACATTATCTTATTGTGATGGAAGAAATTGTTCGATATAATGATTCTTGCACACTAAATCCTTCAGAATCTCATATGTACAAGAAAAAAAAAAGTATAGAATACATCATTTCCCTTAACCATACATGTATGTCTATCTCCACAAAACTTTCATTAATTCTTTAATAACAAACGACTTGTTGTCTTAATCTCATGTTATTCTAATCTTATTGAACATGAGACATGAATTGTTTTTCATATAACTATTATACATAGGTTTCTTAATTTGCGAATGTCAATAATACCACCAAACTTAATTAACCATCATTGAAATCATCTGGATGTAGCCACACTAATATATATATATATATATATATATATATATATATATATATATATATATATATATATATATATATATATATATATATATATATATAAATGAGAAAATTGCAATAAAGTCCCTATATATTGGTCTCATAATCGATTTAGTCTTTATATATATTTTTTATTCAATTAAGTCCCAAATACCGGTAATCGTATTCAATTTAACCCTTTGACCCGGTCAACAGGTCATCCAACTTTCAAAAATTACATTTTTGGCCCAAATTTCAAATTTTATTACAAAGTTGGTCCAAAATTTACACTTTTGGCCCAAATTTTAAATTTTTTTACAAATTTGGTCCAAAATATACCCTTTTTGCCCAAATTTTAAAATTTTATTATGAATTCATCCTAACTTTAGTTTTTTTACAACTTTTTTTTCTCAAAAATTGTTTCTAATATGTTTTTTCTTTATAAACTCATATTTATACAAGAAAAAACATATTTTCACATAAAAATTTTATTTTTTATATATAAAAACTTTTTTTAAAATGTTTTTTTGTATATAAAATATCTAGTTATAAAAATAAGTTTGGATTATTTGTGTGATATCTCTTAAAAAATCAATTAAGAAATTAAAAGTAACCCTAAATTATAAAAACAAGTTTGGATTATTTGTTCTTTAATCACATTTATATGAAAGTTTAAACTAGTTACATTATATATGAAAGTTTAATATATATAATATAATAATATTATATTTTATTCGTAAGAATTTTTTTAGGAAAAAAGTTAAAATCATAACTTTGATATATTTTTTATAACTTTTTAATAAATATATTATCTAAATAAAACATATCCATTCATGACACGTGTCCAATCTAGATTGTGATTTTTTATTGCCAATCAACCTCTTCTTACTTGAATTATTTATAATCTTGTATTTCCTTTCTTTTTTAATGTCTATTATATGGAATATCGGTTGCAATTTATTATCGATAAATATGTTTTTAGAGGAGTGAGAAATGACCAAAAATACAATAGCAACATAAATATATAAAATATTATAACTATCAATAACACAATAAAATACTTTAACTAAAGTTCTAGAGAATTTACACATGAGTTTGGTTAAAAAAATTCCTTGTGAAGCTCAACTCAAGCATTTTTCAGGTCTTTGAGTAATTTTTTTTAACCAAACTCATGTGTACATTCTTTAGAACTTTAGTTAAAGTATTATACTGTGTTATTGATAGTTATAATATTTTATATATTTTTGTTGCTATTGTATTTTTGGTCATTTCTCACTCCCCTAAAAACATGTTTATCGATAATAAATTGCAACCGATATTTCATATAACATACATTAAATAATAAATGAAATACAAGATTATAAATAATCCAAATAAGAAAAGGTTTATTGGCAATAAAAATCAAAACCTAGATCGGACACGTGCCATGAATGGATATGTTTTATTTAGATAATATATTTATTAAAAAGTTATTAAAAAATATATCAAAGTTATGATTTTAACTTTTTTCTTAAAAAAATTCTTACGAATAAAATATAATATTATTATATTATATACATTTTAAACTTTCATATATAATGTAACTAGTTTAAACTTTCATATAAATGTGATTAAAGAACAAATAATCCAAACCTGTTTTTATAATTTAGGGTTACTTTTAGTTTTTTAATTGATTTTTTAAGAGATATCACACAAATAGTCCAAACCGATTTTTATAACTAGATATTTTATATACAAAAAACCTTTTAAAAAAGTTTTTATGTAGAAAAAATAAGATTTTTATGTGAAAATATCTTTTTTTTTGTATAAATATGAGTTTATAAAGAAAAAACATATTAGAAACAAATTTTTGAGAAAAAAAGTTGTAAAAAAACTAAAGTTAGGATGAATTCATAATAAAATTCTAAAATTTGGGCAAAAAGGGTAAATTTTGGACCAAATTTGTAAAAAAACTTAAAATCTGGGCCAAAATTGTAAATTTTTGACCAAATTTTTAATAAATTTTGAAATCTGGGCCAAAAATGTAATTTTTGAAAGTTGGATGACCTGTTGACCGGGTCAAAGGATTAAATTGAATACGATTACCGGTATTTTGGACTTAATTGAATAAAAAAAATATGTAATGACTAAATCGATTATGAGGCCAATATGTAGGGACTTTATTGCAGTTTTTCCTATATATATATATATATATATATATATATATATATATATATATATATATATATATATATATATATATATATATATATATATATAACATCCCTAAAATACGGTCCAAAATTTTCATTTTAAATCATTAATAAAAACCATAATTACCATTCATCATCTTATAAAAGTCATAAGTAATGTATCTCAAATCATCATAATAAAATACCATATCAAAGTCATATATAAAAATATCAGAGTAAATCATTTCAGGCTAAAAGCTGTGGTGTGTGTCATGCAGTCATCCCGAGCTCTTCCCCTTGCTACTGGAAGTACCCGAAACCAAAGTTGAAAACTGTAAGCGCGAAGCTTAGTGAGTCTCCCCAAACTACCACATACCATGCACATAATCACATACTGCAAACATTGGGCCTAACCCGCTGCATCGGGCCCCGTCCCGCATCGGACGAATCCGACATCAGGCCCCGTCTGGCATCGAGCCTTGTTCGGAATACATATCTATTTCTACTAGGCCCCGCCTGTCTCTGGGCCCCGCCCGCTATACACATCCAAACATATAATCCTGGTAGTACATAACAATCAAACATAACACTATAACTGCTAGTCTCAAGTCCACACCTATCTTGGGCCCCGCTCTTACTCTACTAATAATGAGATATGGAACCCGTCCACACTCAGCTAGTGATGAGATACGGGTCCCATCCCGCTCTTACAAGTATCACAAAGACAACAAGTATAACTAAACATGCATTCCTTCCTTGGGCCCCACTCCGCATCAGACTAAAGTCCGGAAAGCTTAAACCTTCATCGGGCTTGCCCCAACATTGGATTGAACTCTAGAACACACAACACATAACATATAAACAAAACATTCCTCGGGCGTGCCCCGGCATGAGACCGAAGTCCAGATCATGTAATCTACATCGGGCTAACCCATGCATCGGACCTAGGTCCGACATACACTAATATACATAAACGGGCCGACATTGGTGCCTTCGACATGCTCCTACTGGAGAAAACTCACCTTACAACTGACTGTAGAATCCCCCGAATAGTCCTCTCACTGCTAGCAGGCAGATCCCCGAACTACTGATCACTCGACTCCCCGAGCTATCGTTACCAACATAATACTTAGTCAAGAACTGATAATCCTTCTTAGGGTAAAATGACCATTTTACCCCTGGTCAAAGTCAAAATCTACGCTTGGTCAAAGTCAAAGTTAACACCCTGAGTTGACTCAACTCGTCGAGTCATCTTCCTGACTCGCCGAGTTCCTTCGCTACTCATAGACGTGGCAGAACGAGTCAACTCGCCGAGTCGAGTCCCTCTTCAGACTCGCCGAGTTATGCCATGCACAAAATCAGGAAAATCAACTCAACTCGTCGAGTCCCTCTCTAGACTCGCCGAGTCCGTCTGTCTGTTTGGGCCATCTTAACAAATTAAGCCCCTATTCTCCAGATCAAAACTCCATACTTCTTCTACATACAGAAAATGCCTTCTCAAGGGTAAAGTTTCCAACTTTACCCACCACTAGTCTTTCTTAATGGGTTTTGCTAAAACCCTAATTCTTTAGGACATAAATATTGGTCCACAAGCCACCAATACTTCAAACTAAGGCATATTCACTGAGATCTATACTCTAAGCACTGCCATAACACGTAAAGCTTCTGCCTTTTTCCTCCATGCATGGCCTTTTGGGCTTAAAAGACCAAGATGACATCTTAGAGCTTGCATGAGGGATCTTATGGTATAAAGTTTGCACCTTTATGCCATGATAGCCCTTCAAAGTCCTAGATCTGGAAGAATACCCACTTGGTTCGTCCATTCCCCACATGCTAACATTCTTGGACCAAAAACCCTTATGAAGAGAGAAAGGAAGAGATCTAATGAACTAATGGCTAAGATAGAAACTTGATTACCAGAAAATGTAGCCAAAGAAGTGTAGTTTCTGGATCTACTCTCTTCCTCTTGAGTCCTCTATCTTCCTCTTCTTCCACAAGCTTCAAAAGTGCACAAAGATCACACAAAATGGCTCATAACCTCAAATAAGGCACTAGGGTTCGTGGATTAGGGTTTGGACAATGGAGGCTGTAAATGAGGCCATGGGTGTGGGTTAAGGATGCTTAAATAGGGTACATAACCCAAATTTAGGGTTTCCCAAACCTAGACTAACTCGTCGAGTAGGTCCTTCCATCGGCGTCCTAATCTTGGTTCTACTCGTCGAGTCACCCTCCTTGGACTGGATGAGTAGACCTTTTGACTTGGGATTTTTCTTTCTTTAGTTGACCTTCCGGATTCCGGGTGTTACGATTTATTTCATCAAGGATTAGACCGATATCATACTCTAAAAAAAATATAATAACAAATCCCGTCTCGACTATAAACGTTCATTATCAAGTTTTACATCATATATAATAGTAGCATTTATATATGTTTTTTTTTCGGAAACAACTTTTAACTATATCAACACATAACGATACACTTACTCAGTCAGAGTATACCATATAAAGAATATATATTTATTCATCTTTTTTACAAGATTCACTTTATGTTGATCTATTTTTTTACAAGATTCACTTAGGCCTCGTTTGTTTTTCTACCTTTTTGAACATTTTCCCCTTCTGGCGGGTAGACGTTTCGCAAGTGCACGTCTTCTTCCGCAAACTTGAAAAAAGACAAAAGACATTTAACCACTTCCAAAACAAACAACACCTTAATAACATCGGTCCGTGAAATGAAACATTGAGATTGAGTCAATCAAAGATTCATAATCAATAGAAAAAACAAAATTTCCACTGCACCTTTAGTCCAAATTGTCACGGGCTTTGCTTCGCGCCATGGATCTCTACAAATGTGTATGTGTGTGTGTACACACACATACACATTTGTAGAGATCCATGGCGCGAAGCAAAGCCCGTGACAATTTGGACTAAAGGTATAGTAAGTTACATTATCTATCATATTATAAATATTTTTTTTATTAAGAAAATGTATGCTTACTGATACCCAACATGCAACTGTTCCAAAATTTTGTGAATTGGAGCCGGTCTCAAACAGTTCTATATATTACGAAACAAACCAGAACTAGTCACGTTGGTGCAAGTTCCATAACCAATAGTTCTAGAGCAGTTCCGATTCTAAAGGTAAGTATCCTGTCATGTAGCTCATCCTAATTGTTACCATGCAAAAGAGATATGATGCTTTTGAAAAGTATCTCGTAATTTTTGACAACCGATACAATTACGACAAAGTTTTTTTGAAAAAAAAAAAGAAATAAAGAGGAAGATAATGAATTTATCGTACAAAATGAAAATGTAATATTTTTATTATACAAATAATACTTCTTGATGTTTCTCATTTGATGATAGAAAATAATTTTAAAGACAGACTCAAGTTAGGATTCTGAAAAAGAAAATAGATTTTAACCTTCCATCTTAAAAAAAAGACAACATTTGATTTTTTTTTTTTCTTTTTAGTTATATTATTTTTTTTACCGATTAAAATTACAATTCTAAAACCCTCTCCCATTTCTGCCGTAAACATATTCTTCTTATCCTTTGTTCTTCTCTTTTGTTCGAAGAGGAGCAGGGTATAGCTACAACGATTCCGCAAATCAGGTGATTGCTTTTCAGTCAATTACTTCCACATTCTACCATTTATCTTGTGATAATCATACATAAATCGCGAATATTCTTTCTGCTCAAACGGGCATTTTTGAATGAAGTTTTCTCGTTTCATAGAAGAAAGAAGTTAAACCTGTAAGATGGATAATATGTTATATTCACCAATTTTGGGTCCTAAATATATATCTTCGAAGCCACTAGTCTCATGCTTGAACTCGATTAAAACCATTACACACTTCCGATTTACGGATTCGCGACTCCACCATGGATTTCTTCTTCCCAAAAAGAGCTTTTTTTGTGTTTCTGTTAACCTAAATAAAGACTTTCGCGTCATCAAAGTGGTCGATGACGACGACGACGACGAGGTGGTGGAGCACGATACAGCGTCTAATTTGGATTGGAAAGACGAATTTCTAGGACACATCGATCCCCCAAAAAGGAAAAAACAAAAAGAAAAATCCGAATTACTCGAAGAAACAGACACCTCAGATTGGTGCGTAAGAGCTAGAAAATCTGCTCTCAAGTCTATTCAAACTCGAGGTTTGACAAATGCCATGGAAAATCTCGTCACCAAGAAGAAAAAGAAGAAGAAGATCAAGAAGAAACTAGTTGTTAACAAGCCAAAGCCTGTTGATTTCAATTCTGATGATGAAGATGAAGATGAAGGTGTTGAATTGAACATCGAAAACCTTTTGGATGACGATAAAGACCAACTTTTAAGAAACGTGGGTATGATCGCAGGGGGAATGTTCAACGAAAGGAAAGAGAAAACAATGAAAACTTTTGCAGAAAAACTATCCCAATTTTCAGGCCCATCTGATCGAAGAAAAGAGATCAATCTAAACAGAGAAATAGTAGAAGCACAAACTGCAGATGAAGTGCTTGAAATAATCTCAGAGATGATAATGGCAGTTGGAAAAGGATTAAGTCCTTCACCTTTATCTCCATTAAATTTAGCAACAGCAATTCATCGTGTTGCTAAAAACATGGAAAAAGTTTTAATGCCAAGAACTCATAGACTTGCATTTGCAAGGCGTAGAGAAATGTCTATGCTTGTGGGTATATCCATGATGAATCTTCCGGAATGTTCCGCTCAAGGCATCTCAAATATCGCGTGGGCCCTATCGAAAATCGGAGGCGATCTTCTTTATGTGTCTGAAATGGATCGAGTTGCAGAAGTTGCATTGACCAAAGTTGACCAGTTTAACTCACAAAATGTTGCTAATATCTCCGGTGCTTTTGCATCCATGCAACATTCGGCTCCAGGGTTATTTTCGGAATTATCGAAAAGAGGTTCGGATATTATCAACACTTTTCAACCACAAGAACTTGCTCAAGTGCTATGGGCTTTCGCTTCGCTTTTCGAGCCTGTGGATTCGTTGCTTTCAGCTCTTGATAATGTTTACCAAAATACCCTTCAGTTTAGGTGCAAGAAAGCATCAAAAAATCCAAATCTTGAACCATTGAAAGTTGAAAGCTTTCCTGTTCTTGAATTAACCAGGGACGAAATCGGAAACATATGTTGGTCGTATGCTGTTCTTGGAGAAATGAATCGAGGTTTCTTTTTCAATATTTGGAAAACACTTGAAGAATTTGAAGAGCAAAATGTTTCAGATCAATATAGGGAGGATATTATGTTTGCTACTCAAGTTTATCTTGTGAATCAGTGTTTAAAAGTCGAATACCCTCATTTGTCATTGTGTCTTAAAACTGAAATTGAAGATAAAATTATTCGAGCTGGAAGAACTTCACGTTTTAATCAGAAGATCACTTCTTCATTTCAAAAAGAGGTTGCACGTCTTCTTGTTGCAACTGGTGTTGATTGGGTAAGAGAATATGTTGTGGATGGATACACTTTGGATGCTGCTTTGATTGATTTAAAACTTGCATTGGAGATCGATGGGCCCACACATTTTTCAAGAAATTTAGGTGAGTAGTATGAGTATGATATCTTTTTTTCCCATTTGTCCAGATTAAGCGCTTAACC
Source organism: Lactuca serriola (assembly GCF_051521515.1). Lineage (NCBI taxonomy): Eukaryota > Viridiplantae > Streptophyta > Magnoliopsida > Asterales > Asteraceae > Lactuca > Lactuca serriola. The sequence goes on along the minus strand of NC_136413.1, from coordinate 158,396,191 downwards.
CATTAAGCCCATTAATGTTTTTTGGATACAGGAAACCCTTTAGGGCATACAGTGCTGAAAAGGCGATACCTTGAAGCTGCTGGATGGAAGGTTGTATCAGTATCTCACCAAAAAGTAAGTTATTTTATGTCCTTAATTATATATATATATATATATATATATATATATATATATATATATATATATATATATATATATATATATATATATATATATATATATGTTGAATATAAAATAATTTTATTTTGTGTTGTGAAGTGGGAAGAACTTGAAGGGAGTCATGAACAGCTGGATTACCTGAGAGAGATTCTTCAAAACTACACGAATTTGAAAGTGCAAGAGATATGAAGTTAGTTTTTTTGTGTACAAACCATGACAATATTGTACTTTTTTGACCACATTGTACAATTTTTCATCTAATTGTCATATTTTTTAAGGTCTGTTTGTGTTCATGGTGTATTTCTTTTTTTTTGTATTATCATGTATGGGTGTAGGATATATATAGTTTTTAAAGTGGATGATTTTGAAAAGTCCTTAGCTTACATAATACACATTATAAGTTTATAACACTACAAAATTTGGTATTGAAACAACTTTTCAAATCATATAACCAATCGAAACTATGAATATTATAACATCATTCTCAAATCTAAATTCAATTATTTGCCTAAATTCCATGATACCCAACTCAATGCCTCCTTTGCTTTGCGCGTTTCCATGAGCTTTTACCTTTTATCTTCCATTTATCAACTCCACCTGGTTGACTTTTCTCTTCAATCTCTCTCACCTTACGCTTCCTGTAAAATTTTACACAAACAACCCTTCTAAATATACACCATTTCATTTCTCACCCATATTGCAAAACTAATTATTCTAACCTGTAAACTTTGAGTGATTGATCAGATAATAGCTCATCGGCTAATGTCGCTTTCCTTTCCCTCTTTGTAAGTCGAGAGGTGAAATATTCTGATGTGGGCTCCACAACTGTCCCCACCTATTTTGTTGTTTTCCCATTTTTGTAGCAATAAATTAAATTGCCTATATTGGTTAAGAAAGCTGACAAAATAATACTCTACCTGAAAATATTTTGGGAATGTGGTTAACTTGGAGTCACCTTTCTTGTAGTGCCTTTTGGGATCAATCACATTTCGCAACTGTAAATATAAAAGTGAAACCATTTATATCTTTCTAGAAAGAAAAAAAAATAATAATAAGCAATTTAATTTGTTTATTAGAATTTAAAACTGTAAAATGATCAAAAGTGTTAAGAGAGGTCATGACACCTTTAGCAGCTGAAGATCTTTTTTCAATTCAGGTGTGAGAGTAGGAGCAGGCATATCAAACCTATAAATATTTCAAACATAATCATCTTTAAAAATATATTTAAATGATGTCTTAATGGATTAAGTCATGTCTACATTTGGAATGTGAACATATACATACCAACTTTTTCCTGTTGTGTCGTTGACTTGCTTCTTGAGTAGCTTGTTGACTTTTTTTGGGTCATTAGGGGGAACAAAAAGTCCATCAATAAGCTCTGAATCGGGCTTATATACGAGACTACTTTCTTGTACATTTTGGGACCCACTTTTTGCTCCAAATAAAAGAGAAGGTAACTTTGGTTCCCATGAAAGACCGATTATTTTCTTATTATCTTCAAGCATTCTTATTTCCTATTAACAAAAACTGCATCAATAACAGTTAACAATTAACGATTTATTTCACTAGTTTGAATCGTTTTTAATAAAAATATAATCCAAAGTTGATTTTCAGTTTAAGGGATTGTCATTGCTCCATCAATAACAGTTCACAATTAACGATTTGGAAAATTTTCAGAAACGCCAAATTAAACTATGATTCTCCAAATTAACAGACCCTAACAAAATATTAATTACTAACAAGTAAAAAGTAACGATGAACAAACAGATTTTCCACAGTCTAACTTAAATAATCATAACAATAGACAAAAAAAACAATAAATAGCTAATGATTATCAATCAAATAACAAAAATAGCTCAAAATTTCAAATCTGTTTACCGGCGCAGGCAGCAGGCAGGCTAGTGGTGGCGAAGCAATGGCGGGAGCAGGGCGGCAACGGGGGGAAGTGGCGAGGTGGAACAGGGCGGAGACGGAGCAGGGTAGCAGCGGGCAAAGGCGGCAAGGCGTAGACCAGAGAGTGAGGGCTGAGTGCACGATTTTTTTTTCTTTCTTCCTTCGGGCTGGGGCATCGATGTATTTGGCTATGTTAAAAAGAAAAGACAAAATTGCAAAAATGGTCCCTGTGGTATGCAAAATTTTGGGGTTTTAGTCCAAACAGTGACTTTTTTGGTTTCGTAGTCCTTTTGGAGTGGTTTGTATGTGAAAATGGTCCCTCCGAAAACTGAAATGACTATAATACCCTTGGGGTATTTATTTTTCATTTTTCTTTCATTATTCTTAAAATTTAATATTTATTTATTTATTTTAACAATTAAAAAAATAAAAAAGGGCCCACCTCTCTCTCTCTCTTTCTCTCTCTCTCTCTCTCTCTCTCTCTCTCTCTCTCTCTCTTCCTTATGATCCATCACCCGTTCGTCTCCTTCCCCTGTCAAAGAACTAGAATCACCGGTGATGTTTTCCCGGTTCCCCACTGCCGCCACCTCCATATCCCCTTCCCTTCCGCCTTCTGCCGAGAAACACCACCAGAAGCACCCTCTCCGGCTGTTGCTACCCTTCTCAACCCCCACAACCCCGATTGAAGGCTTGAACCGCCAGAAAAATCGACTCCTTCATGCTTCATAACGAATCAGGAAAAGAAGAAAGAAAGAAGATGTTGCTTGCGATCCCTTTCGAAGACCCATTCCATTTCGTTTGACCGACAGACCAAACACAACCACAATAAGTCTTGATTTTCACCCTTATTGCTTGATTGAACTCCTCAGGACCGCCGACAGTCGCTATTGGTTTGATTCCCGATCAATCCTCTTTTCCTTCCTGTGTTATAGATGACACACAATCCAGAGTAGCAGAAACGGCGATCGATTTAGTGAGAGGGGTTGTTTTTGTCCTGTAACACAAGTGATGAAAGAGGGGGGTTCTTCACCTTCGTGGGTTAGTTAAACAATCGAAGGTGATGACTTGAACAGGGCAACGATGGTGGTGAGGGGCTGAAGATGGTGGTGGCAATAAGGCTGCTCCGGTGCTCTTCTATGCTTCATTCCTTTTTTGTTGTCGGCTGTGGATGTAGGGTAGCACTCGAAGTGATCGTAGGGTGTTTGGGGGTAATTAATCAACAGGAAAGAAAATGGGGAGGAAGGGAGCTGCAGAGGTGGTGGCAGTTTGTCTTATGGTGGCGATTTGCAACGGAGTGGAGGAGGAGGAGATCCCGACGTCTGATGTGGTAAGGGAGGTTGCTCCGACAACTCCCTCGTCGTTCTTCTTTCTGTTCCGGTGGCACACCCATAAAAGGGAAGCAACAACATCAAAAGGGGGTGTTTGGGAGAGAGAGAGAGAGAGAGAGAGAGAGGTGGGCCCTTTTTATTTTTTTAATTGCTAAAATAAATAAATAAATATTAAATTTTAAGAATAATGAAAGAAAAATGAAAAATAAATACCCCAAGGGTATTATAGTCATTTCAATTTTCGGAGGGACCATTTTCACATACAAACCACTCCAAAAGGACCACGAATCAAAAAAAGTCACTGTTTGGACTTGTTTCCTGAAAAAATGCAAACCACAGGGACTATTTTTGCAGTTTTGTCAAAAGAAAATATTTATATAAATAATCGTCATCTTGATCAACTTTCACATATTTTATGATTTTATTACGGACTAGGTTATAATCATGAAAAACAATGTTTAAAATTATTATATAGAAAAAATATTAAATATAAATAAAAAGATAAAGCTAAAAAAGGTAATTAGGATAATGTATCCTTGATTTCTCGTAGGACTGGCAATTCTCGACACGATACGATCCGTGACACGACACGAAATAATGAGTTTGGGTTGAGTTTTTCAACCCGTTAACCCGCCAACCCGTTTGTTAAACGGGTCATATATGAGTTTCTCAAAAAATAAACGGGTTGACCCACCAACCCGTTTATATTCTTAATAAAAAAATTATTTTATTTTTAAATGTATTTATATATCAAGTATTAATATTTAATAAGTATTATATAATATATATCTTTGATTCATAGACATTTGACTGTTTTGACATTTTGACTCGTGGTGGATGGTCTAAGGTCGTAAGTCGTGACCTATAAGGCTAAGTCTGTAACATATTTCTATGAATGTTTTTAATTTTCATATGGATGTTTAAGACTTAAATGTCTAAAAGTTGGACCCACGAACCCGCCAATCTGTAAACCCGTATAAATAAATGGGTTGGCGGGTCATATATGTGTTTATGTCCCAAACTCGCCAACCCGTGACCTGTATATTTAAATGGATTGGGTTGGCATATTTTGACCCGTCAACCCACGACACGCTAACCCGAACACGACACGATTGTCAGGCCTAATTTATCGGGATACATTAAAATATGAAAGATTTATTACGGTTTTTAAAATATAGATACCATAATTTACGGAATTGTTATTAGGATAGAATTTTTGTTTTATTATTTTCAAATTTTAATTGAAGTTGATTTGTTACACACAAAAAAAAAATGGTAGATATCATAGACATGGGCCATGTGTCAAAAGGATATGCTAGAAAAGGACATGTGACATTTTTAGGTTTTATTTATATAAGATACTGGTTAGGTTATAACCCGTATAGTACATAATTGATGAAATTAAAATAACTTAGAACATAATATAAACATAGAAGTGAAAAATGACAATTTTTAAAATTTAATAGAGTGGTTGTTAAAGTTAACTGCTTAAGGACCAATATCGATATTAATCCTCTGATAAGCACCAACATTGCAAAAAGAGTTTTTATGGATCTAAAACCAAATATATTATGCTAAAATTTAAGAGGCGAAAACATTTTGATCCCAAAAATGCCTTTGCAAGCATAGTAAGACAGAGGTAGTGTACATCATATTTATAAAAAGAGAAATTAAATATCCTCTTACCATTTGTTTCTATTTTTCCTCCTACCATATCAAATGTTGACATGTGTCACATTTAATTAGAGTCTCTACATTATGGTAATGTATTCCTATTAGCTATTTTTGCAACAAATAGTCTTTAAGATGGTATTCTTTTATGTGTGTTATTTGCTGGTCAAGAAATTTGATAATGAAACCATGGAAGTTGCACTTCAAGTCTCTAAAACAGCCCCTTTCTATTTATAGTTTTTTTCTTTTTTATTTTATTTCTATCTAATGATTTAAAAAAAAAGAAATATATGTTCAAACTTGGATTTGGTAGCACCCCGTTCATAATTTTCTTAAATATGTATGTGATGTGATATTTATAATTGAGGACATGTTTTGATCCATCACAAATATATTACTAATTTACAAATGGTCCTAGATTGCTATATTTAAAGATTCTTTGTTCATTTTTTTAACCCTATATTCTTTATTTTAATAATTTTAACCCTATATTCTTTATTTTAATAATTTAAATTCTTTCTTATGGAACTTAAATTTTACAGAAAAAAAAATTCGTAAAAAAAAATATAGATCATTATAATTCTAAAATGTTAACCCTATCACTTTGCTCCCTAGTTTACTCCTTACTTTGCAACAACACCGAGTAAACCATCCACTTTTACAACCAGAATGTAAATACTATAAGAGAAAGCATCTCCAATAACAATATGCTAGGGCTGTGCATGGGTCGGTTTTGGACCCCAACCCAACTCAACCCGTAAATGATCGGTTTCTGGTTTTCAGAACCCAATAGGGTCGGTTTCTGGTCGGTTCGGTTTCTCGGTTTCTGATATCGGTTTGGGCGGTTTCTCGGTTTCTTGGGTTCAACCCATACACTTACGGTTTCTGGGTTTAAACCCATGGGTTTTGGGTTTGAACCCATTTTCCAGAGATGTAACAATTAGTTAAATAATTAAAAAAACACATAAGCTTCTTTTATTTATTTTTATTTTCTTAATATATATATATATATATATATATATATATATATATATATATATATATATATATAAAATAATCAGTAAAAAGTATCGGGTTTGCGGGTTTGCTGGGTCGGTTTCTTGGTTTTAAAGAGGGGTCGGTTTCTCGGATTGTTGGGTCGGTTTCTGGGGGCAAAACCGAAACTGAACCCGAAAAGTCGGTTTTTACAAATTTAAAACCCACACCGTCGGTTTTGATTCGGTTTCGGTTTCGTCGGTTTTTGTTGGTTTCTCGGTTTCTTGGTTCGGGTTTGCTCACCCCTACAATATGCTAAGATAAACATTAAATTTCTTAAATTACATAATCATTTAAACAAATGGAAATGGAATTACAAGATTGATTATTAAGCCAACGTGCATAATACCAAGTATATCACTCTAAAGAATTATTTTCCATTTCTCTTTGACATTCGAATTCTTCATTCTGCAAATGGAAATGGAATTACAAGATTGAAGATTGAAACTTCAAAAGAACGAATAATTTTTTATTCAATTAGAAAAAGAGAAAAAATGATTCAGTAGTATACTGCTCCTTGATTTGCAGATTCATAATGGTTGCATGCATAAAAGCCATCGCTTCTCTTTCCATGATCTAACCATTGACCAAGACATCCTACATTTACAACTTTATAAATTTATTAAAATAATACAATTATAATGTACGATGCTTAACAAATTGCATTTATAATATTGTATAAGTCAACTGATTCATAGAATTTTTCCATGAAAAAGTTAAATATGCTCATCAAAGATCTTCTCGATTGACTGAAAAACAACTAAAATTAACATATCATTTGGTTTAATTTTAGCTCTCACTCCTGAAAAACACAAAAACACACGGTAAAAAATTAGGGGTTTGGAGATAACGAAGATATGTCAACCATGAAACCATAGTTGAACCAAAAGATGAAATTCAAATGAAAGATACTTAAAATGCTAAAAATAAGTTGAAATGAACTTTGCACATACATTAGTTGGAAAATTGGGCAACGATGCATTTTCAGTCCATCTGAGTGACTTTGTTTTCTAAAAAACATCGAAATTTTCCTAACAAACCGATTTCTGAAACCCTAACATTTATGAGCTGTTAAATTGGTTCGGGAGATAGGAATGATTCTAAAATCAAAAATCGAATGATTAGTAAAATAAGTACCATTGAAACGTCAATTTTATCTTAATCATGTATGATAAAGCTTCTTCCTCCAATCGATTTGGATTCAGTAAAGGTCTGCAGTGAACCATTTTCTGCCACAGGTAAATCAAGAGAAAGGTAATGAAGCTTCTACATGTGGAGGGCAAGCCAGATCCTTGACAAAAAAATATCCTTAAATGATACCAGCTTAAATTTAAATTAATATTAAAATAATACCAACAAATCAAATGCTTGGAGTTCGAAAACCTAGAATGAGGATTCAAATCCATGTCGATATAGTTACGTAGAGTCGTAATCGGATGTAGAAATTGGTATATGACTGATCAAGACTTTGCAACTTCCAACGTTTGCTTCTTCTCTGCTACCCTCTTCATAGGAAGCATTGAAGAGATAAATTATGTATCATTGATGGAGTTTCATTAGAGAATGAGAGATAGACAAGAGATACAGTGTGAGGGGGTGTTTCGATATCTTTTATACCTTAAAAGTCCTCTGGTAAAAGGACTTTTACCTACTTTGTCAAAAAGTAGGCTTTTAAAATGTGTTTGGTATGCAAAAGCAAAAAGTCTCAAAAAGATACGTGTCTTTTGTCTAGCCTTCATTTCCTTCTTGGCCAAAAGTTAAAATGAAAAGGACTTTTCAATTTGCTAAATGACTTTTAGGGTTTTTTAACTTTTTGAAAAAGATAAAGTCAAAAAGTTGTTTAAAAAGATATCCCAAACACCCTCTGAGTTTGAAATTTGAAAATGAAAAAACCCGGATATTTTGATTTTAGAATCGCTAATTATGGGATTGATCTTAATAAAAAAGAACCAGACTATCCTTTAGATAGCTAGTAAACGGAATTAAAAATATTTTTGCTGATTTTTCGGGATAGAAACATAGAATGGAGTAATTTTTGCTAATTTCTAAGGAGAGGATCGACCATAATTGAGACTCAAAAGTGAGCGGGAAAACAAAATAATGGGTGAACAACAAAATGCCACGTGGCAAATTTGGGTGTAGAAATGATGATATGTGGCAGAATTTAGAATCTTTTGATTATGATAGATTTCAAAATTGTTTTTATCAAAAAAAAAAAAGTTGTTTTCAATTTTTCCGCACAAGAAGTTGGAATTTAAAGTTTCAATTAGTTCTGAAATTGCCTGAGAACTATTTTGAAAATTGATTTTTTTTAATATAGTTTCGGATTATAAATAGTAATTTTATCTAAATGAAAGGAAAAAATTGACAATGTAGTACAGTAATATTTAGTAGCTGTTTTGGATTGACTAGCTACGTTTTTTCTTTCTTTTTTTTTTTTTTTTTTTTTTTTTTGCACAATGCAACATTAAAATTTAAATTTACCTCTTAAATTAATCATTTTGTCACCTGCAACACATTTTTGTTGGTCGATTGTTGATGTGGTAAGGAATCTCCTTATCAGATCATATTAAAGAATGACGTTCCCCTTTTTAGCTTCCCAGATAAACATGACAAACATCTCTGATTCCCGCTTACAAAACCCTCATGCCGTCTTCATTGTCGAGCTTGCATTCCATAGGAGACGAAGAAGAGACCATCTCAGCTAATCGGCTTTTTACGGTTGTTGATATCCCAAACCCTGATTGTAATTATTAAGAGGAGACCATGTGAAGTACCACTCACCTAGTTGTAAGGTTTTGTCACTATAGACTTGAAAATGTCATTATGTAGGGGACATTTAAGGCCATTAAAATGCCAATATGCATGCCATTTAAGGACTTAAAAATAACAACGTAATATAATCAACCCACATATGAAAATAACAATATACTTTCCTTGTACAAGATATGTAAATAGCAACATTTAAGTTCTTTAAAATGATAGATCATCAAGGCTCCCATTTGACATATGGCTATTAAAATGCAATGTATATCACGATGATGGTGTATCATCATGGGTTTTCCGCAGGGAGACCCGAGAGGAAGTATGCCAGAGAGTCAGGTATGTCGAGTTAGTCAACATTTAGAGCCGGCCCAAGGGGTGGGCAAGCTAGGCCACTGCTCAGGGCAACAATTAGCTAAAGGGCATCAGATTGTATATGCTTCTTATGGTATATGTTCATATATTCTGGGCCAAATTAGTGATCCACTAGAGTAAAATTCATGCAACTATAATGATGTCAACTCTAAAAATCAAATTCAATTGAGCGGCTAAAAGGTACGATGCACAAGACACGATTTAATGTATGGATAAATGCAACGTCGCAACACTCCTAGATTGAGGAGTTTCCCTCAATGCACAGATCGACTTTTGATTTAAAATCTGAGTCCCCCTCTAATTTCTTTTATTCAAGTTATTAGTTCTCTTCTCTGATTTTTTATTTCACTTCTATACATAAGTTTCGTAGTGTTGCTCAACTCGAGAAACGAGATTTCATGGAGATTGATCATGGTTTGTCCGGTAGCAAGCAACAAGTCGGTATAGGGCAAGCAAATTCTTGAATATGTTTTTTCTTTACTGAGGTAATTATTTTGATTTATGATATTATTTTTCTCATTTTCTCAAATTATAAAAGTTTTTTGATTTCTAAATTTTGGTTGTAAAGTAGTCACCAAAAGAATTTTTAATTTTTATTTTATTATTATTATTACTATTATATATATATATATATATATATATATATATATATATATATATATATATATATATATATATATATATATATATATATATATATATATATATATATATATATATATATATATATAAAAGAAATGAATCTTAGGAATAGTGAACTTGCTATTTTTTTGGCAGAATTGGTCCCTATATTATTGTTGGGCTTCAATGAATAGTAAATTTGAATGTTTTTTTGACAACTTTGTTTTTCATTTTTTAGCCATTTTGACACTTTTGGTCATTGCAATCAATGTTTTTACATTTTTTAAGAACCTTTTAATATTAAAAGTTTGACCACAAAACTTTAACGGTTTGACAACTTTGATCCCTTTTTTAAAAAGTTGCTAATTCCTACCCCTTTAATTCTTTAGTCATTTTGACACTTCTGGTCATTGCAGTAAAAACTTTTACATTTTTTCATAAAAACATGAAAAAAACGGTCCGGGGCAAAGCCCATGTTTTTCATCCTTGCACTTTCTACGTCTGTCATATTTATCGATTCAGAAACAACATTGAATGCTTCTGGCCCCCGCGTAGTGGGGGTAACCTTTCTAGTTATTATTATTATTATTATTATTATTATTATTATTATTATTATTATTATTACAATAGATGAAGGCAATAAGCATTGAGGTAAGTTTTCTAAATTCAATTTCGTACAAAAAAACTTTTTTTTTCTACCATTCGTGGAACATTGTCACATCCCTTCACCATTGTTAGTTATTGTCTATTATGCAGTAAGTAGAATTTAAGCAAATTGCAAGCAAAATCAGTTTGTAGATGTGGGTTATCTAATGGTTGTATGATGTTGATTGAAGTTATAAAAAATATTACAGAAAGTTTCCATTATCTGTTGCATTTGTCAACATAAAAGTTTTTTAAAAATGTTAGAGTTCAAATTTTTAATTGTCTGATTATAGAAAAAGGTCATAATATCTTTTGGAAAGAACAAAAATTCTAAATTTAAATCTAGTGTGCATATTTTATGATGATATATAGGTTGAAAATTTAGGTCACATGCCTTTACCACTTTACCATTGTTATAGTATTTAAAGAGACTTTTCTCAAAAAAAAAATATGTGTTTAATTTCATGGTTTTGATGTGTTAATCTAATAACATGGAAGAAAGATGTTCTGATTTGTAATGACCATTAAATTTGTAACATCCCGATTTCTAAGTATGACATTATTCTTTAAAAGGCAAGTTTCCCTTGGGACACAGTGAGTTGATGGCCTCAACTCGACGTGTTGAAGGCTTTTGGGCCGCATATCTTTTTGGACAAACTCGACGAGTTAGTGAGGAAAACTCGACAAGTTGGCGGCTGGGTGAGAAACCTTAAATTTTAGGGTTTTGCACCCTATTTAATCTCTTTAAGTTCTTAGGGTTGATCCTTTATCAGCCTCCAAACCCTTTTTACAGCCCTAATTAACCCTAATCACCCTTCCCTCTCATTTTATGTTTTAGTATGGTTCTTTTGGGGCAAAAAGGAGAAGAAGTTGGAAGAAGGAAACAAGGATCTAACAAGTTAAGCTCTCATATTCAGTTTGGCATTCTTTTGGATTGTTGAAAGTATTCAAGATCTGATTTTCATCTATCTATGTAGCTAGATCTTGAGTTTTGTCCATTTTCTCCTTATTCTTGGATGTTGCAATGGATGGACTTCATAAATTTTGCAACTTTATGAATCTCCAAATCAAGGTGACCTTATAGTGGGTTAGATCTGGTCTTTAGCCAAGCTTTGATTCCATGCATGGAGTTTAGGTCATATTTTCCCTTTTAGACCCATTTTGGGTTCAAGACATGCATTGGACATGCATGTCGATAAAGCATCAAACTTTGGGACATTTTTTAGGCTAGAATCTCTTTTGGAAAAGTTGGGTTTCATATCCCAAGGATTTTGTGTTTAATGGTTAATCCCTTGAGCTTTCAAGCCTTGTGGATGGGTTATTGAGCATTTAGAGTAGCCCTAAAGGATAAAGTTGGAAAATTTATCCTCCTAGACACATTTGGAGTTTAGATCTAAGCCTTGGAATCCCTAGAATCGAAGAGTCAGTTGTATGTGTTAAGCTGGGGAAAACTCGGCGAGTTGTCCAGACAACTCGATGAGTTGGCTAGGGGTTTCCTGATCTTTTCTGAGTACTATAGAAACTCTACGAGTTCATAGGTGCACTCGACAAGTTGGGTCAACATGACTGTTGAACTTGACCGTTGACTTTGACTATTGACCATGGTTGACCAAGTTGGGCTTTTAAGGGCATTTTTTGGGTATTTCCGGATTTTGATGGAATGGTCACATGGTGGTTGTAAGCATTCGAGTCGAGATCTGAGATTCAGAGTTAGACCTCATCAGTTCTGCACTACTTATGAGGTGAGTTTTCCTCACTATACTTTTGGGTCGAAGGCACCAAGGCCGACCCATTGGTTTGATAACCTGATATTTGTTGATATGCGGAGTATGGAATAGATATGCATGCTAGATTTGATATGCTAGTTTGGTAGGTCTGTAGGACTACCTGCAATATTGTATGTTTATCTGTATATATGATAATATCTGTTATATGTCGACATATTATGTGTGTGTGTGGGTGGGGGGGATGGGGGGTTGAGGTAGTACTGCTTTGTGATGTAGCTAACAAACCATGGAGTATGCCAGATGTAACGTCCCAAAATTCAAGACTAAAAATTTCTTTTATAAAACATTACTTAAAACATAATTATCAATCCATATCATAACCAGAGTATTAATTTCCAAAACACATGTTCATTATCAGAGTAAAACATTCCCAGGCTGTCTAATCTATGGTGTGTGCCATGCGATCACCCCGAGCTCTTCCCTCCGCTACCGAAAGTACCTGAAACCAAAACTGAAAACTGTAAGCACGAAGCTTAGTGAGTTCCCTACCCTACCACATACCATGCATAACCACATACTGCACATACTGGGCTACGCCCGTTATTTTGGGCCTCGCCCCTACCTCGGGCCTCGCCCGCTACAACGGCCCCGCTGCTCCAGGCCTCGCCTGACTTCGAGCCCCGTTCGGATACATATCTGTTTCACTTAGGCCTCGCCTGTCATTAGGCCTCGCCCGCTAACATATAATATCACATAAACATATCACAACACATAAGCTACACATATACTAATGGATCCTGTCCTAAGGCCTCGCCTATCCTGGGCCTCGCCCTTGTCCTGCTACCGATGAGTCATGGAACCCCGTCCACGCTCCTACTGATAGTGAGTTACGGGCCCAGCCCACACTCACTCTTTCCCTAACTTGGGCCTCGCCCCTGTCCTGCTGCTAATGAGATGCGGAACACCATCCACACTCTGCTATTGGTGAGATACGGGACCTCGCTCACGCTCACCTCCCTACCAGGCACATACATGTATCACACAGACGACAAGTATAAACTATCATATAAACCATTCCTTGGGCACCCGCCTGCTATCATTGGACCTCGTCCTGAGTATCCTACTAGCATACTGTGCCTAGGGCTAACCCCCGGGTCTTCTACTCATAACTACATGGGCCGGCATTATGGCCTTAGACCCATTCACACAAAGGGAAACTCACCTGGTACTGCTGAACTTGCTGATAACCCCTCTGGATGCTGACCGAAAATTCCCTAAACCGCTGCTCCACTAGCTCCCCGAGCTACCAATATCAAAACATATATCACTTAGCTTAACTGATCTCCAAAAGTCAACTAAGTCAACTCTAGTCAAAGTCAAAGTCCTGGTCAAATTCAACCTTCCAGGTCAACCCTACTCACCGAGTCTGCCTACTGACTCGCCGAGTTCATTAACTCATAATCCTTTCATTTGCGACTCGACTCGCCGAGTCAGCCCCCGACTCGCCGAGTCTACCGATTTTCGAGTCCTGACCTGACCAACTCACTGAGTCCCCACTCGACTCACTGATCCGAGTCTTTAACTCTAAGGGTTTGGGGTTTCGCGACTTGACTCGCCGAGTCCAATGCAATCTTCAACAGACTCGCTGAGTTGTTCTTCCAACTTGCTGAGTTCCTACCCAACTTCATCCAACTCGCCAAGTCCACCCATGTGACTCGCCGAGTCGCTCCAGTTCTTAATCCATTCAGTGGCTTTTCGAGCCATGCAGGGGCTCCAAATCATAGATCCATACTTCCAAAGCTCAATCTTTACGTAAAGTTGCAAACTTTACGTATAACTAAAGAGATCTAGGCTCAAAACACTCTAGGGCTAGGTTTTAGGACAAAAGGACTTCACCAACTACTCAATATCTGATGCTTTACGACATATTGGACCATCCCAACACTAGATCTGAAGTGGCAACCCCATATCTAAGCCCCATACCCGAATTGGGTCTCAAACAACCATAAAACCCCCAAATCTCATAACAAAAATAGATCTAGATGCAAAGGAGGGAAGATAGCAGCTTATTACCTCCAAGATGAACACAAACTGATGTAGATCTCGGATCTACACCTTTCCTTTGATGCAACACTCTTGATCTTCAAGCTCCTTTCAAAGGTTCCCTCCTCCAAAGCTATTTCTCTCAAATGATGGAAGCTCACACGAAAATCTGGGGTTTACAGGCTCTCTAGGATGATATGGAGGCTGAGGAAGGGACATAACACCCTTTATGTAGGATACAACTCCCGGGATTAGGGTTTTCCTTGTTCAGACCAGACTCGATGAGTCCCCTTAGCCGACTCGCCGAGTCAGTTACTTAATTGATCTCCCGGATCCCGCTCCGACTCGTCGAGTTCCTCCCTGGAGTCAACGAGTTGACCCTTTGACTTAGGTTTTTCTTTCCTTTCTTGGCCTTCCTGATTTTGGGTGTTACAACTCTCCCTCACTTAAACTAAACTTCGTCGTTGAAGTTTGCTATGGCCAACCGCCCTGCGATCTGCTTTCAATACTCTCCTTATTAATCCAACACCAGCTGCCTACCTTCGCTGGCCTTTCGCCCGGTCATTCCGACTAACATGAATCCTTGGGGATAATAATCTCGGGTCAACCCTGACCCCGAACATTCTAGAAACACAACTTACTCAACTGACAATCCTGATGGTACTTTCCGAATACTGCACTGGACCCATAGGGGTTCACCCCCACCTTATCCTTGTGCGTTTTCTTGCCTTCCCAAAGCGATGTTCCATAACCAACTATTTCCCTTAACACTGTGAAATCCCCATCCTTCACAAATCCATTACTCCTGCTACCTCCAGTACGGGTCATTACCACCAGTATCCACTGGGCATTTCTCTCTACTATAATTTGGTACCGAGCACCCCACGATCAAGTAACTGAATTACACCATAGACCGCTTACCAACACTGCTACTGACGGAAAATTTCTGCTATTCCTTATCTGCCTTCCGGATGAACCGAGACCACCCTGGTCCCTACCAATCTATCAATATCTGGATTACCGGCTCCCACCGGTCGCTAGCCCCAACACAACTCCTAGTCACCCCTAGCGACTTTCGAAGAAACTTCGACTACCTATAACCGCTCAATCTATTCTGCCATTCAGGCACTACCATCCTGGGATCCTTGATCCCCTACCTTGACACTAAGGTCCTTACCAGGTCCCACGTGTGCTACTAACACTCACGGGCCTCGCCAACGGGTCTCACCCGCCTCCATCTTTCTAGTCTCACTTGTCTAACCACTCTCGCATGGGCCTCGCCCACGGGTCTCACCCAACCATACTACTGAGCAACCCTGCTCTCAGGTCTCACCTATACTACTACTCTCATACGGGTCTCGCCCATAGGTCTCACCCACTACATCCTGGAGCCACCTCTCCCAAGGTCTCACCTCTCTAGGGCTATACAGGTAAGCTCCCTACTATTCTCATCCACTACCCATTCCTGATCCCTATCTGATCACTAGGAGATAAGGGCCTCGCCCCAACTCTGCTAACGAAGCTACTATGGAATGCTACGGCTTTCCCGTAGTCTTACAACACCTTCCACCACTGACCGCTAGTGAATGCTATGGCTGCCCCGTAGTCTTACAACACTTTCCATCACTGACTGCTAGTGAATGCTATGGCTGCCCCGTAGTCTTACAACACTTCCCACCACTGACTGCTAGTGAATGCTATGGCTGCCTCGTAGTCTTACAACACTTTCCACCACTGACTGCTAATACGAGAGCACCCCATGCTATCAGTCCTCAAGATCTTCATTCCAACTCACTCGAGTCCTACGGGAGATCCTCCAACCTGAATTCCCAACCACATACTAATCATTACCATTACACGCACTAACTGATGGGGAGTTTCTCAAACTCCCAACCCTGAACTCCTCAATCCATCAAACGTTGTACTACTTCTTTTCCTTCTCAGAGATCGCGTACTCATTTTGGATTTGCGTGCTCTTACCCTTATACACTCGGAGGATTCTCCCCCACTTCAATCCTGCTTACCCCCTGTTGCTCAACGCTCGAAAAGAAATCCCAATCCGTGCTACCATTCCATAATCAATCTGCTGAGGAACCCCAAGCTTACCATAACTAGAGATCTAACCAGTCCATTCCTAAAACTATACAACTTCGAACTAGCGAGACATACCAAGTCCCTCCCAGACATGCTATAGTTACTACATCCTAAGTAACCTTCTCCAATAGAGCACATCCCCTAACTACCATTCAAATATCCAAGGCATGCAGATGGCATATAACCCGATCACAAGCAAGCCGCACAAAATTAAAATACTCATACCGATAATGATGCAGAACCATAACAATATAATCATGCACAAATAAAAGAACTGAAAACGGAAGTTGCATATCTGCAACGTCCGACGCTGCTCGTGTCTCCAAGGTAGTCATCTGAAAAGCCCTGCCTCCCACCGCAAGTGCCTCTGCACGACCCTGACGACCATCTGTGATCCTCAAAGTTGCAGGGGCAGGTGCCATCACCTGTCTTGCCGGAAGCAAACTGGGGCACTGGGCCTTCTTGTGGCCCCGCTGAATGCAGTGAAAACATATAAGGTTGGATCCCTGAGTGGTGGTCGCAGTACAATCTCGGCTAAAATGACCCGTCCGACCGCACTTGAAGCAGCCAGACTCACCACCGCTACCACTCCTGCACGTGCCCCCGTGCGCCCTGCTACACTTCCCACACCGGCTGCAGTCCTGATAATCCCTCGATCTCGAATCTGATCCCTTGGGCCTTTTGCCCGTGCCTGTGGCTACCTGAACCTCATCCGGCTTCCTCTTCCGGATCTGCTCCAAATCAATCTCCCTCTCTCTAGCCCAAGAGATCATATCTTCCAGCGTTTTGCAGCTGGACCTGCTCACGAACTCCCTGATGTCAGCCCTCAACATCTCATGGTATCAGGCCTTCTTCATCTCCTCATCCGCGACATATTGCGGAACAAGAAGGGCCCTCTCCCTGAACTTGGCGGTGATCTCCGTTACAGTCTCAGTAGTCTGCGTCAAATCCTGAAACTCCCGTGCCAACTGCTGCACCTCAATAATCGGCGAAAACTCCGCGCTGAACCTGGCCGAGAAATCGCTCCAAGTCATCGCGTCCAAAGCGGCATCATCACCAATGGCATGACCAATCTCCTCCCACCAATCCCTCGCTCTGTCCTTCAGAAGACAAGAAGCGAGCCTGACCTTGTCCCCCTCGGGGCACCGGCTTGTACGGAACGCGTTGGCAATATCAGCCAACCACCTGCTGCTAGCAATGGGGTCCCTAGCTCCATGATAATCTGGTGCCCCGCAAGCCCTGAACTCTCGAAATGTCAACGTACGAGCTCCCATCACAACCATCATCTCCGTATGGAAGGCTCCCAGCCTCTCATCCAAAATCTCCAGTATACCCTCCTTGACCATGCCAAAGATCACAGGAGTCTGGTATAGTATGCTGCGCGTAACCTCCGCTGATATCAACTCCCTCATCCGCTCCTCGAGCTGCTCGGCTCCTGAACCCGAGCCTGATCCCTCTCCGGCGCTTGATCCGCCCACTGGTCTCTCTCGCAATGTCACCATGATGAAGATATAACACAACCACTATCAGAATACTTATCACTGCTGCGAGACCAAACACACGCACTACCAGGTTCCCGGTCTTGTCTCGGCCTTTCCCGAATTGAGTACGGATCCTCTGCTTTCAGTAGTACAGGCCCATACTACCTTCCACATCTATCCGTACTTTCCTCAAGAACTGCTTCGACTCCACCAGGTCCCTTTTCTACCACTATAGCTCTCAACACTATCTCATCCTAGGCTTGCCCTAGGGAAACCTCTGACTCAAACCAAACCAGTCCTCAGCTGCTGAAGGACTCCTTGTGATGCCAATTAGCAATTACCTGGATACCATCACATGTGACGAGGCTCAGATAATCCTTCGAGTAAAAGACTCGTCCCTACAACGGTTGGACTCAAACAAGAGCTGCGTAATAGGGCCAAATCTAGTACTCTGAGATTATTCAACCCTAATCACATGTGGCGTGACGTATCCACCTAATGACTAATTCCCATCACTCGGAATCCCACAATGCACAAAGCAAGTAGCATTCAGACAAGGGAAAATCTAACCATAACATACTCAAGCAATCATAATCTCATATCAAGAATCTGTACTAGCATGCAACACAAACTCATAAACTCAGGCATAACCTAAACAGGCTATCCTACCACTATCTAACCAGCACTATCATGTAGCTCAAAAGCATATATAACAGGCACATAAGGCATCCTCCCTAGATCCTTAGTCCTAGTCTAGTATGCTGTTCTACTAACTGCTAAACATAACATAAACTTGTATGGGTATTTTGGGGTACTTACTTGAGCTCGGCTGATTGCATGCACCACACCCCTTTTCTCTTTTCAAAATTCTTTTCTTCCTGAATTCTTTTTGCTTTTCTAAAACTGCTTTCTTTCTAAAAACTCTCTTTTTACAAAACTGCCTTTTCATTTTGAAAACTTCCATACCAATTCCTCAGTTTGACTTCAGACACACCCAAGAGCATGTCCGAATCCCTCAAACCAAGGCTCTGATACCAACTTGTAACGTCCCAAAATTCAAGACTAAAAATTTCTTTTATAAAACATTACTTAAAGCATAATTATCAATCCATATCATAACCAGAGTATTAATTTCCAAAACACATGTTCATTATTGGAGTAAAACATTCCCAAGCTGTCTAATCTATGGTGTGTGCCATGCGATCCCCCCAGCTCTTCCCTCCGCTACCGAAAGTACCTGAATCCAAAACTCAAAACCGTAAGCACGAAGCTTAGTGAGTTCCCCACCCTACCACATACCATGCATAACCACATACTGCACATACTGGGCCACGCCCCCTACCTTGGGCCTCGCCCGCTACAATGGCCCCGCCGCTCCAGGCCTCGCCTGGCTTCGAGCCCCGCTCGGATACAGATCTGTTTCACTTAGGCCTCGCCTGTCACTCGGCCTCGCCCGCTAACATATAATAGCACATAAGCATATCATAACACATAAGCTACACATATACTAATGGATCCTATCCTAAGGCCTTGCCTATCCTGGGCCTCGCCCTTGTCCTGCTACCGATGAGTCATGGAACCCCGTCCACGCTCCTACTGATAGTGAGTTACGGGCCCAGCCCACACTCACTCTTTCCCTAACTTGGGCCTCGCCCCTGTCCTGCTGCTAATGAGATGTGGAACTCCATCCACACTCTGCTATTGGTAAGATACGGGACCTCGCCCATGCTCACCTCCCTACCAGGCACATACATGTATCACACAGACAACAAGTATAGACTATCATATAAACCATTCCTTAGGCACCCGCCTGCTATCATTGGACCTCGTCCTGAGTATCCTACTAGCATACTGTGCCTAGGGCTAACCCCCGGGTCTTCTACTCATAACTACATGGGCCGACATTGTGGCCTTAGACCCATTCACACAAAGGGAAACTCACCTGGTACTGCTGAACTTGCTGATAACCCCTCTGGATGCTGACCGACAATTCCCTGAACCACTGCTCCACTAGCTCCCCGAGCTACCAATATCAAAACATATATCACTTAGCTTAACTGATCTCCAAAAGTCAACTAAGTCAACTCTGGTCTAGGAATGGCAACGGGGCGGGTTCGGGGCGGGGCATGGCTTCCCAAACCCGAACCCGATTTTTGAATGTGTACCCGAACCCGACCCGAAACCCGACGGGTTTCTTATCGGGGCGCCCCGTCGGGACTGAAAATTTTCCCGAACCCGACCCGAAACCCGAAACCCGATAATTACCCGAAAACCCGACCCTAAAACCCGAAATATGGCAGAAAAAAAAGAAGGAAAAACTATAAATACAATGATAAATTAAGAAGTTGCATAGGCTTAAAATACCAAATAAGTTCTTTAATCATTTAACCAAATAGAAATTACTAGTAGTCTAATGTTGTAACAACCAACCAACCAACCAAAACATCCAAGTATACAACATGAAAAACTAATTCGTCACAATAATACATTACCACTTAGCATTAAAACAAACTCAAAATCTAACAAGATCATCGAAACTTGTTGTCCCGCATCTTGACTACTTGTAGTTGGAGCATGATTTTGACTTTTTGAATTCATATTTCCTGAAAAATAAAAACCAATGTCATATTATACTCAACAAATCTGTCTTACTGTCTAAATAGATTAGAAATCACAAAACAACTCAAATCAAATTCACTCAACAAATCTGTCTATATAAATTAGAAATCAGAACAGATCAAATTCACTCAACAAATCAGTCTAAGCCGATCAAACATGTCCAAGCTCCACAATACTAAATATGCTCTACCTGAATATTAGAGTCCTAAATCCCTTATTATATCTAACATGATATCAAGGCTAACACAAGAGGTGCAGAATTTAGAAAATCAATATAAGATGAGGAAAAACGAAGGAAAAGACTACTGATTATCTACGGTTTGGGTAATTTATTAAATCCTATATATTCCTGATACCAAACCCAACAAAAACATTGCATCAGTTTCTTTAACTGAATCGAACCTAATTGATGTGCTTCATACTTAGATAACCTAGTTCATGCACCAATTGAATCGATCCTAAAGAACAAATGGATGTTGGGACTGGGAAATTCAATGGTTATTACCTAAAAGCATGTTGGTTTGACTTGGTAGGAGAATGGCTGAAAAAGTTTATCGTGAAAACGATGAACGGCTAGTAGACTTACCTTGATTTGTTGGGTTTTTCTGATCGTTTTTCAAACGTGTTAATTCCAATATGTTGAAATCGGAATGAAACCACTCTAAGATGTCGAAGTCGAAACCAGTATAACTGAAGTCATAACTGATATTACTGAAGTCCCTCTAAGCTAATAAAATCGGAATGAAATCGCCTGCGATTGTCCTAGGGCATGGAGATGACGTTCTCCGGTGAAACGGAACTTCAGGAGTCGGCTGGAACTTCAGGAGTCGATTGAAACTGTGAAGGATGGATTTGAAAACGATCGACCGATCATCGCCATCGGACCAAAAGCTGAAAAAGTGAACATTTGATTTTGTTGATTTGGAATATTGAAGTCGGCTGGAACTAGAAGAGATACGAGGAGCGTGACTGCGAGAATGACTGAATGTGTGATTTTAGGGTTAGTCTTCCAGGGGCATATATATATATATATATATATATATATATATATATATATATATATATATATATATATATATATATATATATATATATATATATATTCGGGGCGGGTCGGGTCGGGGTAGGCACTCCCCACTCCCTGCCCCGAACCCGAAAAAAATACCCGATAAGGACCCGATACCCGACCCGAAACCCGATAAGAACGACCCGGCCCGGCCCGAAAACTTCGGGGATCGGGTTTCCCCGTCGGGTTCGGGTTTTTTTGCCATCCCTACTCTGGTCAAAGTCAAAGTCCTGGTCAAAGTCAACCTTCCAGATCAACCCTACTCGCCAAGTCTGCCTACTGACTCGCCGAGTTCATTAACTCATAATCCTTTCATTCGCGACTCGACTCGCTGAGACAGCCTCCGACTCGCCGAGTCTACCGATTTTCGAGTCCTAACCTGACCAACTCACTGAGTTCCCACTCGACTCACTGATCCGAGTCTTAACTCGAAGGGTTTGGGGTTTCGCGACTTGACTCGCCGATTCCAAGAACAGACTCGCCGAGTCCAAGGCAATTATCAACAGACTCGCCGAGTTGTTCTTCCAACTTGCCGAGTTCCTGCCCAACTTCATCCAACTCACCGAGTCCACCCATGTGACTCGCCGAGTCGCTCCAGTTCTTAATCCATTCAGTGGCTTTTCGAGCCATGTAGGGGCTCCAAATCATAGATCCATACTTCCAAAGCTCAATCCTTACGTAAAGTTACAAACTTTACGTATAACTAAAGAGATCTAGGCTCAAAACACTCTAGGGCTAGGTTTTAGGACAAAAGGGCTTCACCAATACTCAATATCTGATGCTTTACGACATATTGGACCATCCCAACACTAGATCTGAAGTGGCAACCCCATATCTAAGCCCCAAACCCGAATTGGGTCTCAAACAACCTTAAAACCCCTAAATCTCATAACAAAAATAGATCTAGATGCCAAGGAGGGAAGATAACAGCTTATTACCTCCAAGATGAACACAAACCGAAGTAGATCTCGGATCTACACCTCTCCTTTGATGCAACCCTCTTGATCTTCAAGCTCCTTTCAAAGGTTCCCTCCTCCAAAGCTATTTCTCTCAAATGATGGAAGCTCACACGAAAATCTGGGGTTTACAGGCTCTCTAGGGTGATATGGAGGCTGAGGAAGGGACATAACACCCTTTATGTAGGATACAACTCCCGGGATTAGGGTTTTCCTTGTTCAGACCAGACTCGACGAGTCCCCTTAGCCGAGTCGCCGAGTCAGCTACTTAATTGATCTCCCGGATCTCGCTCCGACTCGTCGAGTTCCTCCCTGGACTCGACGAGTTGACCCTTTGACTTAGGATTTTCTTTCCTTTCTTGGCCTTCCTGATTTTGGGTGTTACACCAGATATGAGTTGAGAGCCAAGGAGGGCATGCCAGATTCATACTGAGGACTCATGAGCATTCCAGATACGAGCTGAGGGTCGGGTAGGGCATGCCAGACTCGTACTGAGGGCTTAGTGGTATTCAATCTGTTGACTGATCAGGTCGGGGAGCAAGCCAAACATAAGCTGTGGGCCCGTGGGGCAAGCGAAACTTATGATATGGGCTAAGGGGTAATCCAATCTATTAAGCTGTGTACCCATTACATGCTGTTATTGTATTGTGTATTATTTGTTATGTATTGGTATTTTGGGGGAACTCACTAACCTTTGGGCTTACAATTTTGGATTATGTTTCAGGTATTTCACAGGATCGTAGGAAGGCTAAGGCATGATCGTGCACCTTCTCATGTTTTGCTTCATGATTTTAGGATTACTCTGATATTGAATTCAATTCTGAAAACTATTTGTAAACAATGATGGTTTGGGGTTTATTTTTAAAAGTTTACAATTTTCAAGAATTTTATATGTGTTACAAAATTTGTCAAGTAACCAAAAGTCAGATTGATGTTTGAAAATTAAATGTTGTTTTATGTTTAGTTCCATGGATTTGATAGGCTATTGTTGTGAACTAGATGTTTTATGTCAGAATTTGTCTAGTGTCATTTATCTACTAATTATTGTTTTTTTTCACTTTTTAGAACCATTTGCTTCAAAAGTTCAAGCAATTTCCACTAACAACTTAAAACAGAAACTTATTCCAAGTTTAATCCTTTCTATGCCAAGTATAGTTTTATATTGAGTAAATTACACGAATGGTCCTTATGGTTTAGGGTAATTTACACATTTGGTTCCTAACTTATTTTTTTAACTCGGAAGGTCCCTATGGTTTGTTTTTGTTACGCGCTTGGTCCCTATCTTACCTAAAAAGTCTATTTTTCCCTTGAATTTTTAATTTATTTAAATAAACACACCCCAACTCCACCCCCTCACCTTACCTTACCTAGCCCACCATTTTCCTCTATTTAAATAATAGTATTTTTAGGTAAGACAGGAACCAAACGCGTAACAAAAACAAATAGTAGGAACCAAACGCGTAACAAAAACAAACATTAATGACCTTCCGAGTTAAAAAAATAAGTTAGGGACCAAACGTGCAAATTACCCCAAACCATAGGGACCATTCGTGTAATTTACTCTTTTATATTATAAGATGTAACTAATGTTTTTGCTGCATAAAAATACATGCATCATTTTAGCTGATTGCAACTTTACAAGTTCTAGTTTGTATCTATATAGATTTTTCAAATAACATGAAATGTTGTGTTTTTGTTTTATAAACATAAGTTTTATATGGGATCGGTACAAATATATGGGCACTATTAAACCTTTTCACCCGGGGGATAGAAATCTAATGGACCAGCCCTGTCAACATTCATAAGTTGACTCCACAAACACTCGAAGACATTGTAGGTGTACTCGAGATTAATACGAAGGTAAATTGGTGCTTATTGATATGTGGTGAGACATTGGAATACGGTCTCATACTACTCCACACTGAGTACAACATTGAGATGTTTAAAAAAGAAGGATTCTCCCATAGCACTACAACACTATACATTACATGTACATTGATCAAGAACCACAACCATGTGATCTTTTTGGCAAAACACACTTAAGAGCGCTTATCATAACAAAATAAGGATTTTAATTTATTAATTTGTCGTCGACAATTCGAGTGCAACTCTTGAAGATGCCAACAAACACATGTGGGTACAATATGTGTGACATCCCCAAAATCTCGGCCAGAAAAGACCGATTTTCATTTATGCTTTTAAAATATTTTCAGAGTAAATCCTTTTGATTTGAAAGAGTTGCGGAATTTGTTCCCAAAAACAAAACATGATAAAACAATGTTTACCAAAGCATTTCATAAAAGAAATGTATTTTCATTATATAATCAAAACTCGGGGTGTCATGTTCCGATACAGACCAATAAACATAAACGATAACATTACAAGTCATTCAACAAATATATACATATACAAACTTGTAAACAAAACAACTTGATGGTTCATCCATCTTATGCCCTCGTGCCACTTCCTGTAATACAAATAAAACTGAGTGGGTCAGGCTTGGGAGCCTGGTGAGCATATAGGGTTTTCAACCCACAATAAATAGTTATATTTAATTTCCACAAACCAACAATAACCTAATTACCCATTCCCGTTATTCTCACTTTATCTCCCTAAGACAACTAACATAAGGGACCTAGTCTAAGAATATTTCATCGAGGCGACAACACATGCTTCGGGGGTACCTCAGCAATATAAGTCAAATAAGGCAACCATGAGGGGGATGCAGTACAACGAATGAACACCCAAGTTCATTAACACCTACAGGTGGCGAACCTGCTAATGTTCCACAAGACTATCTAGAAAAGTCCGTGGTCGTCATCTAAACTCCGCTAGATGACTAAATCAAACAACAACGAGGCCTCTCATCTGTTTATTACACACCAACTATCTACCCATGTTCTACCCAACATATTAGTAGATAAAAATATACATTTTATACATAGTTTAAAAACCTGTATAGCATGCTTTAATCAACACGCACACACACATAACACGTATCTCATAGAGAATAAATCATATCTATGAGTTAGAAGAAAGTGAATACACATTCACACATATAAACAACAATATACTTAATACACTCAAACCATACTTGTATTATTATCGTGTTTATGAAAGGTAGTATACACTCACTTGATCAGAAGATGATCGGACAACACTACGACTTGCAAAAGTAGTAATCCTCAGCAGATCTAGAAGATCTCTACAAAAATCGAACTTCTCGCGGGCAGAGCTTCGGCTCGGGAACCACACTTCTCGGGATCTTCGGGATCTCGGGACTTGCTTCGGGACTCGGGAATATTACCGGGGCTTTGGGGTACTTCTGGCACGCAAATCGATGCAAAACGGGAGAGAGAAGAGAGAAAATAGCAACCCTAAACGGCTGGCCCTTCAAATCTATTTATAGGGCAAATTTGGCCCTTGGCACATCGTGGCAACCTTTTTCCACGTCGTGGGCTTGGTCGTCACTGCATGCGTCATCCCAAGTTGCATCTGGGGGCCTCCCGGAGGTGTCAGGACACTTTCCACGTCGTGGCACTGCTTGCCACGTCGTGGTCTCTGATAGTTTTGGGGTTTCGCGCCCCGAACTTCAGAAATTCATAACTTTCGCATACGAACTCCGTTTTCGACGTTCTTTATATCGTCGCGAAGGTGAGATTATGCTCTACAACTCTCGTTTAGACTCCATTGGCTAATTTTGAATTTATTTTTTAATATATTATAAGTATATTACTTATATATTATCTTTAGTAGGCCGGGACAGGAAAACTCCGTTCGAAATTCATAACTCCTTCATCTGAACTCCGATTCCGTCCGTCTTTCCGTCGTTGCACTACTAACGATGAGATATTAAATTCTCATTTAGATCACTAAGGATTGATATCTATCTACCTTAAATTCACTATTTACGTCGCGGTGGGTCGCGCTGGGTCGTGCCGGTTCTGTCGCGAAACTTCGACAGGTCATAACTTCTTGGTTATAACTTGGATTTCAGCATTCCTTATATCTCCGGAATCCTTGTTTCGACCACTACAACTTTATGAAAAGATGTCGGGCTTATCTCACACTTTAATTTTGACGCTTATTTTTATTCTTAATTAATCAAACCACATAATTAAGCAATTAAGCACAAAACACATAATACTCAAATAATACACTCTTATTATTTCAAAATGGGTTACAAAGGTTAACCTAGACTATTACATTGCTAAAAATGGCAAGCCCGGAAACACAGACGTTACAATTCTCTCCACCTTAGAATGATTTCGTCCCCGGAATCACACATCAACAAACAAATGTGGATAGCGACTCAACATGTCACTCTCTGTCTCCCAGGTGAGATTCGGCCCATTCGTGTGTTTCCATCGGACAAGCACTAACCCAACCATTTTGCGTCGTAACTTCTTAGTCTTTCGGTCAACAATTGCCTTTGGTTCTTCAATCAACCTTTTGTTCGCATCAATTCTCAATTCAGAAATTGGAATTATGTCTAGAACTTCTCCCGTGAACTTCCTCAAATAACACACATGAAAAGTGTTGTGGATTCCATTCAGTTCTTCGGGTAATTCGAGCTTGTAAGCTTGGTTCCCAACCCTCTGAAGAACTTTAAATGGTCCAATAAACCTTGAACTCAACTTTCCCCTTTTACCAAATCTTATAAGTCCCTTCCACGGCGAGACTTTAAGCAAAACCGAATCTCCAACCTCAAAAGTCATCGGTCTTCGCTTCTTGTCAGCATAGCTCTTTTGACGATCTTGAGCTGCTAACATTCTTTCCCTAATTATTTTCAACTTTTTCAGCAGTTTGATGAACCATCTCCGGTCCCATAAACTGCTTTTCCCCAGCCTCAAGCCAACAAGACGGCGTACGACACTTCTGTCCGTACAAAGCTTGATAGGGTGCCATCTTAATGCTCGAGTGAAAACTATTATTATAGGAAAATTCTACCAATGGTAAATGTTCATCCCAATTACCTAGGAATTCCAAGGTACATGCTCTTAGCATATCTTCAAGTGTTTGTATCATTCTTTCACTCTGACCATCAGTCTGCGGATGGTAAGTTGTACTTAAACATAACTTGGTACCCATTTCCTCTTGTAGACTTTTCCAAAACCTTGAGGTGAAACGGCTATCACCATCCGATACAATCATTAACGGAACACCGTGAAGCCTCACAATTTCCTTCACATAAGAATTTGCAAGCTTTTCCATAGACCATTTCTCCTTGGCTGCTATGAAATGCGCACTCTTAGTGAATCGATCAACGACCACCCAAATCATGTCGTGACCATTCTTTGTTCTGGGCAGTTTAGTGACAAAATCCATAGCAATTTCTTCCCACTTACCCATAGGCACATTCAATGGTTCTAAACTCCCGTACGGTTTCTGATGTTGTGTCTTTACTCTCGCATAAGTCACACACTCAGCCACATACTTTGCAACATCAAGCTTCATCGTCGGCCACCAGTAGTAGGGTTTCAGGTCCCTATACATTTTAGTGCTACCGGGATGAATCGAGTACATGGTCTTGTGAGCTTCTTCCATCAGAAGATCTCTGATTCCTCCTGTCTTAGGTATCCAAATCCGATCTTGGAACACCTTCAATCCATGGCTGTTTACACCGAACACCAACATTTTGCCCAAACGTTCCCCCTTTCGGTCATTCTTTTCAGAAGCTTCCTCTTGAGCTTTCTTTATACTTTCCACAATGGTCGAGACAACTTCAATTCTCAACGCTCTTGGCCTTTTCCTTTCAAGATTGACTTTCCAACTGAGAGCATCAGCAACAACATTAGCTTTACCGGGGTGGTAAAGTATCTCGCAGTCGTAGTCTTTAAGTAACTCCAGCCAGCGTCGTTGCCTCATATTCAATTCTTTCTGATTAAAGAGATATTGGAGACTCTTATGATCAGTAAAAAGTTTGCACTTCGTGCCATAGAGGTAATGCCTCCATATTTTCAGAGCGAAAACTACCGCTGCCAACTCCAAATCATGAGTCGGGTAATTCTTTTCATGCTCCTTTAGCTGTCGAGACGCATATGCTATCACCTTTTCTCTTTGGGTTAAAACACAACCCAATCCAACACCAGATGCATCGCTATAAACAGCAAAGTCTTCAACTCCATCGGGTAGAGTAAGTATCGGTGCCTCGCATAACTTCTTCTTTAGCTTCTCGAATGCTTCTTTATGCTTATCACTCCAAGCATAAGTAGCTCCTTTGTGGGTCAAAGCTGTCAATGGAGTAGCGATCGAGGAAAAACCTTGGATAAACCTTCGGTAATATCCGGCTAATCCTAAAAAGCTTCGAATCTCTGTGGGACTTTTCGGTTGTTCCCACTTCATCACAGCTTCAATCTTTGTTGGATCAACCATTATCCCTTCTTGGTTGACCACGCGACCCAAGAATTGGACTTCACGAATCCAAAAATCACATTTGGAGAACTTTGCATACAACATCTCCTTCTTCAAAACTTGTAACACTTCTCGCAAGTGTCTGCCATGTTCCTCCTGGCTTTTCGAATAAATCAGAATGTCGTCTATGAACACTATCACAGATTTATCAAGGAAAGGATTACTAACCCTATTCATTAAATTCATGAATGTTGCCGGAGCATTGGTTAGTCCAAACGACATAACCAAGAACTCGTAGTGTCCATATCTAGTTCCGAATGCAGTCTTCTCGATATCTTGCTCTCTTACTTTTAGCTGATGATATCCTGACCTTAGATTGATCTTCGAGAAATAGCTCGAACCTTGCAATTGATCAAATAGGTCATCAATCCTCGGCAACGGATATCTATTCTTTATTGTTGCCTTGTTCAGCTCTCTGTAATCGATTCACATTCTCATACTTCCATCTTTCTTCTTCACAAATAACACCGGAGCTCCCCAGGGCGATGAACTAGGTCTAATGAAACCTTTGTCCAATAACTCCTGAAGTTGCATCATCAGCTCCTTCATCTCCGTCGGTGCTAATCGATAAGGTGCTTTTGCTATTGGCGTGGTCCCTAGCAACAAGTCAATTCTGAACTCCACTTGTCTATCAGGTGGTAATCCAGGAAGATCTTCGGCAAATACTTCCAGATAATCACACACCACTGGAATGCTCTGCATCACCTTCTTTTCTTTCTTAGCATCAATCACGAATGTTAAATATGATGTACACCCCTTGGTCAAACACTTTCTAGCTTTCATTAGGTAAATGATTCCAGAATTCACTCTGCGTTTGTCCCCATACACCATAAACGAATCTTTCCCAGGCGGGTTACTTTAACTATCTTCTTCTTGCATAAAATTTCGGCATCATTGGCGCTAAGCCAATCCATTCCCAACACGATGTCGAAACCATTAAGTTCGATAGGCAATAATTCCTCGTGGAACTTATTCCCATTAAGGTCGATTAAGATGTTTTTCATACGATGGCTAACAGGTACAAACTTGCCACTAGCTACTTCGACTAATAAAGCATTATCTAGTCTATCAACAGGCAAAGCTAGCTTTCTACCAAACTCATGCGAAATAAAGGAGTAGTTGGCTCCAGAATCAAACAAAATTCGAGCAGATAATTCGTTTACGAGAAAGGTACCTGAAGCGACATCAGCTTCATCTTTCGCGGCCTCAAGTGTCATCTGGAAGGCTCTCGCCTTCAGCTTTGGTGGAATGTTGGGCCTAGCTGCCTCCTTCTTCTTCGGACAGTCTTTCAAAATATGCCCCTCTTCATTACAACCAAAACACATCCTTTTGTTGTTCGGACATTCATTGGAAAAATTTCCAACCTTCCCACACTTGTAGCAGGTTACATCCTCGCTACATTTCCCAAAGTGCTTTTTCTTACACTTATCACACCACTTCGCTTCGCCTCCTTTCCCTCCAAACTTTTTCGAATCAGATTTCGAAAATTTTCCTTTCTTACCGAAACCAGATGTTCCCTCAACCTTTCTCTTCTCACCAATATCAACCTTGTCGGTGGTTCTCCCCTTAATCATGTTCTCAACAGACTTGGCAGCCCAGATAGTTGCCTCTAGAGTATGTGTCTGACGTACTGGCACCTCGTACTCCCCATGGGAGTCCCTTCGCATACCGGTCCACCTTTGTCAGATCGTCTGGGACGATACGCAAGGCAAACTCCATCTTATCGGTGAAGTTATTGGTGTATTCATCAACTGACATGCTGCCTTTCGTCAATGTCAAAAACTTGTTCTCTAGTTCCAACAGATTTTGAGCCGAGCAGAACTTGCGCTTGAATTGCACCAAGAATTCTACCCATGTCAATTGCAGTGGCTCATTAGGGCTTAAAGTCTTCCCTAGAGTGTTCCACCAACGAACGGCTCCACCTCGGAAGTGACGCACTGCATAGATAGTCTGCAACTTACCTCTGCAGCCACAAGTCATGAAGGCTAACTCCATTTCGGAGATCCAATCCATAACCCCAATCGGATCCTCCTTCCCATTGAAGGTAGATGGTTTGCAAGTTAGAAAGTCCTTGTACTTGCATCCCATTCCATCATTCCTTCCATCATGGTTATCTTACCTAACTATCGGTGGGTTGGCTTGACCAATAGACCCACTGAAGTTTCCACCTTCCGAGTGCCCTTCATTTAATTCAGGCTCTTCCACACGAATTGACAGTTCTTCACGATTCTGTTGAAGCAACCGTCTAGTTTCATCCATCTGAAGATCCAACATCGTTTGAATCATCATTTGCACACCAGCCATGGTTAGTGGCTCAGGTGCTGCTGCTACGACAGGTATTTGTTCAATCACTTGTGGTTGATTCCTGTTTTCATCAGCATTTCCAACTCCACTTCTTGTTCTCACCATTTTTGATCTACACACCGAATAAGGTGAAATTAGATCCTCAATCACGATAGATATTCAAATTATCCTTATCACTCCGAAAGGTTTACATGCTAGTTCTAATATCGTAGACGTACGCTTAGAATCCTACACACATAAAGTTTCTAGATCCGGTCGGCAACAGACCATAGATCCGAACAAACAATATCATATATGGCAACATATAACATTTAGCACATAAAGCATTTTAGGCAAGTTTCCTAAAATAAACTAGTGCTCGTGTCTAAAACATAACAGACACACATCTCAAAATTTCACTTAGCATTCTAAGTTTAAGTCTAGAAATCCTACAAATTCCTAGTTCGCTTAAACTAATGCTCTGATACCAACTGTGACATCCCCAAAATCTCGGCCAGAAAAGACCGATTTTCATTTATGCTTTCAAAATATTTTCAGAGTAAATCCTTTTGATTTGAAAGAGTTGCGGAATTTGTTCCCAAAAACAAAACATGATAAAACAATGTTTACCAAAGCATTTCATAAAAGAAATGTATTTTCATTATATAATCAAAACTTGGGGTGTCATGTTCCGATACAGATCAATAAGCATAAACGATAACATTACAAGTCACTCAACAAATATATACATATACAGACTTGTAAACAAAACAACTTGATGCTTCATCCATCTTATGCCCTCGCGCCACTTCCTGTAATACAAATAAAACTGAGTGGGTCAGGCTTGGGAGCCTGGTGAGCATATAGGGTTTTCAACCCACAATAAATAGTTATATTTAATTTCCACAAACCAACAATAACCTAATTACCCATTCCCGTTATTCTCACTTTATCTCCCTAAGACAACTAACATAAGGGACCTAGTCTAAGAATATTTCATCGGGGCGACAACACATGCTTCGGGGGTACCTCAGCAATATAAGTCAAATAAGGAAACCATGAGGGGGATGGAGTACAGCGAATGAACACCCAAGTTCATTAACACCTACAGGTGGCGAACCTGCTAATGTTCCACAAGACTATCTAGAAAAGTCCGTGGTCGTCATCTAAACTCCGCTAGATGACTAAATCAAACAACAACGAGGCCTCTCATCTGTTTATTACACACCAACTATCTACCCATGTTCTACCCAACATATTAGTAGATAAAAATATACATTTTATACATAGTTTAAAAACCTGTATAGCATGCTTTAATCAACACGCACACACACATAACACGTATCTCATAGAGAATAAATCATATCTATGAGTTAGAAGAAAGTGAATACACATTCACACATATAAACAACAATATACTTAATACACTCAAACCATACTTGTATTATTATCGTGTTTATGAAAGGTAGTATACACTCACTTGATCAGAAGATGATCGGACAGCACTACGACTTGCAAAAGTAGTAATCCTCAGCAGATCTAGAAGATCTCTACAAAAATCGAACTTCTCGCGGGCAGAGCTTCGGCTCGGGAACCACACTTCTCGGGATCTTCGGGATCTCGGGACTTGCTTCGGGACTCGGGAATATTACCGGGGCTTTGGGGTACTTCTGGCACGCAAATCGATGCAAAACGGGAGAGAGAAGAGAGAAAATAGCAACCCTAAACGGCTGGCCCTTCAAATCTATTTATAGGGCAAATTTGGCCCTTGCCACGTCGTGACAACCTTTTTCCACGTCGTGGGCTTGGTCGTCACTGCATGCGTCATCCCAAGTTGCATCTGGGGGCCTCCCGGAGGTGTCAGGACACTTTCCACGTCGTGGCACTGCTTGCCACGTCGTGGTCTCTGATAGTTTTGGGGTTTCGCGCCCCGAACTTCAGAAATTCATAACTTTCGCATACGAACTCCGTTTTCGACGTTCTTTATATCGCCGCGAAGGTGAGATTATGCTCTACAACTCTCGTTTAGACTCCATTGGCTAATTTTGACTTTATTTTTTAATATATTATAAGTATATTACTTATATATTATCTTTAGTAGGCCGGGACAGGAAAACTCCGTTCGAAATTCATAACTCCTTCATCTGAACTCCGATTCCGTCCGTCTTTCCGTCGTTGCACTACTAACGATGAGATATTAAATTCTCATTTAGATCACTAAGGATTGATATCTATCTACCTTAAATTCACTATTTACGTCGCGGTGGGTCGCGCTGGGTCGTGCCGGTTCTGTCGCGAAACTTCGACAGGTCATAACTTCTTGGTTATAACTCGGATTTCAGCATTCCTTATATCTCCGGAATCCTTGTTTCGACCACTACAACTTTATGAAAAGATGTCGGGCTTATCTCACACTTTAATTTTGACGCTTATTTTTATTCTTAATTAATCAAACCACATAATTAAGCAATTAAGCACAAAACACATAATACTCAAATAATACACTCTTATTATTTCAAAATGGGTTACAAAGGTTAACCTAGACTATTACATTGCTAAAAATGGCAAGCCCGGAAACACAGACGTTACTATATGTAGTTCAAATTCCTAAATATTACATGTTACCACGACTAGATGTAACAAACGACAAAATTAGGTCATCGTTCACCGGTCTCGGTCTCAATCACCGTGAACACCCCTGGTAATAGACGTGATGTACTGTATTTCATCATCTTCATGCAAATAAAGTTTTCATACTTACGGAATACCCTTTTTGTCTTTGATGAATGTTAATCGTTAACGAACAAAACACTATTCACAATATATAATTATCTAATTAATACATTGAAAATAAGATTTATGTGTTATGTATACTTATGAACAAATAATAATCTAAATAGATAGAGCCTAAGAATACAATTTCGTGCATATAAAGAATGTTGAAAACGAAGATCGTATACGTAAGTTACACCCTTTTTTAGGAAACAAATCAGTTGTATAACTAAGTTTTCCGTAAACGAACGTTGAATCAATTTGTTCGGTTAGCTACACATCTCGTTAAGTATTTTAGAGCATGTTTTTGGACTGAGTATACGTTATTATTTTATTTCATTCTCGGAATATTTTTATCACGAAATTATAATCGTGTTGCGAAATCTGTTGAAGCGATAAAACTATAAATATAATTGGATAATAACTTCTGACACGTTTTTAACATAGTAACGCCTTTCGTTTGGGAGTTTTGAGAGAATATTCAAAAACACCACATTTAGGACATCTGACTAGTATATTTAGAAAATTTAAACGAAGTAGTTTTTTGTCGGGTTTTAGCACGTGGTTCGAGAATGCGACACGTGTCGCGTTTCTGGTGGTGCGACTTGCGGCGTTTTGAGAGCGGAACTTGTTATGATTGTGTAGCTTCTTGATATTTATAAATAGAAGAGGTCTCCCTCCCTCCCTCCTCACATCTCTCTCAATCTCTCTAGCTTTTTTTTTCTCTCTCTCTCTCTCTCTCTCTTATTTTCCCGAGGACCAGAACCACCGCCGTCCACCACTCCTCCGCCTTGCACCACAATGTACCACCACCACCAAAGCACTCCAGCCACCCTCTAACACCTCCCCTACCTCCAACCATCAATAATCCAACTAAAATTAACTCCGACAACCAAGAACCATTGCAGTGCCACCGACTGTCCCCATCAACCACTAACACCAGCCACTAAAATCACACTTGACCCCCATAAGCCCCCTACAAGAAACTTCAGGTCCCAACTCTATCCGACGCCGGAAAACCACTTTTCCAGCCATCTTTTTTTTCAACGAAATAATTTTTGGGAATTTTCCGGCGAGCCTCCGGGCAGTTTTCCAGCGAATTCGAATAGTTTTTAACTTGCTTTTGCACGATCTACAACCTTGGAGTGTCACTTTGTGAAAACGAGGTTCCGTTCATGAGATCCTGAGTGACAGTTCGAATCCCAGTTTTGATCCGAACAATGCAATACAAAGCATTCAGCGGAAGTGAGTTCTACGACCCCTTTTAAACTTTTAATGCGTTCAGAGGAGAGTACATGTTTTGTCTATATTTAATATTTATTTTATTTATAAATGTTAAATAAGATTGTATAACTATATATAAAACTTAGTTAATATAGTTATATCGTTGTTATCGTCATTTATTCATTAAAAATAATATATATACTTATATTTTGGATTTACACATATATTGGTATTGTTGGTTTTAAAGTAGGTAAAACCTAGTTTTGGTCAATTTATAGCCATTATGCTGCTCAATTTTCGTTAGAAATTTATTAAAAATTTTATACAATGAACGGTTTGAACTTAACAGATGAAATATGCCTTAAATTAAGGACACACGGTCACACTTATAGAACGGTTATAACCTAAAAGATAAAATATGGGTTAAGTTAAACACTCATATGAGTTCAAATATGGCTTAAGTTAAGCACTCATATGAGTTAAAATATGACTATATGTAGCATGATCACATACTTAGAATGATAGATAAATATCGGTATTTTATATAAGTAAAAATAAATACTTATATATTTATACGAATCCCGAGAACTATTGTTGTTATAAAACTTATATTTTTTTTATAAGTATATAATTATAAAAAACACATTCACTTGTATAAGGCTACAAGCACAAATTCATATAAATCAGGTAGAACTTATACACAACACACACTTGTACGGGGTTACAAGAACGTATTCACGTAAGTAACATAAGAACTTATACTTAAGATTTTCACAATGAAAGCTTTACAAGTATATTTTTTTTATATAATATACAAATCAAGTAAACATGCATACACACTTTTAGGGTTGGCAAGTGCCAATAAGTTAGGTAAACAACTACACACAATGTACACATACTTGTAGGGTTGTAAGTATCATTTTCTTTTATAAATCAGGTAGGCACTTAGATACTTTTTGGTTATAAAATATCACACCCCAAAACCGGAATGGCGGAAACGTTCGGGGGTGGAGGACGTCATGTACAGTATCACAACAAATCATAGTAGTAAACAAGCAACAACATCATCCATTGCATTAATAATATAATTTGATATAAGTGTGTTCTGTGAAGTTTATAAGACACCCAAAAAAATGTAAAACAAAATAAGAGATAAGTCTTGAACGAGCTCTATCTTCTCAAAACATGGCATTGGTACCTGTCTACTGATGACCTGAGAATACAAGTTATTTTGAAAGAGTTGATCAACGTTTAAGCTGGTGAGTTCATAAGTATTTAATGTCAATGTTTGTATAAATTTGAATGAAATTGTTTGTAGATGTTTGAAAACTCCAATAAAATCCCATATTTCCTACTAGTATAAAAGTAGTCTTCTACCAAGACCCGACTGTTTTTGAATGTTTGCTTCTAGAAATCCAATATTTTTCCATATGTTTGTGGTAGTTGAAAAGTTCTAAAACTGTAATGCAATAGTGTTTTTTATGCCTAGGATAGTAGATTTATGTATATAAAATCACTAAGGCATTTGATAACCCCGTAAATCAACGTGTTTTTAATACTCCATGTGAGTTTTATAACCATGCTATTGACCTAGACTGCCTATTACAACGTTCTTCAGGCGTTGGAAGGTTATGATGTTTGTCACCCCAGACCTGCCAGTTTAACTGTAGCTAACAGTTTAGGTGCGGGATTGTCAATCTCGTATAGATCTATAAACAAGTATCACACTCTCCTTACAAGAGATTATGATATATAATACAAGACTTTAACTGCATACTTGAAAGTACGTGAAGTTGAATGTTTCACAAAACTTAGTATCAAATAGATTTACGTATGAAAAGCCCATTTGTTCTTGTATATGAAAGTATTTCTTTGATATAGTACTTATAGTATGTAAAATCTCATGATTTCCTTGTAAACTATACCTATTATAGTTTTGCCAAAAGTATGTTTTGTTTGTATGGTAAACCCTAGTGTAGTGTCGACTTTGTATGTAAAGTATAACATTATTGAACATTTATACTCAAAATATAATTAAAGTGTTTGAAAATTATATAACAAGATGTTTTTATTCTGAAAAGACAAGTTGTTATCGTAATATGTGTTGCATGCGAACTTTTTCAAATGATAGTTAAAATAACAGTATGAAATGCATAACAAAGGATAGATATTTTCACAGGATAATAACCGGGTGTTTGCTTGTATTCCCCCCCTTTAAAAGTATTTAAAAAGCATTTAAAATGTATTTAAAGTGTGTTTGTAGTGGTATGAACTCACTTGGTAGAAGTGGTGGCTTGAAGAAGTTGAGACTAAAAATCGGGCAGAACTTCGACTAGAAAAGTTGATTTCTCGGGATTCTCGGGAATTCTCGAGAGCGTCGGGACTTGCGTTGCGTGCTAGGGATAATATCGGAGCTTCGGGGTGGTTTAGAGGGGCTTGCGAGGTGGTTCGAGGTGAAAGAGTGGAGAGAGAAGCAACCAAACCCGGACCCTAGCCTCCCTTTTATACTTGCTGGGATTCATCACGAACACAGGGCGTTCCCCTTAGTCATCATGGCTTATGTATTCTTGATTGGACAGATGGATGGGACTGGCCCTGTGCCCCGAACGCAGTACGTTCCATGGGGGAACGCAGTGCGTTCCCTCAGACTTACCTCGGGTTTTGTGCCTCGATCTTGTAAAATGTGTAACTTTCGTTTACGAGCTCCGTTTTCGATGTTCTTTATATGCACGCGAAGGTGAGAATATACTCTACAACTCTCGTTTAGACTCCATCGGCTAATTTTGAGTTTATTTTTAATAATATATTTTTAACAGGCCAGGACTGGAAAAGTCCGTTAAAAATCCATAACTTGTTCATCCGATGTTCGTTTTTGTCAGACTTTTTACCGTTGTGCTACCATTGATGAGAAATTCGATTCTCGTTTAGGTTGTGTCGGATAAAAATCGCTCGATCTCTATTTCGAGTTTTTAGCTGTCTACTGATATATCCGAAACTTCGAAAAATCATAACTTCCTCATACGAAATCAGATTTGAGCGTTCTTTTTATGTATGTTCACGGTTTAATGATATTTACGACTTTTATTTAGATACCTAATGCTAATAAGTATTTTATTGAAATTTCGCGTTTTTACGTTTAGCAGGGTTTTACCAGTTTTTACACGAATCTTCGGTTGGTCATAACTTCTTCGTTATAACTCGGATTCGAGTGTTCTGGATATCTCTGAAAACCTTGACACGATATCTGTCATTTAGACAACCTAATTGAGACTTTTTTGAACATTTTATTTTCGAAGATATTTTATTAACTTAAAACGGGTTACAAGGTTCGACTGGAATTCGTTACATTGGCTTGAAATTTCGGGTTGTCACATAAAAACACATGGAGTCAAAACCTGTGGAACTCACCAACATTATTGTTGACGTATCTTTAAAACACATGTATTCCCAGGATCATAAGCAGCTGGAAGAACAGGCACACTGAAGACCTATGAAACTTTTGCTTATCGTACTATATATTTCGTAAATGCCAAACTATTAGGCATGTATTGTATTTTGATAAGGTACTAGTAGACAACGAAAACGTAACATCTATTTCGATAATAATAGAATTTTATATTTTCATATTGATTTTGTATTGTTCAATGTATGTTCAATAATTGTGATCTATGACTACGTCGCACAACCCGACTTTTCTGCCGCCGGTCGGGGTTATGACACTAGATTATGCAAGAAGGTTAGTTAGATCTTGACATACTGAAGATTGAAGACGAGAAGATCGATAAAAACCCTAGCCCTGTTTTTCGGTTTGTTTTTGTTTACTGGGAAGAACAAGATAAGGAATGTATTTATGTTTAACTTCTAAACCTACATGGCAAGTTTATACTCCCTCTGTTCCAAAATTATTGTCAACGTTTGACTTTTGAAGTCTTTCTATGTCAACTTTGACCATAAATAATTTTATTTGTGTTATATAATATTGTGATACGTGCTTGAGGGAGATGTTACAAATGGTATCAGAGTGAGGTCATGTGACGATGTTTTCACACCGGGAGCCTAAAGCAGACAATATTGTGATACGTGCCGGAGGGAGATGTTACAAATGGTATTAGAGTCAGGGCATGAGACGATGTGTTTAACCAGGACGTCAAAACCTATAAATAGGGGGGGTGAAGGCGGTCGGGTTAGCTGCACCTGATCCCACATCGGCTGGGAAGGAGAACTAAGCATTCCTTAAAAGGGGTGTGTATATATTCTCTGTCACAACGCATTTTAAAGCCGTGAGGGCAGCAGATCCCATAAGAACTCTGTAGTTAAGCGTGCTCGGGTGAGAGCAATCCAGGGATGGGTGACCCCCTGGGAAGTTTTTATGTCGGGAGCCCAAAACGGACAATATTGTGATACGTGCCGAAGGGAGATGTTACAATAATTTTTGATGAAATTTATAACAATGAAAATACATTTAAAAAACAATTTATTCATATATCTTGCATGAAAAATTGTAGTATAACAAAAAGTAAATTATTTAAGGTCAAAACTGAACAAAAGAGACTTAAAAAGTTAAACGTAGACAATAATTTTGGGACGGAGGGAGTATGTACTTTTCACCTTTTAGTTACTACATCAACAATTGGTCGACAAAAATGTGTTGCCTGTGAAAAAATGAATAATTTAACAGTTAAATTTAAACTCTAATGGTGTAATGAGCAAAAAACATAGTTGATCAATCTGAGACAACTAAACATCATTATGTTATAGTATCAATTTCCCTATCAACAAAAGAAGGTTCTTACATAGGACCATATATATGCATTTCATGTTGTACATATAATTTTAGTATAAAATATGCAATGGTTAAATGAAGGTTTTTTTCTTCCAAGTTGTCATCCAACCAAGAATTACCATCTTATCAATCAAAAGGTCATGTGTGAGTTGCAAGCCAATGACCACAAAATCACATGGTTTGAAAAATCTTCTTGCGGGTCAATATGAATATGTCTTAACGATTAAGAGGCATATAGTAGGAAGATGGAAGAAAGACCAAGAAACAACTTAACAATTAAAAGGATTAACACGTTGGTCAATCTAGGAAACAACCTTAAGTAACTTGGGGAGTAATCATGAGATACAAGTTGTGTTGGGTTTTCTCTTGGGTTTTTTTAGCCCATGAGGAAAGCCCACTTCTTTAGCCCATGTATATATATATATATATATATATATATATATATATATATATATATGTGTTACATGCCCTAATGTCAATAACACACAATATTCTTCAGCCACCAAAAGAGTTAGAGAGAGTAAGAAGCAAAAGAGGATTTTTCTCAATTCCCATTTTTGAAGATATACCTGCATTGTTTGGTAATTTCCCGGATATCCAACGGTCCGTTTTTACTCATTTTTGGACAGCAGCTTCCCAACATCGAGGCCTTCAGATCCAACGGTTGAATTGTCAAGATCAACTCCACAGACTCAGGAATCATCGCTTCTGTTTGCGGCTGGAAATCAGGAACGTTTTTGGTAATATTCTTCTTTGTCTTTGCTTATTTGATTCCATATGATTGATGTGATTTAGTTCCAAGTATATGATGATTATTGTATGCCTCTAGTACATCTAGAGAAGACTTTGTATTGCTCTAATATTGGTGATAGTGGATTTGAAGCGACTCTAGTAGTCCCGTGGTTTTACTCTCCATTATTGAGAGGTTTCCATGCTAAAATTCCGGTGTCTTTATTGGTTGATTACTTATTGTTTTGGGTTGATTATATTGATCATATAAATGGAATTAGGGCTGATTTGTTGCAAGTGAAATTATCCTATTTGTTTGCATCCTAAAAGGTTCATTCAAGACGGGAATAGTTTAGTCAAACGAAGTATTATTCCGCATTGTTGTTTACCGTTGTGGCTGCGTTTTTCCCATCAGATTGGTATCAGAGCCTGGTTCTTGTTATTAGGTTACTTGTTTGAACAATAGAAGCTAATACAAATAGGATTGTGAACTTGAATGGTTCTAATTATCAAGTTTGGAGAGGCAAGATGGAAGACCTTCTTTATGTGAAGGATTATTATATGCCTATGTTTAATACTGAAAAACCTGAAGATAAAACAGATGCAAAGTGGAATATTCTGCATAGAAAGTTTTGTGGGTATATTCGGCAATGGGTTGATAATAATGTTTTGAACCATATTAGCACCGAGACTCATGCTCGTACTTTGTGGAACAAGCTTGAGCAGTTGTATGCTCGAAAGACCGGGAACAATAAATTGTTCTTGACTAAGCAATTGATTGGCTTGAAGTACCAAGACGGAAATCCTATAAGTGATCGTTTGAATTCTTTCCAGGGAGTTATTAATCAGCTTGCAGGAATGGGTATCAAGTTTGAAAATGAATTACAAGGTTTATGGCTCCTTGGCACTTTACAAGATTCTTGGGAAATTTTTAGGACATCCTTGTCCAACTCTGCACCAGATGGTATTATCACCATGGAATTGGCTAAAGGCAGTGTTTTAAATGAAGAGATGAGAAGAAATTCACAAGGTTCCTCTTCACATTCAGATGTCTTGGTCACAGAAAGCAGGGGGAGAAGTCAAAGTATAGGTCCGAATAACCAAGGGAAGCATCACAGTAAATCTAAAGAAAAGTTTACTGACTATGAGTGCAATAATTATGGTAGAAAATGGCACACAATACAATTCTGCAGACAGTTGAAAAGGGAGAACAAGAAGGCAAATTACAACAATCAAAAGAACAACCACAAGAAAGATGATGGTGGTAATGATACTGCTGAAGTTAACACTGCTATCGAAGAGTGCTTTATTTGTTGTGATTATGATATGGTCAATCTTGCACATGATGATTCGAGTTGGGTTGTTGACAATGGTGCTACTTGTCATGTGACATCATAAAGGGATTTTTACACATCTTACACTCCTGGTGATTTTGGGAATGTTAAGATGGGTAATAATGGGTTATCAAAGATTGTTGGAGTCGGAGATATTTGTTTGAAGTTTGAGACTGGGATGGAGTTAGTTTTACACAATGTAAAACATGTTCCAGATATTAGACTTAGTTTGATCTCTGCTGGCTTACTTGATGATGACGGTTACCATAATACCTTTGGTGGTGGCATTTGGAAACTCACTCGTGGTTCTTTGATTGTGGCAAGAGGTGAAAGAAGCTCAAAGTTATACATGACACATCCGAAGATCTCCAAAGAATCGATCCATGCATCGATACATTGTGACATGACCGATTTGTGGCATAAGAGACTTGGTCACATGAGTGAAAAGGGGATTTCTTTATTGTTGAAGAAAAATGTGTTGACTGGTGTGCATGATGTGAATTTGAAGAGATGTTCTCATTTTCTGGCAGGTAAGCAAAATAAAGTTTCCTTTAAGAGTCATCCTCCTTCCAGGAGGGAGAATATACTTGATCTGGTACATTCCGATGTATGTGGTCCCATGAAGACTAGGACACTTGGGGGTTGCTTGTATTTTGTCACGTTCATCGATGACTATTCAAGGAAGGTATGGGTTTATACTTTGAAGACTAAAGATCAAGTATTGGATGTGTTTAAGCAGTTTCATGCATTGGTTGAGAGACAAACTGGGAAGAAATTGAAGTCTGTTCGGACAGATAATGGTGGTGAATACATTGGTCCTTTTGATGCTTATGTAGAGAGCAAGGTATTCGGCACCAAAAGATTCCTCCAAAGACACCACAATTGAACGGTTTAGCAAAACAGATGAATAGAACATTGGGTGAAAGAGTTAGATGTTTGCTTTCACATGCATGATTACCTGATTCTTTTTGGGGAGAAGCTTTGAATACACCGGTACATGTTATTAATCTTACTCCTTGTGTTCCTTTGTCTTTTGATGCTCCTGATAGGTTTGGAGTGGAAAAGATGTTTTGTATCGTCATTTGCGGGTCTTTGGATGCAAGGCTTTTGTGCATATTCCCAAAGATGAAAGATCAATGCTTGAAGTGAAGACCAAGCCATGTATATTCCTTGGTTATGGTCAAGATGAGTTCGGTTACAAGTTATATGATCCAGTTCTGAAGAAACTCGTAAGGAGTTGTGATGTTGTATTTGTTGAAGATCAGAGTTTAAAAGATATTGAGAAGACAAAGATAGTTCCTCAATCTAATGATGATCGTGTTGATTTGGATCTGATTCCCCCTCAACATTTTGAGCCAACTAATGAAGATGTTCAGAATGATGATCAACATGGTACTGATGACAATGATGTTCTAGAGCAGTCGAGGTTGGATGAGGATTTTCATCCAGAGTTACCGGTACCTGATATACCACCATTTGTCCCACTTAGGCGGTCTACGAGAGATCGTCATCCTTCCACTCGTTATTCTGTTGATGAGTATGTTTTAATCACTGATGGGGGAGAACCTGGTTGTTATGTAGAAGCTATGGAAGATGATCATAAAAGAGAGTGGGTTTAAGCTATACGATATGAGATGAATTCCTTGCATGAAAACAATACCTTTGAGTTGGTGAAGTTGCCTAAAGGCAAGAGAGCTTTGAAGAACAAGTGGGTATACAAAGTGAAGACTGAAGAACATACCTCATGGTCTAGGTACAAGGCTAGATTGGTGGTCAAAGGGTTCAGTTAAAGAAAGGGTATTGATTTTGATGAGATTTTCTCTCCGGCCGTGAAGATAGGTTCCATTCGGGTGATTCTTGGTTTGGTTGCTAGCCTTGATCTTGAGGTTGAGCAAATGGATGTCAAGACAACTTTCCTTCATGGTGACTTAGACAAGGAAATCTATATGGAGCAACCTGAAGGTTTTCAGGTTAATGGCAAAGAAGACTATGTGTGTAGGCTTCAGAAAAGTCTTTATGGGTTGAAGCAAGCACCATGACAATGGTACAAGAAATTTGAGTCAGTCATGGGTGAGCAAGGCTACCACAAGACTACTTCAGATCACTGTGTTTTCTTCCAGAGGTTTGGTGATGATGATTTCATCATTTTGTTGCTTTATGTTGATGATATGTTGATTGTTGGCATGAATGCGGAGAGAATTATTCAGCTGAAAAAACAACTGAGCAAGTCTTTTGCTATGAAAGACTTGGGGCCGGCAAAACAAATTCTTGGCATTCAGATTATTAGAGATAGAGCTTCAAAGAAGTTGCATATGTCACAAGAGCAATACATTGAGAAGGTGCTTTGCAGATTCAACATGGATAAAGCTAAAGTGGTTAGTTCGCCTCTAACTACCAACTTTAAGCTGACTGATAGAGATTGCCCTTCTACTAAGAAGGAGATTGAAGAGATGGATAGAGTTCCATATGCATCAACCGTTGGGAGTTTTATGTATGTCATGGTGTGTACAAGGCCAGATATTACCCATGCAGTTGGTGTTGTTAGTCGGTTTCTGTCAAATCCGGGAAAGAAGCATTGGGAAGCAATTAAGTGGATTTTTAGATATCTACGTGGTACTTCCAAATTGGGTATAGCATTTGGAAATGGAGCACCTATGCTTGTTGGTTATATAGATTTTGATATGGCAGG
This sequence comes from Lactuca serriola, assembly GCF_051521515.1. Classification (NCBI taxonomy): domain Eukaryota; kingdom Viridiplantae; phylum Streptophyta; class Magnoliopsida; order Asterales; family Asteraceae; genus Lactuca; species Lactuca serriola. Next base: position 158,351,487 of record NC_136413.1, on the reverse strand, counting down.
AAATAAGGACAACATGAAATCCACTTCTGGATATTTGATGACTTTTTGCAGGGGGAGTTGTGTCATGGCAGTCACGACTGCAAAAATGTGTTGCCTTGTCCACCACTGAGGCTGAGTATATGGCTGCAACAGAAGCATGCAAAAAGTTATTGTGGCTAAAAAGATTTATGCAAGAGCTTGGATTTATACAAAAACGCTAGGTGGTTCTTTGTGATAATCAAAGTGCCATTCACCTTGCTAAGAATTCTATGTTTCACAAAAGAGCAAAACATATTGATGTGAGGTATTATTGGATTAGAGATGCTTTTGAAGACAACTTGTTTGAACTTGAGAAAGTTCATACTGATGATAATGGTTCCGATATGTTGACTAAAGCTTTAGCAAGGGAGAAGTTAAAGATATGTTGCTTGATCGTCGGGATGGCGAACTCTTCCTCATAGGCCAAAAAGGGGGAGATTTGTTGGGTTTTCTCTTGGGTTTTTTTAGCCCATGAGGAAAGCCCACTTCTTTAGCCCATGTATATACATGTGTTACATGCCCTAATTTCAATAACACACAATATTCTTCAGCCACCAAGAGAGTTAGAGAGAGTAAGAAGCAAAAGAGGGTTTTTTCTCAATTCCCATTTTTGAAGATACACCTGCATTGTTTGGTAATTTCCTAGATATCCAACGGTCCGTTTTCACTCATTTTTGGACAGCAGCTTCCCAACATCGAGGCCTTCAGATCCAACGGTTGAATTGTCGAGATCAGCTCCAGAGACTCGGGAATCATCGCTTCTGTTTGCTGCTGGAAATCAGGAACATTTTTGGTGATATTCTTCTTTGTCTTTGCTTATTTGATTCCATATGCTTGATGTGATTTAGTTCGAAGTATATGATGATTATTGTATGCCTCTAGTACATCTAGAGAAAACTTTGTATTGCTCTAATATTGGTGATAGTGGATTTGAAGCGACTCTAGTAGTCCCGTGGTTTTACTCTCCATTATTGAGAAGTTTTCACGCTAAAATTCCGGTATCTTTATTGGTTGATTACTTATTGTTTTGGGTTGATTAATTTTGATCATATAACTTGCATTGGGGCTGATTTGTTGCAAGTGAAATTATCCTATCTGTTTACATCCTAAAAAGGTTCATTCAAGACGGAAATAGTTTAGTCAAACGAAGTATTCTTCCGCATTGTTGTTTACCGTTGTGGCTGCGTTTTTCCCATCAAGTTAATTGTGCTTCTAGTTACCTTAGTTTTCACAGAGTTGTCATTAAATAAAGAAGTGACATGCATCTAAAAGATGATGTAGTACCAAGAAACAACTTCATTGTTCTTTGTTATACAAGAATGATTAAAGCAATGATCATGAGCTTCGTACCAAAATAAACATTCAAAATATTTACTGGGTCGAGTAGAAGGAAAACTTGGATATAATTAAGATCCTTGAGATCTAGCAAATCGTATTTACTTATAGGTTTGATGGCACCTCAGTTGAAAGTGTATTAGGATTGATCTTTAACGCAGGTTGCCGTTATACAAGAATTAGCTAGTTATCCATTCCTAGATCTTTGAAGAAAGTGATAGATATTTGTGGAATATGTAGGGAAATCATTGTAACATGTACACGTTCAATCCGATTAGCAAATGTTATAAAATAGTACATTTTTATACTAATAATGGTGTTTAGGTTATATCGTATTTTACCAAGCAAATATCATAACGAATATATGAAAAATTGAAACATGTAGGTTATAAAAGGTTTTATTAATACCAGTCTCATATGTTACATTTAGTTGGCATTAACCAAATTCACAATTTATTTAAAAACAATATTAAGTTACATATAACCAATATATTTCATAAACATCTACAATTTTGTCCAAAAAAACTAGGAAATAATATCTATCTATTTGGTCAATAGCAACTAACGTGAAACATTTGTCTCTAACATACTTTCATCCTTGTTTCCATCAAACCAAAAGTAATATATTTATTCTTGGATGTTTGAAACAAATTGGCTTCGGTTAACAACTAACTCATAAGATGTTTAGGGCTCCAATAGTCCAATTAACAACAAACTTCTCGTGGTCCGTGGCAGTAAAGAATTCCATTATTCTTTAGAAGTGGAAAATCTAGGCCTTATATACAAAAGTGTCTTCCAAATTAGTCAATAAATAACAAGGTACCCACCCTTGGATGCTTCGAATGAATAGGCCCTTTTGCAACCCCTGCTTCTATTCTTCGACCATGTTTTACGAGAATTTACTACAACTCATATCCGACTTCAACTTTTGTCAATTTTATTTGTCAATTTTAAACAGAAATACCTTATAAAAAAGAAAAAAAAAGACTATTTGTATGATTTTGTCTAATGATATTACCTTATAATTGTCGTAACAAATTTGTTAATTTACATATATACATAGCATACAATACACACATAAAATAGTAAGACTTCAATAATACACAATTTACATTTTAAGGAAACATTGTGATAACAATCTGTTTCCAAAATCTTTTCACTTTTGAACTATATAAAATTGGTTAGAATGTTAAATCGTTACATTTAAAACTAAAAGTATTAATTGATTACTTATTATTATTATTATTATTATTATTATTATTATTATCTATGCATAAGTTTTCAAAAAGATCAGCTGCCTTTTTTTTTACATGTTACTTTATATTGACCAATGCATGGAGAAAAAAAAACCATATATTTGTTCTAGGAAATAGGAGAAGGAAAGTCAATTTTAAGTGGGGTAGGAGAAGGAAATATGACACTAGTCGTAATTTAAGTGGGATAGAAGAATTAGTAGTGAGGATATTTGATTTCCTTTTCTGAACTTTCCATCCATATAACATAATAAAATATTATAAGAACTGAACAGACTCCGAATCATACTCTATATCGATGGGTATATATAATATATATGTATTTTCAAAAACCTTTCATCCGCAGAAAAACAACCTCTTCTTCCACCTGCAATTTAGCTTTAACCCCCTCTTCTTCCACCTGTAATTTAGCTTTAACCTAAATTTTCTTCAATGGATTCCAAGTTCTCTTACGACATGAACATGGAGATTCTTTCAAGAACAACACTAAAAACTCTTGATACCATGCGTTGTACCAACACAGAATTTGAGAAACTCACATATGAATCGTATTTTCTCAATTTGTACAAGCAAAGAAACAACATTGTTTCTGGTTTCCTCGTACAAAACCTTAGAAAGGGGTGCAAGTACATCAACGAGTTTGCACCATCATGTGAATCCCACAGTCTTGATCTTGGTTTTCTGCCACCCAACGCTAAAATCCTAGCATCTTCAGAGCAAGGATTTATTGTCTTCGAGAGTCCTCATCCACGGGATTATAAGCTGGTTTCATATCATGTTTGTAAACCTACAACCAAGGAGGTTTTGACATTGCCAAATCCCAAAACCAGGTATTTAACCAAGAATGTTGCCATCCTTGTGGTGGGTTCAAAGCCATTGCACTATAAGATCGTGAGATTATCTGAACCCAAGAAACCGTAAGTACCTACATACATGTTTACATTATTTATGTGATTAAAGAACTTTGTTTTGAAGTTAGTTGCATATATTTTCTTGTTTTATTTGTGGGTTTTCTATTTTCTTTAATTATAACAAATTAAGATTATGTTCAACACAATTATTCTAATGGTGCTTTTTGGATTCTTTTTTTTCTTTCTTTCAGTGTCTTACGAGGACGTGATAAGCTATACACGACATATAAATGTGAAATCTTCGACTCAATGACATGGGAATGGAGACTACTAGATCTTGTAATATTGCCTTTTGGTGTCTTCCTAACTAACCAACAAGCGATCACCACAAGGGGATCAATCTACATGCCATTGAGTAACAACGATGTCTTAAAGTTTGAGGCATATTCTGAAAAGTGGACAACCTTTTCGTTGCCTATTCAAACCCTCGAATATCCATTTGGCACTACAAGCCATCTCATAAAGTTTGAAAGAAAGTTGGGGTTTGCTTACAGGACAACAAGTCATCTTTGGGAGCTTTGGGTTCTTACTAACGACGAATCATGGGAGAGAGTTCATGTTTTTGACACGAGATCAGAAGATAATGGAATAAGTTCACTAGATGCAATATATGATTCAGACACAAGAGTTATGAGAGAGTACGAGGCAATTGCATTTTACAGGTTTAAAGGCGGTGATCATATCAAAAAGGTTTTAACGAGTCATCATCCTTATCGGATATTCACCTTTCGATCTGATTTTGAGCCAATCCATTTGAGAGGTCATAAGGATGTTCATATGAGGATGAATTCATTATATAATAAATCATAATTTCTTAAGAAGTTAAATTTGGATGTAGTATTTTAGCATTCATAGAGTTCGAACATAAATGGATTAGAATTTGTTAATCGAATATTTCTTTTATTCATTATGTTTTCATACTGAATGAGTAATTGTAATTAGATGTTTTTCTTCCGATATGATTTTGAACCAATATATTTGAAATGGTGGATGATGGGCTCACATATCAAGGATAAATTCATGGATTTATTATATCCGAGTTGTATCTAAATGATTCATATTTGATTTTTACTAAAGGTTGTCAAAATCAAGATTTTACTTCAAATCGTATTACATTTTGCAAGATCGTATCGTAAAATCGGATAAGGATCATAAGATCCTATCAAAATGAACTCATATTGAAATTTGCTCACAAGATAGCGTAATCAACTTTATCTTCTTAAACACCATCTATAATTTTTGCTGCTATAAACCGTAAACATTAAAAATAAAACATCTTAATTAGAAATAAGATCATTTTGATTATGTACAAATAAGACATAAGATTATAAAGTGATAATTATGGGTGTCCTCTACCTAACTCGAGATGAGTTTTTTTAGAATGACGACATTAAACAATAAAAAATAGCAAAAGCTAGAAAAAGTACATTAAGAGATTACAAAAGATGGGGTTTTCACCAAATCAATCAGCTAATCCAATTAAAAGATTAAGAGTGGATAGAATCCCGAATCACCGCCTTAAGAGGTTTAACTTTCGAAAACAGTAATCTATTTCGTAAAGTCCATATCGCTCAGAACATAGTAGTAACTGCCACATCCAAACACCTTTTGATCTTGATAGATAAGCGAACAAAATCACGCCAAGATAACCATTCAAAAAAGGAAGAAAAGAAAAGGAAATCTAACTCCCACCACCTCGAAAGAAAACTCTATAAATCCAATGCCATCCCACAAGAAAAGAAAAGGTAGTTGACAGTTTCATCATCGACACCACAAATAGGACATAACAAAGAGCCAATATCAATACCTCATCTATCTAAATTAATTATGGTGGGAATTTTATTCAAAAACAACCTCCACAAGAAAATATTAGCCAATATCAATACCTCTCGAAACCAAAATTTTAAGGGAAGCTCACTACACCAAACATCCTCCCAAAATAAAGTAGAATACCCGTTACCAAGTTCACGCTTACACAAAGCAAAAAGGTCAACACCTTTTTTTGATAGTTTTTTTACTACGTCGATAGTCATATTCCATGATGAGAGTAAAGATCTGTGATAGGGCTGGTTATCAATAGAACCATCAACCCCAAGAATATTTTTGACAAAATAGCCTATAAGTCGTTAGACTTCATTATAAACCTCCAAATTTATTTAAATAAAAGAGAAATATTTAGCGCAAAAATACTTCCAATACCTAAGCCCCCAAGTTCTTTACTTGCCAAACATTTTCTCCAAGCAATCCAAGTCATCTTCCTATCTTCCTCATCACCACTAATGAAAAAATTATTTCAAAGAGACTCCAATATTTTTTCAACGGTAACCGGCATCTTATAAATGGACATGTAGTAAGTCAGGAGAATCCCAAGAACAGCTTTAAACAGGGTCATTCTACCTCCAATAGAGAGGGTATGAGCCTTCCAATCTAAAAGTTTATTTTTAAATTTATCTACAGCCCCTTTCCAATTGGCAATCCGTGACATATTATAACCAATCGGAACCCCAAGATAAGTAAAAAAGAAAACCTGAAACCCCGCATCCTAGCACTGCAACCATATCATTGGGATCATCCTCATAAACACATATTCCTAAAAAGCTTACTTTTTTCCACATTAAGATGAATTGATAAAATGGTGATACTCTAGAAGACTTCTTGCAACTTGTGACACCCGATTTCAAGTTGAATAGACAAATTTTTGATACTCATCTGTATAATAAAACTAAAGAAGTGAGGACGAGATATTTTTTCACTTGTAGGATTGTAAAATTGTAAGACCGTAAGATTAAAATCGAGATTTTAACAAACTTGATTTTACTATTCACCGAATTTGAGCAAAAATAATGTAATTGGATTTTATAAATGATTTATGTCAACCATGGATTCACTTTCTTTAAGATCTTGGCTTACAACACTAATATTATTAAATACATGTTGGAAGAAATATTAGAATTGATCTTTGGAAAATATTATAATTTTTAATGACTCATTACTAGAAAGAGAGCCATCATGAAAATAAAAAGTGTTTAGATTGTAGACAAGTTTCAGGTAGAAGTCTGACGATTTCAGTGATCACAATGGCGATCATTGTCTCAACCCCTCTCTTCCTACGAGATCAAACATTGGTAGAGATTCTTGTGATCGACTACCAATAAGTTTTTCTCTCTTCCTCAACACTGGATGGATCGTGGCAATTTTCTTAGGGCAGGCTACGCCTCAAGAAATTCAAATGCTTTTTTGAAAATTTTATTCTCATGATGTAATCTGAAAAACTTTCCCTCCCACTTTAAAAAAAGAGAATTATGGAAGATATGTGAATGTTTTGGGAATGTGTTGGATGTTTTCATTGATTCTAGATTATCAAATATGGGGAAACCTTATGTGTTTGTCAGGTTTTCTAAGTCAATTAACATTAATTCCTTGATATCAAACTTATGTATCATTTAGATTGGTAAACGAAAACTTCTGGCAAATGTCGCAAGGTTTCATAGAAATAATCAATGAAAATAAGGATGGAGGTGGTAGGAGTAAAGGGGAACATGCTATAACAAATTCTTTTACCATGAAACAACCTTCTTATGCCTCGATATTATATGGTGAAACTGTCAACATGGTTGTCAATACTAATGATGTTTCTGCTTTAGTATTGGATGATGATCACTCAATCAAACATAATTATTAGTTATTTCTAATTTGGACAATTAAGGAATTCCAATCTCTTACTAATCTTTGGGTTATTTGTAACAATGAAGGTTTTGAAGATATTAAGTTTGGATACTTGGGAGGTCATTGGGTATCTTTGGAATTTAGGGATGTGAAAGCTATGGAGAGTTTTTCTAAACATGTTGGTATCAATTCATGGTTTTCATCTAATGATGATTTTTTCTTAAACGAGCGAGTGGTGTGGATATGTAACACCATAAATTTTCAAACAAAATTTTCATTTTAAAATCACATAATTCTCATTAATACATTTCACAAAAATCTAAAAGTATCAAATTATCAAAACACATCCATTATAAAAATCCAGGATCCTCAAACATAACTCCATCTCATGTGTACAATCATGTCGATGCCTTCTCGTGATTCTGAAAAAGTACCTGAAACGCATATCACACAACACGGTAAGCATGAAGCTCAGTGAGTCCTCTAAAATAACACACATAATAATTAGCCTCTCATGGCTATACTCGAATAAGACCCTTCGGTCAATGTATCTCAGTGGAACCCTCCGGTCCCACGGCTCGGGTTGGATCCTTCGGTCCTATCTCAATAATGCACAAGATAATATACAACATAAACCACAAGACAAAATGCATAATATCACATATCTCAGTATAAACACACAAGATCAACATATACGCAGAATAATATAACATCATAAGTCACAAAGACAGTATGCACATATCAAAATATAAACAAATAAGACCCTCTGGTTAATAGTGAGAACCCTTCGGTCTCACAGCTCAGATTGGACCCTCCGGTCCTGTATCCCAGTAAAGACCCTCTGGTAACATAGAAATTACCACTCAGAAATTACCAACACAAAGGCCCAAGACATATACATATATTTCTCTGATCAAAATCTCCAGCACAACAAGCCCAAAATCCAGGGCCAACACTAAAGGCCTAATATGAGATTTAGCCCAAAAAGCCCACAACTAGATTACGCAGGGTGTACCTCCCTTGGTACGCTCGGCGTACACAGCATACACGCGGATCCTAATCGGGGACACTAGATCAGTACGCAGGGCGTATTGGAATTACGCTGGGCGTACGCCCAGTTTTGCTTAATCCACTCTCTTGGTCTTAACCCGTTAAGACCATAGCTATACTCTCAGATCTGGACTCCCTAAAGGCTCATACTCTGTAAAGTTCATGACTTTAAGCCTTTGCACGGCTGAGGAAGTCCCAAACACAAAAAATCTCACTCTTTATTCCCAAAAATGCTCATATCTCATGCATGGGGTGGTTTTGACGTCCAAGACTCCATTTTTATGAATCCACTCCAATAAAACACTCAAAGGGACAAATATTAGGCTCTGGAGTTCAACAACTCATAAAGCTTCAAGCTTTGGGACCAAAAACCCTAAAATAGACCATATTATGCACAAATCAAAAAGGACAAGAAAGCGCTAAGCTTTATACCTTCAAATGATGCTCCAACCACAGAAAAGATCAGATCCAAAGCCTGGACTCTAACTCCATTCTCTTCAATACTCCTTTTTCATTCAAAGAATCCCACAAGAACACATAGAAGCTCACAAATGGTTACTCTAGCTCAAGGGAAGGAAATTAGGGTTTTGAGAGGGTTGAGGTCTGGAAATGGTGGCTGGATATGACGACATAATGTTCCTTGAATAGGGACACTCCAAAATATTAGGGTTTCTTCCTGGACCTAGTACACGCAACATACTAGGTGGCCTTCGCGTTCCTTCCACGCACATGAGTACGCTGAGCGTACATATAATTACACCTCGCGTACTCAATTGCCACACATTTCACAATGAGGACTAAATTTACCAAAACTTCAAACTATCGCAACTTCTTCGTTACAAGTCTGTTTCCAACGAACCTTAGATCCATGGAAAGGTGGTGAGAAGCCCTACACTTCTAGCAACACATCACAGCCTCAAAGCTCCACGAATAAAACTCAAAATTCATAAATGATCAATCAGGATGTTACAATTCTCCCCCACTTAGATTATATTTCACCCTCGAAATTGCTCCTGTCTTCACGTAGATCGAATTAAATACCCCAAAAAGCAAAACCAGAAATCTCATAACATACAATGATCTCCCAAGATAAAAAAAACCCATCGAGAAGTTCCAACCTAGAGGAGGATGGACCCCTTTTCCGTTGCAGTACCAACTCTGACTCTCGAGAACTCATAAACTGTAGTGGTCTGTCTCCCCGACAGACTGCTCATGCAGAAAATCACCCTGTTAATCGCTCATCGAATAACAGAACTGATTAAACGCTTCCAACTCTTTTTATCTTGTTGCGACAGATAGGGACAATTCGTTGTCCATAATTGGCTCCTGATCACTCATGTCAGATATACTAATCAATCCAGCTCGTAACTCGAAGGGAACGGAAAAGTCACATCTCACCCAAGATTCTCCACCTATACTGCTATCAGAACCCATCTGAAAATGAACCTTAATATTCTGTCCTCAGACACAAGAAAATGTTCCTACCCGCTCAGAACAATCCTCTGACATCTATAATCATAAGCCTCCGCTTCTTGTCATATGTCCCGACAGTTGAGCTTCCAAGGCTACCCCTTACACACCTAATAAAACGACTTTACAGTCTTCTTTCTCACATTAGTTATCTCTGCCCATCATATGACACACAAAGTCACGAGGTTCGCCTTACCCCAAGCGATTACGACAACCCATCTGAAGTTGCCTCGTCTCCGACCTCTGTCGTCTATCACTCACTAGTTCCATGCATCTTGTGGTCCTTTCCAAACCAACGAATTGACCCACTCAGATCACAAATATCAGATGGAAACCATTTCCTCAAAAATGAAATCCACCTGAAAATATGGAACCTCATCCTGCCTACTCATTACACAATAAAGCTAAACTCAACCTCGAGATTTTGATTCAACAGCAGAAATGGAATCACTCAACTCTAATATGACAGCCAACACACGACCCGTGATTCGCGAATCCATGCGTACATTACTCCCCCCAAATCCCTTTTTTTGCATCAACACCTCCCTAACTCGAGATATAATGGTCACTGACCATCACGAAGACCCTAGTCTCATCCTTGGTTCGGCCATTAGGTTCCCAAAGATTCAATTTGTATGGCTACCCAAGCCTAATAACCCCTCTACATCATGCTCTGACTAGTAAATACCATGGCTCCCCACAGTGTTATAACACTCTCCCACTGACTTGGGAATGCTATGGCTCCGTGCAGGCTTGCATCACTCACTCATTGACTTGTGAATGCTATGGATCCCCGCAAGCATACATTACTCACTCACTCGCTATGGTCTCTCCCCATGGTTTTTCCCTGATATTCCAAAGTGATTACTCTCACCTGGATCCTTCCACTCTCTTACTACCCCACAATCTGATTATTAAGCCATCACCATATTGCATTTACTAAACTCATGCTCCATGGCCTATTATGGACAGGTGCACCCAACCACCCAGACTGAGCATCACTACTCCTGACAACAATTGGCGCACAACGCACTTTCCCTCGATACGATTCTCATTCTTGGATAATCCCCATCCGATGACAATTTGCTGATGGGTTCCCACTGGAACAATAGTTACTCGGTACTCCACTTGCCATCTCATAAACTCGAGTCTCAAAATAATCCAGCAACTTAGGGCATCGTACTCGGATACCCCGATACACCATCACATCATTTCACACTCGCTTGCCTCAACTACTGATCTTCTACTCACGACATCATACTCGGACACCGCAATACACCGTCTCAGAATCTCACCGTGTCTTGCTACGACCATAGATCTTCCTCTCACACAAATCGTAACCTTGAAGTACTCCACTCACAAATTGAAACATAGAGGAATAGTCGATGACTGAGAACACGTCGATGACCATCCGAAACCCCATCCTCTTACTGATCAAAACCCATGCATAGCTACTCATACCAACTATGAAACTAATTGGCAAATCAGTTGATGCTCCTCCTGGAGTATTGATAACAATCAATACATTGAACCGGCAAGTCTCAACAATTGAACCCTAACCTCGATGACCCAACTGCCTCAAACCCAAACATTTGAACTACTTTCTTCGGTTTGTTTGTCACTTATCAAGGTCACCACATTGACATTTGGGTTCTTTTCGGTTTGAGAAGAGAGTTTGCCACAGACTCCAACTTGCTTATGAATGTAACTATATCTCCTATTTGTGCTTCAAGGTTGGAGATACTAGTCCTTGTCTCTTTTTGGAACTGTTGGGTACTAGTGGCTAAGGATTTGACAATGTCTTCAAGAGACATTCCAAAGCTACTCGGTTGGGATTGAGGAGGTTGTTGATGATGATGTGGAGGGTGCGGTTTGGGTTGGTAATGCGGTTGTGGGTGTTGGTAATGAGGTTGTTGTGGTGGATAGGAAGGTCTAACCAATACATTTTGTGGCAATGGTCTTGGTTTGTAGCTCATATTGAGATTTGGCTTCCAACTTGAATTGTAGGCATTTTGGTAACAAGATGGTTTATTGTGGTAATTTTGGAATTCTCCCGTAGCATTCACATGTTCCGTATCTTCTTGGAGAATGGGACACATATCCGTAGGATATCCCATTGTTGCAATTATTCCACAAACCATCACTTGTGGATTTTGTCCCATGGCTAACTTTTGAACAACGGATGTTAAATCTTTGATTTGAGACTCTAGATTCGACGTCCCCACTTCATTGACTTTTTGTTGAGTTTCTCTCTTCATATCTTGGCGGGGGCCAAAATGCTGTGAATTTGCGACTATGGTGTTGAAGAGTTGTCTTGTTAGTTGTGGAGTTTTGCTAAAGACATCTCCACCACTTGAGGCATCAATTAGTCTTCTCTCCATTGGCAACAATCCCTCATAGAAGTGTTGAATAAGGAGTTGTTCTGAAATTTGATGTTGTGGACAACTATAACACAAGTTGTTGAACCTCTCCCAATAATCATGGAAAGTCTCATTTTGACCTTGGCGGATTCCACAAATCTCATTTCTAAGACTTGAGACTCTTGAAGTGGGACAGAACTTGTCAAGAAAAGCTCTTGCCATGTCAATCCATGAGTTGATTGACCCCGGGGGAAGATAGAATAACCAATCATTTGCTCTATCGGCCAATGAAAAGGGGAATGCCCTTAATTTGATTTGGTCATCTGTCAACCCTTGTGGCTTCATACTAGTGCAAATAATGGGGAACATCTTCAAGTGCTTATGAGGGTCTTCATCCTCCAATCCATGAAAAGTTGGAAGGTGATGAACTAAACTTGACTTCAATTCCGAACCTTCTTCCAAAACAGGGTAATTGATACCGATTGGAGTTTGGGTAACATCGGTTTCCATTATTTGCCTGAAGGTTCTTTCGAGAGCTTCTCCGACATCCCCCATTGCATTTGGTTCAATAATGGGTGGATTTTGTTGTAGGGCGGTGTTTCGGGAATTTCTTGGCGAGGGTCGGGGCTAGAATCGGGTTCCGTATCACTTGATGAAGCGGTTTCAACCTCCGGATCCCCACGAGGATTTGAAGTTTGACCACGTTCTATTCTTTTTTCCTTCGCCAAACACCTTGCTTCTTTTTCAATTTCCGGGTTATAAATCAAGTCATCTGTACATTGAGATCTGGGCATAGAGAAACAAATTGATTAAAAATAAACCAATCCCCGACAACGACGCCAAAATTTTGTGGTTGTAGAGGCCAACAAAATAAATACCCTAAATATTACACATTGAATAGTGTATAGCGGTAAATGGATCGTAGCCGTGGAGATTGGTTCAATTTAAATCTCTATGTAGATCATTTGTTCAAGTACTTATAAAACAAGAGTAAACGTAAAATGAGGGGTTTAATTCTTTTTGATTGCTTGAGAAAATTAAAACGAAGCTCGAATATAAAGATGACAAGTAAACAAGTAAAAGATTTGATTAAATTCAATGAAGTGAAATTGGTTGATTTTGGGATACACCATATAGATGACATGGTTGACTTATCATTAGACTAAATGGAACAACACTTGTGAATTAATTTAACTTGGCTATAGAAATTCTTAAACACAAATTACCTCAATTCTTCATTGTTATTAAAATGGTAAGAGGAGCTCTTAACACATTTCCTTAATTAAAGTCACAAAAATTAATGAAGCATATAATCTTGTGAAAATCAATTAGCTTTAAGTTCAAAGAGTTACCAAGTCCAAAAGATAATCAAATGCTTACATTATCATTATGGAGGAAACATTCCCATGGTTTAATTGAAATGAAAACAAACATAAAAACCATTTGTTGCTTACTAATTTGAGGGTCCATTACTTAAACAAGACATTAGTCAACAAAAATAAGTATTCATTCATCAAAGCTCATGATCAAGGATAAATAAACACAAGAAGATGTTTGACTAGAAAACATTTCCATAAACTTCAAACACAAGATAACATAAGTCTTCAAAACAACCAATCATCCATGGGCTAAACCCTAGTTAACCAAATGTAAATCTAGCCAAGCATGGCCAAAATAAAAGAAATGTAAAGTAGTTTAGAGGTACCAAACATTGTTTAAGTAGCAAGATGAAAAGAAGTTACACCAATCTTCTAAATCTTCAATTTCTTCCAAAGCCTTCTTGAGAGAAAAATGGGTTGTTCTTGAGAGTGTTCTCAATTAGTTCTATTGCAAATCTTCAGTAAAAAGGAACTCATTTCCGGATCTAAAAGTTGGCCAAAAGCAATCCACCAAACTTCTCAAAGTAGGGACTAAAGCCAAAAATTTGGATTCTTCACAGCTGGATCCACGCTGACTGCATAGGTCTCGCTAACTTGGTGCCTTGGCCCATTTAATTAATAAACCAGCCCAAATCTTTTCATTAACATTCCAGCCCATTTGCACAACCTCTTGGGAGCCCATTTATATTTTTCCAAAGCCTTCAAAGACGATCCAATGCTACTTTGATCTTCCTTAGCTCGAGTCATCGTCGTTTCGTCCAAAATTTAACTCCAACGCGCTCCTTGTTTATATTGACACCAAGCCTAATTGCACCACTTCAAGTCCACAAACAAATTGCAAGCCTCCAATAGTCCTGCACTCCTTCCAAACCTCTAATGACAAATAGTCTTCGGTAAATCCTGCAAATAAGTTGAAAAGACTGGAAAGCACCCGATAAAGGTGAAAAATAACAAAAGAGAAAATATGTATGAATATTAACTAAAATGAGATGGTTTTAACTAATAAAACTATGAAAAGAAGTAATAAAATGAAACTATCAATCATGTGTATGTACATTGTCACATATGACTAATTACATAATATTACATTGTAATATATGACTAATGACATATTATACTGTATAACCATATATGATTATACATTGTAATATTTATTAATCATATTTCATATTGTATAATCATGTATCATTAGTTATTTGTATTTATACATTGTCATATATGTTTAATCATGTATTAGATTGCATAATCACATATAATTAATCATATATTACAATTTGTAAAAACATATTATTAGTCATTATATATTTAATATTTGTATATTTATAATATATGATCAATCGTACAATCGTTTATGATTATGCAGTGTAACATATGATTAACACATGATCAATTATGTATTTTGTTTACGACTGAGTAAAAATTAGAATGAACTTTCTAAATTATAATGTAATATGTAATATTAAAACTAATTATTTTTACCTTGAGCGCCGATGTATTTTGAAGGTCTCGATGTTGATTTTGATAAGTTGAAGTAATTAAATCAATTTGTTCGTCATTTCGAAATGAATTGATTTCAGCTACGATAGCATCACTTGCCATCGACTCGTCAATTTCTTTTGAATACGACTTCATGTATGGAAATTGATTTTGTTCAACATTCAAATGCTCTGACGAACTCTTGAATTACGATTATGAATTCGATATGTTTGTTTCTTCAAAATGAAAAGGAATGTGAACAAAAATGTAACACCTGTTTATTTATTAGTTAAGTTAATAAGTTAAGGAACGAATGGTAGCCTAAAATAAATAATTATATATGCAGAGTGTTGGGTTCGAGGAGTTAGTTGCCATATTTTTAGAAGTCGGGGGTTAAAAGCGTGAGTTTGGGGCTCATTTTATAAATATTTATGAAGACAGGGGCTCCATGGTAATTAATTGAATTTAATTTAAAGGGAAATGAGGTGGAAGGGCTGATTATCTCATAATTAAGATATTGGGGGCTGTTTGATAATTTATGGGACATAAATTGTAAGGGATCTCCATGGATTGGGTTGAAAGTGTAAATATTGGATCACATTTTTAAAGAAAATGGAAAGGAGGGGCTGAAGTTGCCATTATGGAAACAAGTTTGGGGGATCGGGGTATATAAAACCGTCACCCCGGTTTTAACCTTAACCCTAGCGGCTCTCAACAGCCGCCATCTCTCCACCTTATATCCCCTAACCACCGGCCGCCACTCCCACTCCTTCACCTCCGGTCGCCACCATCTCCGCTGCTGCATCGCCGACGTTGAGGCTGTGAACCGCCGTTGTTACATTCCGTTGGCGAGAACACCATATCCATTTCCTCCGCCAAGAACTACCAGAAAACGCCGCCGATGCATTCCTTCCTTTGCCGACGAAGACTGCTCCTTGGTCGTCGGGGCCGTGGACAGTTGGGGGACGTGAGTTGTTGTTGTTTCCGTTCACCAGTCGGAATCGTGACTCCCTTTCCTTCCTCGTTCTTCTTCTGTTATGTTGTCACAGGTCCGCTGCCGCCGCCTATGCAACGCGTTGCTGCTCCAGTCATCGTTTGCCACCCGAGAGGTGGCCGAGTTCATGTCTCACTTGGGTTCAAGGACGTTGATGTTTCAGATTCGTGTGGTGTGGCTATTATCGCGATATGCTTCCTACCACCGTCACTGTTACGCCACTGCTGCCGTTAGGGTGCTGCTGTCGTCGCTACCCACCACAGGTGGGTGTTGGATTCACTTTGCAAGCAGGAACGTGTGGGTGTGTGTGTTCCGATTGTAGTGTGTAACTTTTTGGCCGGAAATTATGAAAAGAGCCACCACCGGCCACCATAAGGTGGCTGTGTGTGTTTATTTTGTTAGTGTGTGTTTATTTTGAGAGTTAGCACTGTAAATTGTAACCATCACGAAATAATGAAAAGGAAAAGTCAACCACCACCGTATGGTGGTGGTTGCCGCCTCCTGCCGCCACCGGCAGCCGTGTCGGGTGGTGGTGTGCTTAGTTGTGTTGGGATTGCTAGTTTGGGGATGTTTGGATAAGGGACTAAAACCCTAATGGGCCCAATTAGGCTTAATGGACATAAAAGCCCAAACATGTGATCAATGGGCTTAAGGAGGCCCTAATGGACTCTAATGGACCCAATAAAGCCCTACTTGACCTAAAATCCCAACAAATTGATAAATGGGCTAATATTTGGATTGGAAAACCCTAATGCCAATGAAAGCCTAATTTGGGGAATTAATCGGGACACATGAAAATTATTTAATAACTTGAAATATTAAGTAATAAACAATGGCAAGATTAATCTAAGCAATAGTGGACTTAATGGATTAAGTCCTTAATGAGTTAAGTATGAAACTTAACCCTAATCATCATTTCATGTGAAACCTTAATTTCACTTGGATTTATTATTGGACCTTTCATTTGGGCCTTGATGATTGGGTTATAAATGGGCCATCCAAGATCAAGCAAATGGACTAGAATGATTAATGGGCTTTGTGGTAAGGCCCATATGAGGAGTTGGGCCTACTTTGGAAAATTGGGCCATAGATGGGCCATAGTTTGGGCCTTTATGATTATGTGATATTGGGCCATTAGAATGTTCAATGTTGGTCTGGACTAAATGGTTGGGCTTTATGGTAAGACCTTGTAAGGGTTTGGGCCCACTTTAGAAAATTAGGCCATATGTTGGGCTTTGACTCATAGTTGACTTTTGGGACTTTGGATTGGGCCTTTGGATTGGATAAAACTGAGTTAGGGGTAAAGTAGTATTTACCCAAGTATGTATTTATGTTTATGTGTTGGAACCCAATTATTAATTAGGTGTTATTTTGGTGTTGACAGTTCGGGAATCTGTCATCTAGCAGCTGGGGTGAAGTCTGCGGGACTTCAGCAATGTGGGGTTATGTCTACGGGACTTCAGCGGTGTGAGGTGAGTTACCTTCCAGTAGCGGTGGGTCTACGGCCACAATGTCGTCCCATCAGTAGGAGTTGTATGATTAGATGATTGTCTATGTGATATTCATTTAGGTTTGCTACTACCTGATATGTTATGTGCTAGTATGATATGGTGCTATGTGCTAGTGACAGTAGGGGAGATAGTCCCCAGAGTACCGGTCGATAGGGCCGAAGGGGTAGTCATGCCCAACCATTCTAGATAGATTATGTGATATGTGTTATGTGGTAGTAGTAGGGGGTGAAACAGTCCCCAGTATCCGATCGAGAGGACTGAACGGGAGACCAACACCCATATATGCTAGTCAGTATCCGGTCGAGAGGACCGAAGGGGAGGGCAGAACCCATATATGTTAGCTAGTATCCGGTCAAGAGGACCGAAGGGGTAGGTCGGGCACCCAGATATGCCTGACAATATATGTATGTTATGTGATTATATGGTATGTGGTATGATGGGGGAACTCACTAAACTTTGTGCTTACGGTTTTTAGTTTTGGTTTCAGGTACTTCGTTTTCAATGGAAAGGAGTCGGCTCGATCGTAGCGCATCACACTATGGTTTTCCGCACATGAGATCTTTGGGATTACACTCTGATATTGTTTTATGATAATATGTTTAATTATTTCTACTTTGGATTTGACATGGCATGATATTACCAATGTTTTATTACACTGTTGGTTTTATAATGACGTATTTAAAAATGAAATTTTGGCCTGTATTTTTGGGATGTTACAAGTTTGTATCAGAGCCTTAGTTTGAGGGATTCAGGCACACTCTCGGGTGTGTCTGAACTCAAACTAAGGACTTGGTATGAAAATTTTCAAAAGTAAAATCATTTTATAAAAGAAGTTTGAAAAGAGAAAAGAACTTTGAAAAGAACAAGGTGTGTGATGCGTGCAATCGGCCGAGCTCAAGTAAGTCTTCCCCAAGATATCCATACATGTTATGAGATGTTATGATATGATATGCTTATGAGAACTGCATGCTAGATTAGGGCTAAGGATCTAGGAGGATGCCTTATATGCCTATTATATATGCTTGTAGACTTGCATGCTAGTACTGATCAGTCAGTGAAAGGATAGCCTGTATAGGTTATACCTGATTGTATGAGCCTTTGAATTGCATGTACAGATTCCTGAATAGAGGATAAAATGATTTGAATGGAATATGATGGTTAGATTTTCCATTGTCTGAATGCTGCTTGCTTTGTGCTTTGTGGACTCTTAGTAATGCGAGTTAGCTATTAAGTGAATATGCTAAGTCACATGTGGCACAGGCTGGATAATCTCAGAGTGATAGATTTGACCCTATTGCGCAGCTCTCGTTTGAGTCTAACCATTATAGGGATGATTCTGTTACTTGAAGGATTATCTGATCTCTGTTGCATGTGGCTATATTCATGAGGTAGCTAGTTGCCATTACTGGGAATCTTTCAGCAGCTGAGGACTGGGTGAGTTCGGGAACCTAGGGAAGCCTAGGATATGTTTCAGTGAGTTAGTAGTGATGATGATTGAGACTTAGGAGTATCAGTTTGAGGAAGTGACTTGGAGGATTCGGGAGGATTGCTGAGGAAAATATGGATAGGTGTGGAAGGTAGTATTGGGCCCGTACTACTGAAAGCACAGGATCCATACTCGAATCAGTGAGAGTCTTGGAGAATCTAAGAAGCTTCATGGAAGAGTTTGTGACCCAGTTTGGGGACAGAGGATGTTCCAATTGTTGCATCTTAGCCATTGGCAAGCGAGCTAGTGAGCGTGATAGGGTGTCAGACCCTAAAGGATATGATTTCCAAGAGTTGCAAATGCGGGATTGATTTGGGAGCACCTTGGAAGGAGAGGTTTGTGCCAGGTGCGTATAGTAGAGGGTCCCGAGAAGAGACCCATGACTTTTGATCATCGGGTGAAAGGCCAGCAGGGCCGGAGTCAGTGCAACGCGTACGAGAAAGTGCATGAGGGAGTTTGTTACTCAAAGGGTTTAGGCTGCTTCAGGGTAGCAGGGTTGATCATGTCAGCAGAAGGTGATTAGTATTCCTCCAGATGTTGCGGGTATGTCATCTTCTAGTGCTACTAGATGGATGTTGGGGATACGTATTGCGTTGGAGTTATGAGTAAGTTTGGATAAGTTAGATCTCGGGTCGGTTTCTTGCTAGTGTTTGGGTTATCAAGGATCATATATGCCATCCTGCATGCCAAAAAGTCGTTGATGAACCTTCAGAGGGATGCATCTTGCGGAGTGGGTTCCGCACGTACCATTATCATTACGAACCTTTGTCGAGATCTGTGCAGGAGTGTTGTTTGGAAGATCCTCGGTTAGGGTTAGAGTGATAGTTCTCCAGTGAATTCAGGGTTCAGGGGTTTTATCATTGTTCAGGTATGGTAGGTAATTATCTATGGATGGACTTTGGAGTTCAAGGCACTAACGTTACTAGGACAGAGCTGGTGACATGAAAAGGGTAGTGTCAGTCACGGGTGTTAGATGTATAAGTGGTTGGTCATTGCATGTTCAAGAGAATTGTACTTTCGCATGGGCTGTGTTCGGTTAGAGTTTAGTGGTACTGCAAGATTAGAAATGAGAACGAGGATTCGTCAACCAGAGTGAAGATTGAGACCTTCAATTGACAGCATGGGAGATGGATTGAGGCATTAGATTGGACTAGATTTCAAGAGTACTCTTCAAGATTTCTGAGGATAGGCGATCTTAAGGTTTGATTGGTGATGGATTGCTAGCACTAGTAAGTACAGGTTGTCATCAAGGGGATACTAGGAAGCGAGAAGGATTGGAAATCCTTCAATTCTTGCGTGCAGTGAAGACTTAGTCGAATCTAAGTGGGGGAGAGACTTTTTATAAAGTTCTCCAAATGTGAGTTCTGGTTGCGCGGGATGCAATCTCTTGGGCACCTTGTCAACCAGAAGGGTATTCTAGTGGATCCGGCCAAGATAGAGGCTGTGATGCAGAGGGAGATTCCGAGGTCTCCATCTGAGATACGGAGTTTCCTGGGTCTAACAGGTTACTACCGGAGATTTACATGGGACTTCTCCAAGATTGAGGTTCCTTTGAACCGACTGACCAAGAAGTCGCTGGCCTTTCGCTGGGGGCCGAGCAGTAGGCAGCCTTCGAGGCTCTCAGACAGCGGTTGTGTGAGGCACCGATTCTCACCCTACAAGAGGGTGTAGATGATTTCATGGTTTATTGTGACGCTTTGACCACGGGTATGGATGCGATACTGATGCAGTGGGGTCACATGATAGCAGGTTTCGGGAACCAGGTTAGAGTTCTGGTTAGGACTCTAGTTCAGTAATGTGTTAGGGCGAGTGCGTGTTTCGACCCGGTTTGGAAAGTGTTGTAAGACTACGGGTGTAGCCGTAGCATTCACTAATAGTCAGATGGTATGAAAAGTGTTGTAAGACTACGGGGGTAGCTGTAGCATGCACTAATAGTCAGATAGTATGGAAAGTGTTGCAAAAGTACGGGGGTAGCCGTAGCATTCACTAGTAGTCAGGTGGTATGGAAAGTGTTGTAAGACTATGGGGGTAGCCGTAGCATGCACTAGTAGTCAGGTAGTATGGAAAGTGTTGTAAGACTACGGGGGTAGCCGTAGCATTCACTAGTGGCCAGTTAGCATGGGAAGTGTTGTAAGACTGCGGGTAGCCGTAGCATTCACTAGGTTGGTAGATAGCATGGGTGCGTTGTTAGGATGCGGAAGGAACAACAGTACGCACCAATTTGGGTGTAGCAGTGAGGATATGGAAATCCACTGATTGGAATTCGGATTTACCCAAACGGATTAGATCTGGTTAAGCTAGTAATGAGACTGTAGGGACGTCACTACAGTTATGAGATCAGAGAAGCAATGGACTGCTTCAGGATGTGTGAGATAAGGCTACCATTGGTCGGGTAGCAATCACTTTTAGTCTTGGATTTGATGATGACAGGATTCGACGTATGGATCCGATTGGTTAGATCAGAAAGTTGTTAGAGTCACAGTGGCATGATAACTAGTTGCTACCAGTTCCAGAGAAGGATTTCGTTTAGAAGTCGTGTGAGGCGACTAAGTGGGAGTCCTTTGGCTCCGCAGCCGGGTCAGAACCCGTTATTTCAGATGATGGGTGAACAAATTGAGACCAGGGAGGTCTTAGTAGATTTTGGAAGGCAGTCTTGTGGCAACATACTGCTTCAGACAGTTCAGTGTTCAGGCAGTTTCTGCGTTTGGGCAGTGTTAGTATTTATCACTCACAGCGGGATCAGCTGAGCCTTGGCCAAGTATAAGTGATATGCAGGGATAATTGGGTATGTGAACCTGTTTTATAGTGAGAACCTAAAGCTATCAAAAGTTGAGTAGCATGTTGATGGATGAACGAACTGGATTCAATGATAATGATTCAATATGAGTGGTCTGTCGGGGAATCAGACCATCTCGAGATAGTAGATTCAGATGAAGTAGATGTGATCCTGTTGCGAGGAATTCGTTCATATGAGGATATTATGGCTTTACGAAGATTGGTCACAACTACCGTGGGAAGGCTAGGGTGAGCCCAAGACGGTGATCATGTTACTAGAAGTGGTTTGGCATATAAGAAATAGTAAGGAGTGATTTCGAGGATGAAATCTAATTTAAGTGGGGGAGTGTGACAACCCGAAATTTCCATTGTATGAACCTCATCTATTCAATAGAAGCAAGTTCAGTTTCTGTGATTTTCAAGCTTTTCCGAACAAATTTGTGTACCATAGGGTTTACACTTTAGGAGATATCAGGAGAGTGGATACTCCTGAGTTTGTGAAATTTGGGCATTTCAAGTTTCATAATGTTACAGTCCAAGTTTGAGAATAGAAATAATTTCTGTCAAAATATTCCAGGACTATAAATAGTTTTCTAAAGTTAATTTATTCATTATTCACAATTCCAACTAGAGAAAAGCCATTTTCTCTCTGACGGATCTTCGGGTTTTGATCCCAAATTGTGAGTACCCTTTTCTAGTAATGTTAGAATACATATTTAATGCTAATAACATGATTTAGGTGGCTAAATCATGAGATCTAGGAGTTTACTCCCCAAGGTGTTCTTGGGCGGTAAACTCCCGAAACAAGGCCAAAACCGACATTGATGCTAGAATAAGGCCTTAGGACATTAGGTAAACATTAGGGACATGAAATCACACACAAAACCACCCAAGATTGGGAGTTTACGGCCCAGAACTCTCTTAGGCCGTAAACTCCATTTCAAAGGGCTAAATGGTGGTTTTTGGACTTAAGGACTTTAAGGCTTGCATCTAGATTTATTCCCCAATTAGCTTAAGGTCTTAAACACTTCAAATGACACAAAAGAAAGTGAGTTTACGGCCCAGAACTCTTCTTGGGCCGTAAACCCCTTTTTGTGGGACAAAAATCATTCCAAGCAACCCTTAAGCCTTTAGACAATTTACCTTGCACCTTTGGGACTAGAATGGAGGGTAGAACACATAGAAATCACTCCTTGAAAGGAGTTTACGGCCAAGGAACATGACTTGGGCCGTAAACTCCAAGTGAAGGCACCAAAGTGTGCCTCTTGTCCCCATTAGCCTTAGATAAATTCATGGAAGAAATCCTTGATGTTTAAGTGCCTCAAATCAATTTAATTCCTAGAGTTTACGGCCGTAAACTCTAAGGTGAAGGACCTTAGGCCGTAAACTCCCATATGGAGTGTTCTAAAGCCTTAAACTACTTCATGTGTTATTCCAATAAAGCTAGGAGTGTTCTAGGATCAAGATAGCACCACAAAACACCCAAAAACACCATTTGAGGAGTTCACGGCCATAAACCCATGATTTTACGGCCGTAAACTCCAAGGTGTGGGGTTTGTTGGATGGTGAACTCCTATACAAGGCCCTTTGATGATTCAAACCCTTTTGCCTTGTCCCGTAGCAACTTAGATGCAACCATTTGAACCTTAAACACTCATAAAAGTGTTTAAATGTTTTCTAAGTGTCTTAACTTATTTATTTAAGTTATTATTTGTCTAATTAGTTATATATATGCTTATTATATGATAACTAGGCTCGTGCGTGTAAACCAGTCTCCGTTTGCCACCTAGCACGGTAGCCGACACTGCAATTCAAACGACTCACCACAAGTGAGTTCATACCCCTTGAATCAACCTTTGAAATGATTTTAAATGTTTTATAACACTTTATGGGGGGGGGGATACAAGTCAAATACTTATAAGTTATTACTTCAATCACATGTGATTGTGTTTAATCACATGTGATTAATAACTAGGAAAACAACGATTTTTACCACTGTTCAAACTGTTTATCAAAATGCCTTACTTTGAAAGGTTTTACAAACTGTTTTACTATCCAAACTTACTTATAGACTGTGATTTAAACAAATGCTTCTTGTACTTAAACTGTTTTATTAACTTGTGCCTTCAAATTGTTTAATAGATCGACATCAAGTCGATCTCCTCTTGAAATCATATTTATGCTTCAAATGTTTTATGAAAACTTATTTATACCTTATATATATATATTCAATTGCATGCCCATATATGTATAGATATATAAATAATGTTCAAAGGGCTTAGGAATGCCATCCGCCCTATTTCCTTTTCCTCGATTTGGATGTGGTCTGGTGGGATTTCGGGTGACCATCCGAAGGTCGTTTCAATATTACTTATATATCATACATACATATATGGACATAAAAGTACTTCTATATTCATACTCATCAGTACATCATTAGCTGGTTACCATCGGGGTAACGCAGGATCAATACATATACAGATATACTAGAAACAATACATATACAGATATACTAGAAACAATACATATACAGATATACTAGAAACAATACATATACAGATATACTAGAAACAATACATATACAGATATACTAGAAACAATACATATACAGATATACGAGAAACAATTCATATACAGATATACTAGAAACAATACATATACAGATATACTAGAAACACTACATATACAGATATACTAGAAACAATACATATACAGATATACTAGAAACAATACATATACATATATACGAGAAACAATTCATATACAGATATACGAGAAACAATACATATACATAAATACGTAATAATTGTGATTCACTGTATCGGGCATGCCTTAAATGTCATGGCCCGAGTTGTAGCCAGAATTCTCTTGGAGGGAGAGCGTGAGTTTGCGTATAGATCTATACTGGATTGACTATCCTACACCTTGCTGCTAGCTACAGCCGGACCTGCAGGTCTGCAGGTGCCAAACGTCATTTCTTATTACGACCATTCATTATGTCGTTGATTTCCAGTCGATAGCATGGTACAATTTATCACATTATGCCTTAATATAAATCCGGTTTAAGGTAGTAGTATTTAGTACAGCAGTAGTCTTATTATACAAAGCTACAGTACTACAATGATTTACCCATTACATATTTTAGTGATAATCTCACTTAAGCATTAGTGTACAAACTATATTTTTAACAAATGATAGTTATACTTGGGTAATTACATACTTTTACAACAGAAAAGTTTACAAAACAGCCTAGCCTTGGTAGAAGGTTACTTTTATAGAAAATATAGGATTTTCTGAGTGATTCAAACTTTTACAAACACTTTCAAACATTTACTTACATTTTTACAACTTATACATTGAGACAGGTTCAAACATTTTTACAAGAAACATTGACACTAAAATACTTATGAACTCACCAGCTTTATGCTGATAAACTCTTTCAAAATAACTTGTATTCTCAGGTCATCAGTAGACAGGTACCGAGGCCAGCTTTTGAGAAGATGGAGTGCATTCAAGACTCATCTCATATTATTTTGTTATACATTATTTTTGGTGTCTATAACTGTACAGAACACGCTTGTATTAAAATTATATATTTAATGCAATGGATGATGTTGTTTGCTTATTTACATTTACTGTGTTGTGATACTATACATGACGTCCTCCGCCCCAGAACGTTTCCGCCGTTCTTGGTTTTGGGGTGTGACAGATTGGTATCAGAGCATTGTTTATAGTGAATCAAGTATATCAACCCATAAAAGATATACTAATCTATAAACCCAAAAGGGACTAAAACACTCTGACCAAGAGTCTATACTTTAAATAATAAAATATTTAATTAAGTATACTAGTCTGCATTCATACTAAAATCAGTGTCACAATGACAAGAACAAAAGTATTACGATTGTTGAATATCACAAGTGAGCTCGGGGATGTATGGTCAGTCCTGGGAATGGCATAGCCTGATCAACTATGCTGGTCCTAGGAGTGATTAGAATATGCCCTAGAATGGTTGTGATATGTTAACAAGTCTAAAAACTTACCAACAATACCACAAGAAGATCAGTAGAACTTAACCTTAAAATACTATAGGAGTATTTTGTGCTATTAGTTACACGTATACTATATTCTTATACCTCTCTTCACGCGTAGATCTAAATGGCTGGATTCCATCATGGCGACCCGTACTTCCCCATTGAAGGCAATGTCGGGTGGATCGATGAAGAGCCCGAAGATGACCATCCAATCCCTTTGGATGATCACCTCGCAGAAGGCTTTTCAGATGGATCTGACTCCGAGCCTGAAGTCAACAACCTACCGCTTGTAGGTCAAGCCCTGAACAACAACCCTCGACCAGCGTTTCCAGGTCCTACACCCATGTGGGCAAACAATCTGAATCGCTGGAGTGATGAGCAGGGTCAGCCCTTACCATATTTTGGGGACCGAACCTTTTACAATGTTAGCGATGGTGGCTCTGCTGATAGAGCTCTGCCGGTAATCATCCGCAGAATAGCTCGTAATGTCGAGCAAGGTCGAGCAGCCATCGACCGGGTCATGGAGATTGATGCCAATTCAGGCGTCAATACAGTCCGCATTCGCCGTCTTGAAGAAGACATGGAACGGACCCGGAGAACCAACGAAACTCTACAACAACAGCTGGCTGCCTCCCGTGCTGAAGTCTTAGAACTTCGAGCTCGTCAAAGAGCTCAGGACCGACACCTTCAAGAGGTGTTTCTCCAAGTGTCCGACCTCAGGGATCGCCCGAGGAATTCCCATCGCCATTAGAGGATGTCTAGTACATCTCTGTCTTTTGATTTAGGGATAGCCTTGAACTTATGTGCACTAAGTGGCACTTGTCTGTAAAATATTCCTAACTTTCAGTACTCTAATTAGGAATCTAGGACTGTCAGTATTGTCCTTATGGTATGATGTAAGACCTACTGTTAGGTCGATTTTCCTTGAACTTATTGCATCAGTAATACCTGTACTATTGAAATCTATTGTGTGGGAAAAACTTGTACACTTGTGTATTCCTACTAATATTCCTTATTGTGATTTCAAACACTCATTCAACTGTTGGGCTATGGGTAATTAGTCCATGGGTCACTCTCACGTTTCTTACAAATTGATTCTTATCATCCTTCTTGTCTTTATAAACTTATAGTTGAAGGATGCCTCCTCGCAAGTCTCCCAGGAATAGGAATAATCCTGTACCTCCACCGCCTCCACCACCTGCAGTCATCGATACTGCAGCCCTGAATGCTGCCGTAGCTGCAGCAGTGGCAACTGCCATGGCTCAGTATCACTCATCTGATGCTAGCAGAGGTGGAACCCCTGTTGAATCAATCCCAGTTGAAATCCCTGTGCGCTCGAGAGAGTGCTCTTACAAGGATTTTACAAACTGCAAGCCGAAGCCTTTCTATGGCACCGGCGGAGTCATTGCTCTCTCGCAATGGTTCGAGAAGACTGAATCAGTCTTCGAAATCTGTTCGTGCCCTGCAGCATTCAAAGTGAAATATGCCGCATGCACCTTCGAGGATAAAGCCCTAACGTGGTGGAACGGCCACGTCAAAGCCCTGACTCTCGTCGTGGCTAACGCCATGGGCTGGGCAACGATGAAGGACCTGATGACGGAGGAATACTGCCCTAGGGGCGAAGTCCAGAAGTTGGAACATGAACTCTGGAATCTGACAATGAAGGGCACCAATGTGATCGCTTACACTGCCCGCTTTAGCGAACTGGTGGCCCTATGCCCCAACATGGTTCCCACTGAAGGGAAAAAGATTGAGCGGTATGTATGGGGGCTAGTGCCTCCGTACCAGGGGAACGTCTTAGCATCCAACCCTGCTACCTTCGACAGTGCCAAGCGATTGGCACAAAGACTTATTGACCATGGAGTCAAGACCCCTGCAACAACAACCACCCTAGCCATCCCGGAACCCTCTAAACCCGCTGGCAACAAGCGGAAGTTCTGGGACGAGAAGAAGAAGCAGCGTGCTTCAAAGAAACAGCAAATCGTAGCAGTACATGCTGCGGTAGCCCCTACTGCTGTTACTACTACGGGGAAGCAGTATTCTGGAAGTTTGCCGAAGTGCAACAAGTGCAACTTCCACCATAACGGCGCCTGC
The DNA here is from genome assembly GCF_051521515.1 of Lactuca serriola. NCBI lineage: Eukaryota > Viridiplantae > Streptophyta > Magnoliopsida > Asterales > Asteraceae > Lactuca > Lactuca serriola. The sequence continues at coordinate 158,323,675 of NC_136413.1, read as the reverse complement.
CGTGAAATGCAGTGTTCTAACTGCCACAGGAAAGGACACACCGTCCGATTCTGTAGGTTCCCGGCGCAACCGATCTCCCAATTCCCTGGCTCTGGCGTGAGCCCAACTTGCTATGGATGTGGCGAAACAGGCCACTTTAAAAGGGACTGCCCTAAGGCGAGGAATGCTGGGGGAGCAGGGAGAGTACTAGCAATAGGCCACGGGGAAGCAGTTGCTGACCCGACAGTGGTGACTGGTACGTTCCTCCTTGATAACTCCTATGCATGCATTCTATTCGATAGTGGAGCGGAGCGAAGCTTCGTAAACCACAAATTTGCTCGCATGCTTAAGCAACAACCACACGCACTTATTGAACAATTCACAGTAGAAATGGCCAATGGGAAAACTGAAAGTACTAATAGCATATACTTAGGTTGTCTTCTAACCTTAGATAACCATTCATTCCCAATTGACCTTATGCCGGTCTCAATAAGAAGTTTCGACGTTATTATCGGCATGGACTGGTTAAGTCTTCATCGCGCCGACATCATGTGCTACGAGAAAGCAGTCCGACTAAACCTCCCGTCTAATGAAACTCTTATAGTCTATGGCGACAAACCTGGTGCGAGTCTTCGCATTATAACTAGTATTCAAGCACAGAAATATCTACGCAAAGAATACCGCGCATTCCTTGCTCACGTCGTCGACACGAACCTAGAAACGAAAGAACTGAAGAACCTCTCAGTAGTGAGCGACTTTCCCGACATTTTCCCAGAAGAACTACCCGGGTTACCTCCGCAACGACAAGTCGAGTTCAGAATAGACTTAGTCCCAGGAGCTACCCCAGTAGCCAAGTCGCCCTACCGTTTAGCACCAGCCGAGATGCAAGAACTCTCTGGTCAACTTAACGAACTGCTCAGCAAGGGCTTTATAAGACCAAGTTTCTCTCCTTGGGGAGCACCGGTCTTGTTCGTTAAGAAGAAAGACGGATCATTCCGTAAGTGTATTGACTACAGAGAACTCAACAAATTGACGATCAAAAATCGTTACCCTCTGCCACGCATAGATGATCTATTCGACCAACTGCAAGGGGCGAACTATTTTTCCAAGATTGATCTGAGATCCGGATATCACCAGTTACGAGTGCTTGAGGAGGATGTGCCGAAGACAGCCTTCCGAACTCGTTACGGACACTACGAGTTCGTGGTGATGCCATTCGGACTGACCAATGCGCCCGCAGTCTTCATGGATCTGATGAATAGAGTATGCCGACCTTACTTAGATCAGTTCGTCATCGTTTTCATTGACGACATCCTGATCTACTCCCGAAGTAAGAAGGAGCATGGTGATCACCTACGACAAGTTCTAGAGACACTACGAAAGGAGAAACTTTATGCGAAGTTCTCGAAATGTGAATTTTGGATCCGAAGAGTCGAATTCTTAGGACACGTGGTTAGCGAGGAAGGAATCCACGTGGACCCATCCAAAATAAAAGCCATTGAGAACTGGTCAGCACCAAAGACACCTACAGAAATTCGCCAATTTCTAGGTCTCGCTGGCTACTACCGCAGGTTCATTCAGAACTTCTCCCGAATAGCGAAGCCTCTTACGACCCTGACCCAGAAAGGCGTGGCCTTTGACTGGGAAGAGAAGCAAGAAAGAGCGTTCCAAACGCTCAAACGAGCCTTGTGCACCGCACCAATACTATCCCTTCCAGAAGGAATAGAAGACTTCGTTGTCTATTGCGATGCATCCAATCAAGGACTCGGATGTGTTCTGATGCAGCGAGGTAAGGTCATCGCCTACGCCTCGAGACAGTTGAAGACACATGAGGTTAACTACACGACCCACGATCTTGAACTAGGAGTAGTAGTGTTTGCTCTAAAGATCTGGAGACATTACCTGTATGGAACGAAGAGCACTATCTTTACCGACCACAAGAGTTTACAACACATTTTCGATCAGAAGGAGCTCAACATGAGACAACGACGGTGGGTCGAGCTACTCAGTGACTACGAATGCAATATTCGTTATCATCCGGGTAAAGCCAACGTAGTAGCAGACGCCCTAAGTCGGAAAGAATATTCTGGTCGCAAGGTCAAGTCATTATCAATAACCATCCATTCACACCTGACTAAGCAAATTCAGGCGGCTCAGCTTGAGGCCATGAAACCTGAAAATGTGTCGAGTGAATCCCTTTGGGGAATGGACAAGAACTTCGAAGCCAAGGGTGACGGAGCTTTATATTTCATGAACCAGATCTGGACACCGAAACACGGTGGTTTCCGAGACTTGGTTATGACCGAGGCGCACAACACTCGGTATTCCGTCCACCCAGGCTCAGATAAGATGTATCTGGATCTTAAAAAGCTATACTGGTGGCCTAATATGAAAGCAGAGATTGCTACCTTTGTGAGTAAATGCCTTACTTGCGCGAAGGTTAAGGTCGAGTACCAGAAGCCCTCTGGTTTACTGCAACAACCAGAGATCCCAGAGTGGAAGTGGGAGCGGATCACTATGGACTTCATAACCAAGTTGCCCAAGACAATGGGTGGACTTGACACCATATGGGTCATCGTTGATAGATTGACTAAGTCTGCACACTTCCTGCCTATCAAAGAAACCGACAAGATGGAGAAACTTACGAGAACATACATTAAGGAAATTGTACGGTTGCATGGTGTACCTATTTCCATTATCTCCGATAGAGATAGTAGGTTCACTTCAAGATTTTGGCAATCCCTACAACGTTCCCTGGGCACAAGGCTGGACATGAGCACAGCCTACCATCCACAAACCGACGGACAGAGTGAAAGGACCATTCAAACATTGGAAGACATGTTGCGAGCCTGTGTGATTGATTTTGGGAAGGCATGGGATACTCATTTACCCCTTGTCGAATTTTCCTATAATAACAGTTATCACACGAGCATCAAGGCTGCTCCATTCGAAGCTCTCTACGGCCGCAAGTGCAGATCCCCTATGTGCTGGGCTGAGGTTGGTGATACCCAATTAGCAAGAGGGCAAGCTTCCGACAGTACTCTCACTGGTCCGGAAATCATTCGGGAAACAACAGAGAAGATCGTTCAAATCCGTGAACGATTGAAAGCCTCTAGAGACCGACAGAAGAGCTACGCCGATAAACGAGGAAAACCTTTGGAATTTCAGGTGGGAGACCGAGTCCTTCTCAAAGTCTCACCCTGGAAAGGCTTGATACGCTTCGGCAAGCGTGGGAAGCTTAATCCGAGGTACATAGGGCCATTTGAGATTCTTGCCAGAGTCGGCCCCGTAGCTTACAAACTTGATCTACCCGACACACTGCGTAACTTACATTCTACATTCCACGTATCTAACTTGAAAAAGTGTCTGTCCGACGAGACTCTCGTAATCCCACTCGACGAGATCGAGATCAACGAGAGCCTCAACTTCGTGGAAGAACCTGTAGAGATCATGGACCGTGAGGTCAAGCAGATGAAGCAAAGCCGTATCCCTATCGTGAAGGTTCGCTGGAACGCCAAGCGAGGACCGGAATTCACTTGGGAACGCGAGGATCAGATGAAGTTGAAATACCCTCATCTTTTCGCTTAATTGTTTGTAACTCTTATTTGCTTAAATTCTAATTTCGGGACGAAATTCCCTCTAACAGGGGGATGATGTGACAACCGAAATTTCCATTGTATGAACCTCATCTATTCAATAGAAGCAAGTTCAGTTTCTGTGATTTTCAAGCTTTTCCGAACAAATTTGTGTACCTTAGGGTTTACACTTTAGGAGATATCAGGAGAGTGGATACTCCTGAGTTTGTGAAATTTGGGCATTTCAAGTTTCATAATGTTACAGTCCAAGTTTGAGAATAAAAATATTTTCTGTCAAAATATTCCAGGACTATAAATAGTTTTCTAAAGTTAATTTATTCATTATTCACAATTCCAACTAGAGAAAAGCCATTTTCTCTCTGACGGATCTTCGGGTTTTGATCCCAAATTGTGAGTACCCTTTTCTAGTAATGTTAGAATACATATTTAATGCTAATAACATGATTTAGGTGGCTAAATCATGAGATCTAGGAGTTTACTCCCCAAGGTGTTCTTGGGCGGTAAACTCCCGAAACAAGGCCAAAACCGACATTGATGCTAGAATAAGGCCTTAGGACATTAGGTAAACACATTAGGGACATGAAATCACACACAAAACCACCCAAGATTGGGAGTTTACGGCCCAGAACTCTCTTAGGCCGTAAACTCCATTTCAAAGGGCTAAATGGTGGTTTTTGGACTTAAGGACTTTAAGGCTTGCATCTAGATTTATTCCCCAATTAGCTTAAGGTCTTAACCACTTCAAATGACACAAAAGAAAGTGAGTTTACGGCCCAGAACTCTTCTTGGGCCGTAAACCCCTTTTTGTGGGACAAAAATCATTCCAAGCAACCCTTAAGCCTTTAGACAATTTACCTTGCACCTTTGGGACTAGAATGGAGGGTAGAACACATAGAAATCACTCCTTGAAAGGAGTTTACGGCCAAGGAACATGACTTGGGCAGTAAACTCCAAGTGAAGGCACCAAAGTGTGCCTCTTGTCCCCATTAGCCTTAGATAAATTCATGGAAGAAATCCTTGATGTTTAAGTGCCTCAAATCAATTTAATTCCTAGAGTTTACGGCCGTAAACTCTAAGGTGAAGTACCTTAGGCCGTAAACTCCCATATGGAGTGTTCTAAAGCCTTAAACTACTTCATGTGTTATTCCAATAAAGCTAGGAGTGTTCTAGGATCAAGATAGCACCACAAAACACCCAAAAACACCATTTGAGGAGTTCACGGCCATAAACCCATGATTTTACGGCCGTAAACTCCAAGGTGTGGGGTTTGTTGGATGGTGAACTCCTATACAAGGCCCTTTGATGATTCAAACCCTTTTGCCTTGTCCCGTAGCAACTTAGATGCAACCATTTGAACCTTAAACACTCATAAAAGTGTTTAAATGTTTTCTAAGTGTCTTAACTTATTTATTTAAGTTATTATTTGTCTAATTAGTTATATATATGCTTATTATATGATAACTAGGCTCGTGCGTGTAAACCAGTCTCCGTTTGCCACCTAGCACGGTAGCCGACACTGCAATTCAAACGACTCACCACAAGTGAGTTCATACCCCTTGAATCAACCTTTGAAATGATTTTAAATGTTTTATAACACTTTATGGGGGGGGGGGATACAAGTCAAATACTTATAAGTTATTACTTCAATCACATGTGATTGTGTTTAATCACATGTGATTAATAACTAGGAAAACAACGATTTTTACCACTGTTCAAACTGTTTATCAAAATGCCTTACTTTGAAAGGTTTTACAAACTGTTTTACTATCCAAACTTACTTATAGACTGTGATTTAAACAAATGCTTCTTGTACTTAAACTGTTTTATTAACTTGTGCCTTCAAATTGTTTAATAGATCGACATCAAGTCGATCTCCTCTTGAAATCATATTTATGCTTCAAATGTTTTATGAAAACTTATTTATACCTTATATATATATTCAATTGCATGCCCATATATGTATAGATATATAAATAATGTTCAAAGGGCTTAGGAATGCCATCCGCCCTATTTCCTTTTCCTCGATTTGGATGTGGTCTGGTGGGATTTCGGGTGACCATCCGAAGGTCGTTTCAATATTACTTATATATCATACATACATATATGGACATAAAAGTACTTCTATATTCATACTCATCAGTACATCATTAGCTGGTTACCATCGGGGTAACGCAGGATCAATACATATACAGATATACTAGAAACAATACATATACAGATATACTAGAAACAATACATATACAGATATACGAGAAACAATTCATATACAGATATACGAGAAACAATACATATACATAAATACGTAATAATTGTGATTCACTGTATCGGGCATGCCTTAAATGTCATGGCCCGAGTTGTAGCCAGAATTCTCTTGGAGGGAGAGCGTGAGTTTGCATATAGATCTATACTGGATTGACTATCCTACACCTTGCTGCTAGCTACAGCCGGACCTACAGGTCTGCGGGTGCCAAACGTCATTTCTTATTACGACCATTCATTATGTCGTTGATTTCCAGTCGATAGCATGGTACAATTTATCACATTATGCCTTAATATAAATCCGGTTTAAGGTAGTAGTATTTAGTACAGCAGTAGTCTTATTATACAAAGCTACAGTACTACAATGATTTACCCATTACATATTTTAGTGATAATCTCACTTAAGCATTAGTGTACAAACTATATTTTTAACAAATGATAGTTATACTTGGGTAATTACATACTTTTACAACAGAAAAGTTTACAAAACAGCCTAGCCTTGGTAGAAGGTTACTTTTATAGAAAATATAGGATTTTCTGAGTGATTCAAACTTTTACAAACACTTTCAAACATTTACTTACATTTTTACAACTTATACATTGAGACAGGTTCAAACATTTTTACAAGAAACATTGACACTAAAATACTTATGAACTCACCAGCTTTATGCTGATAAACTCTTTCAAAATAACTTGTATTCTCAGGTCATCAGTAGACAGGTACCGAGGCCAGCTTTTGAGAAGATGGAGTGCATTCAAGACTCATCTCATATTATTTTGTTATACATTATTTTTGGTGTCTATAACTGTACAGAACACGCTTGTATTAAAATTATATATTTAATGCAATGGATGATGTTGTTTGCTTATTTACATTTACTGTGTTGTGATACTATACATGACGTCCTCCGCCCCAGAACGTTTCTGCCGTTCTTGGTTTTGGGGTGTGACAGGGAGAGTTGTAACACTCGTTTATTTATTAGTTAAGTAAATAAGTTAATGAACGAATGGTAGCCTAAAATAAATAATTATATATGCAGAGTGTTGGGTTCGAGGAGTTAGTTGCCACATTTTTAGAAGTCGGGGGTTAAAAGCGTGAGTTTGGGGCTCATTTTATAAATATTTATGAAGATAGGGGCACCGTGGTAATAAATTGAATTTAATTTAAAGGGAAATGAGGTGGAAGGGCTGATTATCTCATAATTAAGATATTGGGGGCTGTTTGATAATTTATGGGACATAAATTGTAATGGATCTCCATGGATTGGGTTGAAAGTGTAAATATTGGATCACATTTTTAAAGAAAATGGAAAGGAGGGGCTGAAGTTGCCATTATGGAAACAAGTTTGGGGGATCAGGGTATATAAACCCGTTACCCCCGGTTTTAACCTTAACCCTAGCGGCTCTCACCAGCCGCCATCTCTCCACCTTATATCCCCTAACCATCGGCCGCCACTCCCACTCCTTCACCTCCGGTCGCCACCATCTCCGCTGCTGCATCGCCGACGTTCAGGTTGTGAACCGCCGTTGTTACATTCCGTTGGCAAGAACGCCATATCCATTTCCTCCGCCAAGAACTACCAGAAAACGCCGCCGATGCATTCCTTCCTTTGCCGACGAAGACTGCTCCTTGGTCGTCGGGGCCGTGGACAGTTGGGGGACGTGAGTTGTTGCTGTTTCCGTTCACCAGTCGGAGTCGTGACTCCCTTTCCTTCCTCGTTCTTCTTCTGTTACGTTGTCACAGGTCCACCGCTGCCACCTGTGCAACGCGTTGCTGCTCCAGTCACCGTTTGCCACCCGAGAGGTGGCCGAGTTCGTGTCTCACGTGGGTTCAAGGACGCTAATGTTTCAGATTCGTGTAGTGTGGCTATTATCGCGATATGTATCCTACCACCGTCGCTGTCACGCCACTGCTGCCGTTAGGGTGCTGCTGTCGTCGCTATCCACCACAGGTGGGTGTTGGATTCACTTTGCAAGCAGGAACGTGTGGGTGTGTGTGTTCCGATTGTAGTGTGTAACTTTTTGGCCGGAAATTGTGAGAAGAGCCACCATCGGCCACCATAGGGTGGCTGTGTGTGTTTATTTTGTTAGTGTGTGTTTATTTCGAGAGTTAGCATTGTAAACTGTAACCATCATGAAATAATGAAAAGGAAAAGTCAACCACCACCATATGGTGGTGGCTGTCGCCACCAGCCGCCGTGTCGGGTGGTGGTGTGCTTAGTTGTGTTGGGATTGCTATTTTGGGGATGTTTGGACAAGGGACTAAAACCCTAATGGGCCCAATGAGGCTTAATGGACATAAAAGCTCAAACATGTGATCAATGGGCTTAAGGAGGCCCTAATGGACTCTAATGGACCCAATAAAGCCCTAATTGACCTAAAAGCCCAAAAAATTGATAAATGGGCTAATATTTGGATTGGAAAACCCTAATGCCAATGAAAGCCTAATTTGAGGAATTAATCGGGACACATGAAAATTATTTAATAACTTGAAATATTAAGTAATAAACAATGGCAAGATTAATCTAAGCGATAGTGGACTTAATGGATTAAGTCCTTAGAGGATTAAGTCCTTAATGGGTTAAGTATGAAACTTAACCCTAATCATCATTTCATGTGAAACCCTAATTTCACTTGGATTTATTATTGGACCTTTCATTTGGGCCTTGATGATTGGGTTATAAATAGGCCATTCAAGATCAAGCAAATGGACTAGAATGATTAATGGGCTTTATGGTAAGGCCCATATGAGGAGTTGGGCCTAATTTGGAAAATTGGGCCATAGGTGGGCCATAGTTTGGGCCTTTATGATTATGTGATATTGGGCCATTAGAATGTTCAATGTTGGACTGGACTAAATGGTTGGGCTTTATGGTATGACCTTGTAAGGGTTTGGGCCCACTTTAGAAAATTGGGTCATATGTTGGGCTTTGACTCATAGTTGACTTTTAGGACTTTGGATTGGACCTTTGGATTAGATAAAGCTGAGTTAGGGGCAAAGTAGTATTTACCCAAGTATGTATTTATGTTTATGTGTTGGAACCCAATTATTAATTGGGTGTTATTTTAGTGTTGACAGTTCGGGAATCTGTCATCTAGCAGCTGGGGTGAAGTCTGCGGGACTTCAGCAATGTGGGGTTATGTCTACGGGACTTCAGCGGTGTGAGGTGAGTTACCTTCCAGTAGCGGTGGGTCTACGGCCACAATGCCAGCCCATCAGTAGGAGTTGTATGATTAGATGATTTTCTATGTGATATTCATCTAGGTTTGCTACTACCTGATATGTTATGTGCTAGTATGATATGATGCTATGTGCTAGTAACAGTAGGGGAGATAGTCCCCAGAGTACTGTGGATAGGGCCAAAGGGGTAGTCATGCCCAGCCATGCTAGATAGATTATGTGATATGTTATGTAGTAGTAGTAGGGGGTGAAATAGTCCCCAGTATCCGGTCGAGAGGACCGAAGGGGAGACCAGCACCCAGATATGCTAGTCAGTATCCGGTCGAGAGGACTGAAGGGGAGGCCAGCACCCAGATATGTTAGCTAGTATCCGGTCGAGAGGACCGAAGGGGTAGGTCGGGCACCCAGATATGCCTGACAATATATGTATGTTATGTGATTATATGGTATGTGGTATGATGGGGGAACTCACTAAGCTTTGTGCTTACGGTTTTTAGTTTTGGTTTCAGGTACTTCGTTTTCAAAGGAAATGAGCCGGCTCGATCGCAACGCATCACACTATGGTTTTCTACACATGAGATCTTTGGGATTACACTCTGATATTGTTTTATGATAACATGTTTAATTATTTCTACTTTGGATTTGACATGGCATGATACTACAAATGTTTTATTACACTGTTGGTTTTATAATGACATATTTAAAAATGAAATTTTGGCCTGTACTTTTGGGATGTTACAAAAAAGCACATGAAGCACTTCAAGCAACACCGGGTCCGACCACTCGAAAACCCACCTAAATCATTCTAGTTTTATATTTTATGGTTTATACATTTTTGAAACATTAATGTTAACTACGGTTTGGACCGTCCGCGCGATGTTGCGGAAGCCCGATATATTGAAAAACGCAGCACGACATGGATAATGTTTGTGGAGAAATTTTAAGACAGCTTTCAACCATAGCCCAAGAAAATTACGTAATGAAACAAAAAGTAACTTTAATGCACAGAGTAACTCATTTGTATTTGATATACTAGACGAATTTCCGCGCGTTGCGCAGCGAAGATTAAAAATATATTATTAAAATATTGAAAAATATATATTTAAAATGGTTATGTTATTGACATTAACTTTGAGATAATATTTTTACACTAATATATATATATATATATATATATATATATATATATATATATATATATATATATATATATATATAATCTCAATTATTTTAAATAATAATATTCATTGACATCAACCCACATTCCTCATTAATACAATTAAATATAATTATTTATTTAGCATTATTTTTAACAAATATTATTATTGATTAATTATATTTTTACTTATGCAATCATTTTCTAATTTCAATAAGGATGATCATTTAAAAGACAATTTATTTATAGCTAAATGTAATTTATAATTTGATGGTATTATCATTTAAAATTGTTATTCATTAATTTTAACTCACTTATTATTAATAATAAGTTAAAGAAGACTTTTAAGAAACACTTAATATTATTATTAAAATATGAAACATACACTAAATAATAAAGTGATAAGATAGACAATTTGCATTTCAAAAAGACTTGCATGGGTAATATGACATATCCATGTAATTTGATTTTATTATTTATAATTATTGCTTATTATTTTAAAATCACTTGTTATTATTAATAAGTGAAAGAAACTTTTAAAAAAAACTTACTATTATAATTAAAATGTTAAACATATACTAAAATATAAAGTGATAAGATAGACAAATTGCATTATAAAAAAGGCTTACATGGATAATATGACATATCCATGATTTTTAATTAATTATTGTTTTGAAGCATTATGAACATACAAACATATATACAATAGTTAATTAAATATTATATATATCACCTTCCATAACATATGATCGATAAAATGAATCTAATCTAATTCACATTAAAATTCACAACATACATACAACGATATTCTTAAAAGAATACTTAAATCAAGAAAATACAAAATATATATATATATATATATATATATATATATATATATATATATATATATATATATATATATATATATATATAACAAACTTACAAATTAAAAACTTCAACATAATAACATGGATCGAAAAATTGTTCAAAGCCTTCAAACCAACACAAAAAACTTTAAACTTGTTTTCATTGTGAATTTTGTGTGTGATTTGTATTTATGTGTCTATTCAAAAAGATCGACCTTTTTATAGTAGAGTATCCATTAATTGTTTATTAAATATATTATATAAGTTATAAAACCTTTGAATTGTTAATAATTATTAAGAAACTTTTGAGTGGTATTCATTAAAATTAGGAGGTTTCAAATGCATGAGGTGCTTGCAAATTTTTATGGGGGTTTCAAATGCATGAGGTTCAAGGAAAAATGTTAGCTTTATAAATATGTATGATAGATATAATTTACAAATATTAATAGTGTTGTAAAAATTTATAACGTTTAAATAAAAAATAATATTAATAAAATTGAAAACTATAAAAAGTTCTATGTAAGACTAAAACCGTAACTTCAAAATATAATGAGGGACCAAATCGCAACTTGTAAAATACAAATAATTTAACTTTAAAATTATAAAGGATGAAACAATTGGATAAATTTTTTTGAGGAGAGAAAATAAAAATGAGAATTTGCTATAGCCAAATACTAAATCTCTATTTTTAAAAGACTTTTATCTTTAATTTTGTCTTAAATGCATCAAAATATATAACTTAATTTGATTTTAGACATGACTCTATACATAGTAAAAGGAAATGAATAGTAAAAAGCTCCCATATCATCTATTTGGCAACCAAAGGGCCAATGGCCTAACGGTATGGAGTGACCATCTCATATGAGAGGTCTGGGGTTCAAGTCTCGGTGGAGACATAGGTGGTTATTTAGGAGTAGATTAGTTAGTTTGCCATTTCAAAAAAAAAAAATTCTATTCGGCAATATATATATATATATATATATATATATATATATATATATATATATATATATATATATATATATATATATATAGAGAGAGAGAGAGAGAGAGAGAGAGAAGTAGATGGTTATTTAGAAGTAGCTTAGTTAGTTTGTCGTTTCAAAAAAAAATATATCTATTTGGCAATTAATATATATATATATATATATATATATATATATATATATATATATATATATATATATATATATATATTTAAGTCTTATGTGTAGGTTTTGTGGAATATTAAGAAAAAATTTGGATTTTGAATGATTTTCCCTATTTGTTGGATGGCTACCAGGTAGGGGCAAATTTAGCCTGGTCCCGATGCAAAAATTGTTTTTTTCTGTCCGTAGTGGAAAAAATTTCGATTTATTTTTAAAATTTTTTTACCTATTTTTCATATATCAACAACACCTACTATGTATTCCTGCGTTCGCCCCTGCTACCAACCAGACAAAATTTTTGTAGAAAGTCCGATAGAAATCCATGAGAACTCCATTACAAACATTTCCATGGGAATGGAATCACAAAATGTTTGTGGGCATTCAACTACAAAAAAATCAAGGAAGTTATCCATGGCAATTCCATGGGTGGTATGCAGGGCCGGCCTTAGTGTATTATATGTTAGGATAGGGCTTAGGGCCCCCAATTGATAGGGCCCCCTTTAATTTCAATCCAATGTTCGATTTTCCAAAAAAAAAAAAAAGTTGTATCGCAGAAGCTAGAAATCACGATCGGTATACAGCACATCGCGCACACGACGATTAAAATTCTTCTTTTTCTTCCTTCTCCAATCAATTCAAGTCTTCAATCTAGGGCCGGCTTCTTGCTTCTTAGTTCTCCAATCGATTGAAGCAGGTTAGCAGGGACTAGGGTTATCGATTCAAGGGCTTCAATAATCAAGTTATCGCTGCTGTCTTCAATCAAGTTATCGCTGCTGTCTCACTTCTCCAATCGTTAATTGACTCACGGTAATACATTAATATGCAATTATGCTGCATTTAGGAAACATGCTTGTTTTTATTTTACGTTTTTCTTATGAATGCAGTAAATTTTGTATACTTTTATGTAATATATATGTGCTATTGTGCTAAACAATATATTCCATCAGGTTGCTTCAAAGTTCAACCTTCAAGGTGAAGGAAGGAATACACAGTTCATGATGAAATAGTTTTTTTTGCTCAAGATATATATAAACGAATTTGAACCATTCCTGTCTTCATTAATCTAAACAACTGTGTTCTTGATTCTTGAAATGCTTTAAACACCATTATAAACACATAATTAGTTTCCTAACTTTTCCGTTTTTAATATATTTATTCAAAAATATATATGTTTGGAGGAATTAAAAGAGACATAAGGGATGAATTGAAGTACTAACGAGGGAGGTCCCATGGGTAGAAATCTAGTGGTGCCTTGTATCTTTTGCTTTAAATAAAAGGTTATCAACTCTTATTTTGTAGGGTAGAATCTAATCGGGGTTAATAGAATAATAACCAATTAATTATTTAATTGGGGTTACATAAGAAGGTTTTTTTTTTCATAATAGATCAACCTTATTTGCAATCTAATGAATGATTTTTTTTTCTTCATAATATGTGATAGTATTGGACAATGTTTGGTTCCTAATTATTGACAGAATCATGTGGAATTGCATGTAAGATTTCAATTACATTTGTATATAATTGATGTCATTATAAATATAGTATACAAAATAGAAAAAGTTTTCAATTAGATTTGTATTTTAATTGTTTTTGGTTTTATCCAAATTGCATGAATGATCAAAGTTGTTAATCTTTTCAATTTCTAATTTTTTATTCCAGATTGGAAGATTCAATTGTTCACAAATTTCAGATTGGCTGATTCCGTCGTTCACTGATTCCAGATTAACAGATTTCATCGTTTTTGAGCTTTCCATTATCTCAGGGGCGGTATAATCCTAATCCATATCTTATAAACTTATAGTTATTATTAATCAAATAATTAGTAACCATGTCAAAGAGAAAATACGAATCCGGTGCTTCAAAAAGGAAACGAAAAATGCAAGAAGAAGCTTTTATAGATAAACAAAAAGGGTCGTTTTTAAAATATTTAACTACAAACAAAAACATTGATAATGAACAACAACAAACTAATGTTGATTATGAACAAGAACAAGCTAATGTTAATAATAATGATCATGAACCAACTAATCTTGAAAATGATAATGAACCAACTAATACTGAAAATGGTAATGAACAAACTAATAGTCAAAATAATAACGAACAAACTAATATTGAATTTGATAACGAACAAACTAATAGTGAAAATGATAACGATCAAAGTAATATTGAAATTGATAACGAACAAACTAATAGTGAAGATGATAACACACCTTTAAACATATATGATCCAAGTAGATGGAATAATATTAGTACTAACTTAAGAGATTTAATCGTAGAAAATGGTCCTATTAAGATTTATGATTTTAAATTTCCAAAAGATCAACATTCAAGAAGCTTTAGTACATCTCTTTATATGCAAAAAATACCAAATGGAGAAAAATACGAACGAACATGGTTGGTTTATTCCATAGATGTAGATAGAGTTTTTTGTTTTTGTTGTAAATTATTTAATGTGAATACATCTACATGTTCGTTAGCACATAAAGGTAATAATGATTGGAACAATATTTCTAGTATATTAAAAAGACATGAAGCAAGTAATGGACACATTCTTAATATGAGGTCATGGATTGACTTAGAAACTAGATTAGCAAATAATAAAACAATTGACAAGCAAATCCAAGAACAAATAAATAAAGAAAAAGAACATTGGAAAAACGTGTTAATAAGAATCATTGCTGTAGTAAAAACTTTAGGAAAAAATAATTTAGCATTTCGTGGAACAAATGAAAAGATTTATGAAGAAAATAATGGTAATTTTTTTAACTATAATTGAAATGATTGCAGAATTTGATCTTATTATGCAAGAACATATTAGGAGAATTAATGACAATGAAATTCATAATCATTATCTTGGACATAATATGCAAAACGAACTTATTAGTTTATTAGGAGAAGAAGTTAAAACTAAAATTATTAAAAAAGTAAAAGATGCTAAATACTTTTCAATAATACTTGATTGTACTCCTGATACAAGTCATAAGGAACAAATGTCAATTATCTTACGATGTTTAGATCTTTCAACCACTCCAATAGAAGTTAAGGAGTACTTTCTAGGATTTTTAGTTGTAGATAATACAACCGGTAAAGGCTTATATGATGCTATAATTGATGAAATTAAAAATATAGGACTAGATATAAATGATGTTAGGGGTCAAGGTTACGATAATGGTTCAAATATGAAAGGAAAACATCAAGGTGTACAGAAACGATTGTTAGATATTAACCCTAGAGCATTCTACACTCCTTGTGGTTGTCATAGTTTAAATTTAGTAATTTGTGATATGACTAATTCGTGTGAAAAAGCTAGTGAATTTTTTGGAGTTATACAACGTATATATACAATATTTGCTTCATCAACTCAAAGGTGGAAAATATTACAAGATAATATATCAAACCTAACACTTAAATCATTATCGCAAACTCGTTGGGAAAGTAGGGTAGAAAGTGTAAAAGCAATTAGATTTCAAGCACCACAATTAAGAAAAGCACTTTTACAATTATCTAAAAATTATGGAGATCCAAAAATTAAAAGTGAGGCTAAATGTTTAGCTACATATGAACTTGAAAACTATGAATTTTTATTAGGAATGATTATTTGGTATGATGTTTTGTTTGCTATTAACACTGTTAGTAAAAGCTTGCAATCAAATGATATGTGTATCGATGATGCTATAGATCAACTAAATGGACTTTTGTGTTTCTTTGAAGAATATAGAGAAAACGGATTTGAAAAGGCTTTAGATTATGCAAAAGAATTGGCTTTAGAAATGAATGTAAAACTAGAATTTCGTGAAAAGCGTATCATTCAAAGAAATAGACGATATGATGAAAATGTTGCTAATGAAACTATTAAAACTCTTATTCAGTTATTTAAAACTGATTACTTTTTATATATAGTAGATAAAGCCATTACTTCACTTAAAAGTAGATTTGAGCAATTTAATGAGTTCAAAAATATTTTTGGTTTTCTATTTAGTATGGAAAAATTAAAATCATTAGATGAAAATACTTTAAGAAAACATTGTTTAAATCTTGAAAAAACTTTAAAGCATGATGATAACTTAGATATTAATGGTTTAGATTTATTTCATGAACTAAAACTATTAAGACATATTGTACATTTAGAACGTGATACAATTATTAATATACTTAATTACATTAAAAAGTTTAGTTCTTTTCCTAATGCATATGTTGCCTATAGGATTATGTTAACTATTCCTGTAACCATTGTCTCTGCCGAAAAAAGTTTTTCTAAATTAAAACTATTAAAAAATTATTTAAGATCTACAATGTCACAAGAAAGATTAAATGGATTAGCAATTTTATCAATTGAAAAACAGTTAGTAAAAGAAATTGATTATGAAAATTTCATTAAAGAATTTGCATCTAAAAAAGCTAGAAAAATTAACTTTACGTCATAAAATATATTCACAAAAAACATATACATAAAAAAAAAATTTTAACTCCGCCATTTGTAAACTTTTTAGTTTATTATTGCCGGTCCCAATCCCGGATAAAGGAGGAGGGTTTATAACATTAAGTATAGTAAATGTCAAAGGGCCCCAAATTTTTGGTTCACTTAGAGCCCCCAAACTCGTTGAGCCGGCCCTGGGTATGTTACAAGTTCCGTGGGAAATAATTACCCAACCGTTTGCCCCCAAGTGTGTTTCATGGTAATTCTGCGGCTGTTTACCTTTTACCCACAAAATTCACATGGATTTGACCATGGAAAAATTCCCAGTCTTCTAGGATTAAACCCTAAAACGTTAAATTTTTTAAAACGACAAACGCTAAAACAGTAAAAAACGATAATAAAAATTACTGAAAACCACACAAGTGGCAGATAACCATAAGCAGAAACAAGTTTTAGTGAAGGCCTCTTTATACCTTGTGAAACCCTTCTCTTTTTTCCGGGCTTGGGACCGGCTGGGTCTATGATGCCAAACCCAGGCAGAGTTAAAACTTGAAAATATCAAAACAAAACAAACCATGAATCAAAGCATTAGCAGCACACCAAATGCACACCTTGAATTAACAGAAGTCTGCAACTATAACACAAGGCCAGCAATACATGATAGATGAAATTTCCCTTTAGAGTATATATATCCCCAGGCCTATAATACTATATTTCATGTAACTTCAAGCAAAGATTATTATAGCCAATGATTGGTAGTGTAACATCCCCTCTTACTGTAGTCAAACAGTCCAGATGATTCAAATGTGGATGATAAGCATGCATCAAATCAGGAAAGAAGTATGTGTGATCATTGATACACTCATTAAGCGTGCTTTTAAAATAATCCCGATCCCTATTAATTTGCAACTTGCAAGCAGTTTCGATGAAATGTTATCCAATTCCACCATCCAGAGAGATACCATGAAACAGCCATTATACAGTTTATGATAAGAAAAACTGATACAGATCGAACCTTGTACTCCTGATGATATGTCGCATCACTACTTTGATGAAATATTACATATAAGTGGTATAATGCTTCTACATTTACTTTTAGTCCCCAGGTCAAAAAGGATTCAGAGAACAGGCATATAATATTGCAATAAACCAAGAAGGACAATAGTATTTGTCACCCATCAAACCTACATATAAATACCTCATTTCTTGAACAGATGGTCCTTATAGGAACAAAGAAAAAAAATGAAGGATTTCAGGACATGTAAAAATAGTAATCGGATTTTCGGTCAACCATCTGTTGTTCTTTCAGAAAAACCTGCATGTCAAAACTAGTATTCAAATCAATAAGGATTCTTGTACATAAGGATATCTCTTGTGCGTATCAGTAGGCTTTCCAAACTGAACACCACACTAATTACGAAAATTATGCTACGAAACAACACATATTCAAATCAATAAAACTTATTTTCTCTTTAAGTTTTCCTTGGACCTATCAGCAAGAGACCAAGACAAAATACTTTTGTCATGATGGGAATACCGAAAATCAGTAAAGTTTAAAGTGAAGATGAGATCATAAGAATCAATGAAAACCCAACAAAAGGGCCATCAAAATCATAGTGATTCACACCAAAACATAAAATTCCCTTATTGCGCAAACATAAATCGTAGACATACTATTGAACCCAATAAAATAAAAAGAAAGATTCAGATTTGATCTTTGCATTTTTAAATACCAAAAGCAAGCCCCTAGAAAGTATTCATAGAACAGCCAAGCCAGGAAGGACACCAACCGAAATCCACATTTTCATTTTCATTTTCATTTTCACAAATTAAAAAGCTACAAATATGATAGCAGCAATGAGCAAACCAGGAAGCACAGTAGTCTGATTCTCACGTACAAGCTTTCTTCGACATATCAGCAAGAGTAGAAGACAAACTAGATCTCATCATGAGGGAAGAATGGAATACCAGTAATGTCAAAAAAGAAAAACATCACAAGAATTACAAAAAGAAAGATTTATGATCATTACAGGAACGTAGATCGATCCACAATGTATCATTAAGGTTTCAAAACTAAATCAGACATTAAGGTGATTATGCCGAGAAAAAAAAACCATTGATCCAATTAATAGTACGCCTCTTATCTTTTACCACAAACAAATATGCAATCTGATAGGAGGCTTGTATTTTATGATTCCAAGAGAAAGCCCCTAACAAGGAAAGGAATGGATGACAACCAATTAATTAACCAGTCCAATCCACATACAAGTTTCCCTTAGACCTATCAGCACAAAAAAATAAATAAATAAAAGAGTCACGAAGAACAGTAATGTTTAAAATGAAAGCGATCATAAAAATCGAAGAAAAACCAGAAAGGGGTCATCAAGATACCTGGATTATAGTATTTGGAACCCAACAACCCTGCATATACAAAACTACAATCCTTCTTTAATATTTTGGAATATAATATCGGAAATGATCAGGAAGAAAAGAGATTCTAGGACATGAAAAAAAATTAATAATCATCTGCTGGTGTGTCAACCTTAAGTTTTTCATTCTGCAAAACCTGCATGTATCATAAGATGTCAAGGAAAACCAGAAAATTAATGTCATCGAGATGATGCATGGACCATAGTATTTCGCACCCAACAATATAATCCTCTACATAATCAAAACACAACGCTCTTATTTCTCAACCCTAAAAAGAGTCATAGTCATTAATTAGGTGAATTAAGAACAAAGAATTTTAGGGTATTTGATACTATTACAGCTGCAAGAGTCAACCTTCTGTCATTTTTTCTGCTAATTAAACCATTAATTTAATACATAATACACGATTTATTTTTGTTTTATCACAAATTATCATATGGAACTGATCATATGATGCTTGTATTTTTACTTCCAATCAAAGCAAGCCCTGAGAGACAGAAAAGTCAAATTAAAGATGACAACAACCCAGTAAAGGAAGCATGCATGGGCGGCCCACTTGGCACTCAACAAACCTTCATATATAGGCGGAAGGAAATACTCTACTTTTAGAAAGGATGATATATATATATATATATATATATATATATATATATATATATATATATATATATATATATATATATATATATATATATATATATAAGAACTAAGAACAAAGGATTAAGGTTTAAAGGAGGCAGCAATATGGTACTAATCCAGATGCAAGGATTGATCGACTATTTTTGGTTGTTCTTTCTGCAAAACCTACATATATACAGGAACATGTAGGTCAAATATCATCGACCCTTCAAACTAGATCCGACATTGTGACAATTACTCTATGGAAAAACCATCAAATTAATCAAATAAAAATCCTTTCGCCTTTTATGATCACAAAGCCTGTTAAACTGATATGATGCCTCTATTTAGGAAGCTTACAGAAAGGATTCACAATGGAAACACACTGAAGCTCCAATCCACATACGAGCTTCTTTAGAACTATCATCAAGAGAACAAGACAAAACGTTCATCATGACAGAACCTAAAAAACAAAATGTAAATAAAAATTAAAGAAAAACCAGAATTTTGATTGTCAAGATGGATGGACCATGATATTTGGCACCCAACAAACCTACATAGAGACAACACAATCCTATTATTTCTAGAACCTAGCAAAGGATTGAAATTTACTTATTGAAATGTGAGGGTCAACCATGTGTTCTTTTTGTTGCAAAACATGTTAAAAAACGTACCACTAGGCTTTCAAATTAAATCAGCCATAAGGTGATTAGGCTAAGAAAATTAGAAACATTGATCAAAATCATAGAGCTCCTTTCATCTTTTACCACTACAAGGATTAACAGAAAAGCCATGCATGAGTGGCAACACACCAGGAAGGACTGGAGTCTAATCCACTCGCATCGCATGTTTTCTTAGACCTATCAGCAAGATAACAAGACAAAAAAATGTTTATTGTCATGATGAAAAGACAAGAAGCCACTAATGTCTAAAATGAGAATGATCGATCATTAATAATCGAAGAAAAAGTAAAAGAGTCATTATGCTATGAAAAAGACATTAATTCACTAAATAGAATACCATTAATCATCACATGTTATCATGTGAACCTGATATGATGCTTGTATTTTTACTTCCAATCAGCAAAGCCCCCAGACATAATTAATAGTACAAGTTTCCTTATATCTATCAGCAGACAAAAAAAAAGTGAAAGCAAAAAATCAATGATGTTAATAATGAAAGATATCATAAGAATCAAAGGAAAACCAGCAAAATGGCAATCACTCTGATCCTACCACCCAACAAACCTACATAGAAAAAAGACAATACTCTTACTTCTAGAAAGGATGATGTCCATTTTAAGAACCAAGAACAAAAGAATTTGTTTAAAATGAGAGAATATGAAACTAATTGAACTGCAAAGAGTCTAAAATGGTTGTTCTTTCTGCAAAACATATACACGCGGACATATAAAGCATGTATCATCACCCTTTTTTAAACTTGATCAGACAATTGAGCAACAATTAACTATAAAAGTTTATTCAATGAAAATCCTTTTAATTACCTTGCCTCTGATCACAACAAGGACTCATAAAAAGCCATGGAATTTAGCACCCAACAAACCTACATAGGCATAACACAATCTTATTATTTCTGGAACCTACATAGGATATTATCAGTCATTGTAAGAACTACAAGCAAAGGATGAGAAGTTTTTAGGAGACCGCATGAGACTCCTCAAAATGCAAGGCTCAACCATGTGTTGTTCTTTCTGCAAAATACACCATGCACCATAAGCTTTCCAAACTTAATCAGACTCGTTAATCTAACAGGTAAAACTCTTTTTATCTGACTTAATCACAAAGTATGCGAATCTAGTACAACGATTTTAATTTTTTTAAACCAAAAACAAGACCTCAATGAGGATTCATATAACAGCCATTGATAGCAACAAACCAGGAAGCACATTAATGCTCCAATCCCGTTAGAGTTTCCTTAGACCTATCAGCACGATAACAAGACATAATTCTTGTCATGATGGAAAGATGAAAAGCTAGTAAGGTTTAGAATGAAAATCATTATAAAAATCAAAGAAAAATTAAACCAGCAGCCAAGAAGATGAATGGCCATTGTATTTGGCACCCAACGGATCTACATAAACAAAACTACAATTGTCTTATTTCTGGAACATAATATCGGACACCGTAATTTTAGGGAGTAAGAAAAAACAAAGATTATAGAACAGAAGGAAACTACTAAAATCCACTTATAAGCTTTTTTAGACCTATCAGCAAGAGTACAAGACAACAATTGTCATCATGAAGAAGGAACAGAGCACAACACAAATAGTGTTGGAACAAAAAATGATTGATCATAAAAAGTTAAGAATTACTGGAACCCCAACAAAATGCACATCAAGAAATTCGGCAACCAGCATACCTACATAGAAAAAACACAATCTCACTATTACTGAACCTATATAGGAACTCCAAGCAATCGATGAAAAGCTTTAGGAGACACCATGACATTAATTGCACTGCAAATTAAGGTCAACAATCTACTATTCTTTCAGCAAGAACTGCAGTTAATTAGAAACAAAAAAGGTGCACCACATGTCCTTAAGCTGTCAAAGATTATCTTTTACCTCAAAAAATCAAGCCACTTGTATTTTTTTTAATTCCATACGCAAACCACGCACAAGGTTCCTTAGGCCTATCACTATAAGCACAATAACATGACAAAAACTTCTTGTCATGATGGAAAGACTGAAAACTAGCGACATTTAAATAGAAAATGAGCATTCAAATAGAAAAAAAAAAAAAAAAAAAAAAAAAACGAGAGAGATAAATCAAGATGCCTGGATTATAGAGTATTTGGAATTCCAACAACCCTACATACACAAAACTATAATCCAGTTACTTTTGAAATATAAAATCAAAGCATAGGATGAAAAAAAAGGGAAGATTTTGGGACAAAAAAAAATACTAATCATCTGGCAGCTGTTGACCATTTGTTGCTCTTTCCACCAATCCTGAATGTAGAGATCCGATACAATCATCAAGCATTCCCAAACTAGTCCAGACAAAAGAATCTCATCATGAAAGGCAAGATAGAAAGCTGGTATCGCTAGAAAATGAGGAAGATAATAAAAATCATAGATAAACCAATAAACTGGTTATCAAGATGCCAGGACCACACTATTTGGCACCTAACAAACCTACATAGACAAAAGAAAATAGTCTTACTTATTTTGGAGGACGTTAAAACAAAGAATTAAGACTAAAAGAAGACAATATGATACTGATCGAAAAGCAAGGGTTAATCATTGGCTGTTCTTTCTGTGAAACCTACAAACATGAACATGTCACATCAGGTATAAAACCTATAAGATGCCTTTATTTTTTCTATACAAAAGCAATCCAACAGAAAGGAATCACAGAAAAGCCACAGATGACAACAAACCAGGAACCAGGTGTGACAACGGTCCAATCCACACATCTTTCCTTGGACCTATCAGCAAGATAACAAGACAAAGAATTCTTGTCATGATGGGAATACTCTAACCAAGTAAAGTATAAAATGAGAACAATTGTAAGAATCAAAGAAAAATCAAAAGGGTCATCAAGATGCATGGATTATAGCCTTTGACAACCAGCAAACCTACATAGACAACAATCCTTCTATTTATGGAACATAAAACTATATAATCGTTATAGGAACTAAGAAAAAGATATGATTTTGGGACACGAAAATATACTAATCGACTGCAAATGCCAACCATGTTTTGTTGTTTCATCAAAACCTGCATGTAGAAATATGTACAATCGTCATGTCTTCCAAACTAGATCAGATGATGAATCAATTATGCAACTAAAGACCCATAGGTTTGATAAATGTTTTCTTTTATCACAGTTTCATGTGGAAATGGCATATGAGGTTTCTAGTTTTTAACATAAAAAGGATCAAAGAAAGGATTCAGGGAAAAACCACAAAGGAAGGATAAAGGTCCAATCCCCATACAAGCTTTTCTTGGACCTATCAGCAAGAGAAAAAGACAAAGTATTCACATCATGATGGAACTACAGAATACCAATTATGCAAAAATAAAAAATATTAATAGGAAATCAAGAAAAACCAGCAAAATAGCCCTCAAGATGCCTGGACTATGGTATTTGGAACCCAAAAAACCTACATAGACAAGAAATATTCAATTATTTCAGGAACCTAGTAATTAAGGATGTTGGTTGATAAAGGAAGTACTTGTTGAACACGACTCTTTTATATGGGAAACAACAAGACTTTTATTAAGACACTTAAGGAGAACTTACACTTTGTGAGACTACTACACACTTTGCTTTCTTTGAGGCTTTCTTGGATGGTTTGGAGCAAATGAGCTCCATACCTATTTATAGGCCTCTCAGGAAGGTTCTAGATACTAGCATACACTTACTACATACTAGATAACTCTAGAACTATCTAACATACTCTACATGCTTCCATATGTTTCTAGAACGTTTTACCATGTTCTGGAGAGGTCTAGGTTGCTCCAGTGTCTTCTAGAATGATCCATATCCTTCCAGGGTCTTCCATGTCGTTCTAGAGTATTCTAGACTCTTCCGGTATATTCCAGAGTCTTCCATAGTCTTCCATAATGTTCTATAATCTTCTAGAGCATTCTAGAACAAGCTAAAGTCTTCTAAATAATATTTGTTTTATTGGGCTAGTGATGATCTTTAACACTCCCCCTCAACACTAGCCCTCATTCTTCGTACCATGTTAAGCTGACAGCGAAAACCTTCACATTTTCCAATACTCAGCCCTTTGGTGAACAAGTCTGCTATTTGGTCATCGGTCTTGATCTGCCGCATCTCCATTTCTTCCATCAAGACTTTTTCTCTGATAAAGTGATAATGCACTTCCACATGCTTTGTTCTAGCATGAAATACTGGATTTTCTGCCAGCCGAATTGCAGATTGGTTGTCACAATGAAGTGGTACTGCATAGTCAACTTTTTGATGTAAGTCCTCCATTAGGAGTACCAACCATGTACTTTCTTGAGCTGCTACGGCCGCTGCTTTGTACTCCGCTTCCGTGGTTGACAATGATATTGTTGGTTGTCTTTTACTACACCATGATATTGGTCCCGACCCAAGCTTGAACACATACCCAGTGGTTGATCTTCGGGTATCATGGTCTCCTGCATAGTCAGCATCACAATATCCAACCAACTTGCAGTCTTCTCCTCTTTTATACAAGAGACCATAGTCAATTGTACCTTTGACATATCTCAAGATCCGTTGGGCAGCATCCAAATGAGGTTTCTTCGGACTTTGCATGTATCGACTCATAACTCCAACTGCATAAGCAATGTCAGGCCGAGATAAAGTTAGGTAGATAAGACTACCTACTAGTTATCGATACATCGTTCCATCATCCAACTCTTTTCCTTCATGAGCACATATCTTGGAATTTAGCTCTATTGGTGTTGATATTGGCTTACATTCCAACATGCCAAACTTTTGAAGTATATCTCTTGTATACTTTTGTTGGCAGAGGAACAACCCTTCCTTTGTACGATCAACTTCTAACCCCAAGAAGTGTTTAAGCTCCCCCAACTCTTTCATTTGGAATCGCACCGATAGATTTTCTCTTGTTTGATGGATTTCTCTTTCGTCATCCCCGGTGATGATCAAGTCATCCACATAAACCAACACAATTGCCAACTTCCCTTCTTTTTCTTTGACGAACAGGCTTGAGTCTGCATGTGCAACTGAATAACCACTTCGGGTAAGAAATTCAGCAATCTTACCATACCAGGCTCTTGGTGCCTGCTTCAATCCGTAAAGAGCTTTTCTCAGCTTGCACACATGAGTGAGATTAACTGCATCCTCAAATCCCTTTGGTTGGTTCATGTAGATCTCCGGATCTAATTCTCCATGCAAGAAGGCATTCCTCACATCCATCTGTCATAATTTCCAGTCTTTACTAGCCGCAAGAGCTAGCAGCACCCGTACAGTAGTTATATTCGCCACTGGACTAAATGTTTCATCATAGTCCAGTCCATATTGTTGTGAGAACCCTCAAGCCACCAAACGAGCCTTGTATCTTTCAATTGATCCATCTGTGCATCGTTTTAATTTATAAACCCACTTGCAGGAAATCGGTTTTATATCTCTTGGTCTTGGTACCAGTTCCCACGTTTGATTCTGCTTTAAGGCTGTAACTTTCCTCTTCCATTGCCTTCTGCCATGCTTTATTCTTAACTGCTTCTTCATATGTCTCCGGCTCTTTAACACCGTCTTCTAAAATGGCCGCATTAGCATACTTGGGATTAGGCTTTCGGATTCTTTCCGTCCTTCGAAGTTGTGGAGGCGGCGGCTCCCTTTCACCGGCATCACTTGTTTGAGTTACTTCTTGCTCAATGACATCAGTGTCGCTCGGATCTTCAGGTGTATCAACACTTGACCAAATATGTGCAGTTTGCTCCCCCATCTTTTGTTTTAAAAATTGTTCAATATTTTCCGAGTCTGGTAGTACTTTCTTCTCTGAGGACCACCATGAAGATGCTTCATCGAACACTACATCTCTTGAAGTGTAGCATCTTCCACTTGTTGGATCACAACATCTCCACCCTTTTCTTTGATTGTCGTATCCAACAAATATACACCTGACTGCTTTCTTGTCAAACTTGCTACGTAAATGACTAGGCACAAATACATAGCAAACGCAGCCAAATACTCGGAAGTAGCTAACAGTAGGTTTCATGTTCCATAGTGTCTCAAATGGTGAGATGAAACCTAACCTTGGTTGGGGAAGTTTATTGATCACATGGGCAGCAGTTTGCATTGCTTCAGCCCAAAATCTTCCTGGGACATTCTTCGCGTGTAGCATGCTTCGACAAATTTCTGCAAGATGTCGATTCTTTCTCTCAGCTACACCATTTTGTTGAGGTGTGTTGGCACATGTGAATTGATGACGTATACCACATTCTTTTAGATAGCGATTGAATTCTTCTGAGGTGTATTCTCCTCCATTGTCTGAGCGTAGACACCGAATCTTCTTTCTCACTTCTCCTTCGACTGTTGTCTTGAATTCTAGAAACTTTGAGAATGTTTCATATTTTTCTTTCATGAAGAAAACCCACACATATCTCGAATAATCATCAATGAACGTCACCATGTACCGCATCCCGCTAACTGATGTCTGCTTGACTGGACCGAACACATCTGAGTGAATTAACTCTAGTGGCTTCTTTGCTCTAAAATTTGACTCCTTGTATGGTAATTGATGAGCTTTACCATACTGACATCCAGCACAAACAACATCTGTTTTAACTTCAAGTTGAGGTAAGCCATTGAGCATGGATTTCTCCATTATTACCTTCAACTTGTGATAACCAGCATGTCCCAGCCGTGCATGCCATAGATCTGCTGTCTCATTCTTACGAGTCTTATCTACATAGGCAGACTCTGCGGAGAGCACATAAACGGACTCCACTCTTCGTCCTTCCATTGTTGGCGTTTCTGATATTTTAAGATCTCGATAGACCTTCACATCTTGTGGGCCAAACAAGACGTAGTTGCCTGACGATGTTAGTTGCGATACTGACAACAAGTTCTTCTTCATACCTGGCACGTGATACACATTATGTAGTGACACCATGTCAGATTTATTACCAGGCATGATCGTCGTTTTTCCAATCTGAGCAATTGGAAGTCGTGCATTGTTGGCTGTAAGTACCATGCGACTCCCTTTGTACTCCTTCACGTCTTGTAGTTTGTTCTGATCGCCAGTCATGTGATTGGAGCATCCTGAATCAATGATCCAGTCATTTTCATAGTTGATACGCTCTCCCATCATTGTCATGAGTGCCAACTCATTTTCTTCTATGGCACATAATGCCTCAGCATCCCATTCATCCTCTATTTCCTTTTTGGAAGTTACTACATTGCTTTCCACAGACTTTTTCTTTGACCAACAATCCTTGGACATGTGGCCCCACTTTCCACAGTTGTTGCAGTTGCCTTCGAACCTCCTCCCCCGAGAACTCTTATTGTCGGTCTTTTGAGATCTCCATGGTTGTGAGGTTCCTGGTTGACTCTTCCCTTTGTCAGCATTTTTGTATCCTTCTTTAGGAGGTGGCTTAAAATTCCTCCGACTTTTACTTGTGTAGAGTGCTTCTTCTTCACTCTTCAGCGTGATGCCTCCCATTTGCTTAGCCATAGCTTCTTGGCTAGCCAGCAAATTCGCAAACTCTACAAGTGATGGTTGAGCGGGCCATCCTTGTACAGCAATAACAAAGCTTCTATATTCCGGCCTCAGTCCATGGATAATGATCCTCTTCATTCGAGCTTCTGCAATGATGGATTGCGGATCTAGTTCAGTAATCTCCCGACATATCGACTTGACCTTGTGGAAATATTGAGCAATCGTCATGTCACGTGAGATTGATAATAGCTCGTTCTCCAAAAGTTGTAGTCTCGTATCATTCTTCTTTGAGAAAAGCGTCACAAACGTATCCCAAGCTTCTTTCGGGGTGTTCTCATCCCGAATATGCTCCAACATCTCTTCTTCAATTGTGGTCTTCAAGGCAAACATTGCTTTGCCTGCTTTGATTTTCCATTTACGTAAAGCATCATTAACGTCTTCCTCTGGTGGCGTAGTTTCGCTTCCACCAACGACCTCCCATAGATCTTGTCCTTGTAAGTAGGACTTCATACATGTTTCCCACGTTTTGTAGTTGTTGTTGTTGAGTTTCTTGATTCCTCCGACGACTTGGAGATCACCCATCGTGTTGGCAGTACCTCGGTAATACCAAACAAGCTAGTTTCGATACTAAACTTGCAGAGTCACAAACTACTCACGATACAACGAGAATCACTCGTTCTCACTATCAAGAAACCTTGCTCTGATACCAGATTGTTGAACACGACTCTTTTATATGGGAAACAATAAGACTTTTATTAAGACACTTAAGGAGAACTTACACTTTGTGAGACTACTACACACTTTGCTTTCTTTGAGGCTTTCTTGGATGGTTTGGAGCAAATGAGCTCCATACCTATTTATAGGCCTCTCAGGAAGGTTCTAGATACTAGCATACACTTACTACATACTAGATAACTCTAGAACTATCTAACATACTCTACATGCTTCCATATGTTTCTAGAACGTTTTACCATGTTCTGGAGAGGTCTAGGTTGCTCCAGTGTCTTCTAGAATGATCCATATCCTTCCAGGGTCTTCCATGTCGTTCTAGAGTATTCTAGACTCTTCCGGTATATTCCAGAGTCTTCCATAGTCTTCCATAATGTTCTATAATCTTCTAGAGCATTCTAGAACAAGCTAAAGTCTTCTAAATAATATTTGTTTTATTGGGCTAGTGATGATCTTTAACACTACTAGCAAAGAATTTTGAAGTTAGCAGATAGAATCAAAGAAAAACCAGAGAAGAATGGTCATAAAAATGCCTGGACCATAGTATTTGGCACCCATACAACCTACAAAGACAAAACTACAATCCTCTTAGTTCTTAAACATAAATGAAGACACTCCTCATGAGAATGAAAAAAAAAATTAGGACAAGACAAAAATACTAATCAAACTGCAAATGCCAACCATGTACTTTCTCCTTTCAACAGAACCTACAAGTAGAAACATGTACAATAATTAAGCCTTGCGAGCTACACCGGACAATTATACAACTATAAAACCCCATTGCTCGAAACAGAGCTTTCAACACAAAATAATACATAGAACTGAAATAGAGCTTGTAACTTTCACTTCACAAAAGCTTTACCGAGGATAGCCTCTTTAATAAAAATATTTACAAAAGCAAGATCACACAAAGGGATTGACAGAATAGACAACTGGAAACAAACCAGGATGGACAAAGGCTTAATTCGTGTATGAGCTTTCTTAGACCTATCAGCAAGAGAACAACATAAAAGAATCTTAGTAACAACAAAGGATGGAACACCATTCATGTTATAGCTAGAAAAGAAAACAATTCTAAAATTAATAGAAAAACCAGCAAAACGATCACAAGGACTGGACCATGCACACAACAACAAACCTACATACATGAAACACAATTTTAGTATTTCTGGAACCTATAAAGGATGTGATCAGTCATTGTAAGAACTAGAAAATGATGAAAAGTTTTTAGAGGACCACATGAGACTTATCGAACTGAAAGGGTCATCGATCCATGTGTTGTTCTTTCTGCAAATTACACCGTGAATGATTGAGCTTTCCAAACTAAATCAGGCAGTAAGATGACTGACTTGTTAAAGATCATCACTAGCCCAATAAAACAAATATTATTTAGAAGACTTTAGCTTGTTCTAGAATGCTCTAGAAGATTCTAGAACATTATGGAAGACTATGGAAGACTCTGGAATATACCGGAAGAGTCTAGAATACTCTAGAACGACATGGATGACCCTGGAAGGATATGGATCATTCTAGAAGACACTGGAGCAACCTAGACCTCTCCAGAACATGGTAGAATATTCTAGAAACATATGGAAGCATATAGAGTATGTTAGATAGTTCTAGAGTTATCTAGTATGTAGTAAGTGTATACTAGTATCTAGAACCTTCCTAAGAGGCCTATAAATAGGTATGGAGCTCATTTGCTCCAAACCATCCAAGAAAGCCTCAAAGAAAGCAAAGTGTGTAGTAGTCTCACAAAGTGTAAGTTCTCCTTAAGTGTCTTAATAAAAGTCTTGTTGTTTCCCATATAAAAGAGTCGTGTTCAACAATCTGGTATCAGAGCAAGGTTTCTTGATAGTGAGAACGAGTGATTCTCGTTGTATCGTGAGTAGTTTGTGACTCTGCAAGTTTAGTATCGAAACTAGCTTGTTTGGTATTACCGAGGTACTGCCAACACGATGGGTAATCTCCAAGTCGTCGGAGGAATCAAGAAACTCAACAACAACAACTACAAAACGTGGGAAACATGTATGAAGTCCTACTTACAAGGACAAGATCTATGGGAGGTCGTTGGTGGAAGCGAAACTACGCCACCAGAGGAAGACGTTAATGGTGCTTTACGTAAATGGAAAATCAAAGCAGGCAAAGCAATGTTTGCCTTGAAGACCACAATCGAAGAAGAGATGTTGGAGCATATTCGGGATGAGAACACCCCGAAAGAAGCTTGGGATACGTTTGTGACGCTTTTCTCAAAGAAGAATGATACGAGACTACAACTTTTGGAGAACGAGCTATTATCAATCTCACAACGTGACATGACGATTGCTCAATATTTCCACAAGGTCAAGTCGATATGTCGAGAGATTACTGAACTAGATCCGCAATCCGTCATTGCAAAAGCTCGAATGAAGAGGATCATTATCCATGGACTGAGGCCGGAATATAGAAGCTTTGTTACTGCTGTACAAGGATGGCCCGCTCAACCATCACTTGTAGAGTTTGAGAATTTGCTGGCTAGCCAAGAAGCTATGGCTAAGCAAATGGGAGGCATCACGCTGAAGAGTGAAGAAGAAGCACTCTACACAAGTAAAAGTCGGAGGAATTTTAAGCCACCTCCTAAAGAAGGATACAAAAATGCTGACAAAGGGAAGAGTCAACCAGGAACCTCACAACCATGGAGATCTCAAAAGACCGACAATAAGAGTTCTCGGGGGAGGAGGTTCGAAGGCAACTGCAACAACTGTGGAAAGTGGGGCCACATGTCCAAGGATTGTTGGTCAAAGAAAAAGTCTGTGGAAAGCAATGTAGTAACTTCCAAAAAGGAAATAGAGGATGAATGGGATGCTGAGGCATTATGTGTCATAGAAGAAAATGAGTTGGCACTCATGACAATGATGGGAGAGCGTATCAACTATGAAAATGACTGGATCATTGATTCAGGATGCTCCAATCACATGACTGGCGATCAGAACAAACTACAAGACGTGAAGGAGTACAAAGGGAGTCGCATGGTACTTACAGCCAACAATGCACGACTTCCAATTGCTCAGATTGGAAAAACGACGATCATGCCTGGTAATAAATCTGACATGGTGTCACTACATAATGTGTATCACGTGCCAGGTATGAAGAAGAACTTGTTGTCAGTATCGCAACTAACATCGTCAGGCAACTACGTCTTGTTTGGCCCACAAGATGTGAAGGTCTATCGAGATCTTAAAATATCAGAAACGCCAACAATGGAAGGACGAAGAGTGGAGTCCGTTTATGTGCTCTCCGCAGAGTCTGCCTATGTAGATAAGACTCGTAAGAATGAGACAGCAGATCTATGGCATGCACGGCTGGGACATGCTGGTTATCACAAGTTGAAGGTAATAATGGAGAAATCCATGCTCAATGGCTTACCTCAACTTGAAGTTAAAACAGATGTTGTTTGTGCTGGATGTCAGTATGGTAAAGCTCATCAATTACCATACAAGGAGTCAAATTTTAGAGCAAAGAAGCCACTAGAGTTAATTCACTCAGATGTGTTCGGTCCAGTCAAGCAGACATCAGTTAGCGGGATGTGGTACATGGTGACGTTCATTGATGATTATTCGAGATATGTGTGGGTTTTCTTCATGAAAGAAAAATATGAAACATTCTCAAAGTTTCTAGAATTCAAGACAACGGTCGAAGGAGAAGTGAGAAAGAAGATTCGGTGTCTACGCTCAGACAATGGAGGAGAATACACCTCAGAAGAATTCAATCGCTATCTAAAAGAATGTGGTATACGTCATCAATTCACATGTGCCTAGTCATTTATGTAGCAAGTTTGACAAGAAAGCAGTCAGGTGTATATTTGTTGGATACGACAATCAAAGAAAAGGGTGGAGATGTTGTGATCCAACAAGTGGAAGATGCTACACTTCAAGAGATGTAGTGTTCGATGAAGCAACTTCATGGTGGTCCTCAGAGAAGAAAGTACTACCAGACTCGGAAAATATTGAAGAAGTTTTAAAACAAAAGATGGGGGAGCAAACTGCACATATTTGGTCAAGTGTTGAAACACCTGAAGATACGAGCGACACTGATGTCATTGAGCAAGAAGTAACTCAAACAAGTGATGCCGGTGAAAGGGAGCCGCCGCCTCCACAACTTCGAAGGACGGAAAGAATTCGAAAGCCTAATCCCAAGTATGCTAATGCAGCCATTTTAGAAGACGGTGTTAAAGAGTCGGAGACATATGAAGAAGCAGTTAAGAATAAAGCTTGGCAGAAGGCAATGGAAGAAGAAGTTACAGCCTTAAAGCAGAATCAAACGTGGGAACTGGTACCAAGACCAAGAGATATAAAACCGATTTCCTGCAAGTGGGTTTATAAATTAAAACGACGCACAGATGGATCAATTGAAAGATACAAGGCTCGTTTGGTGGCTCGAGGATTCTCACAACAATACGGACTGGACTATGATGAAACATTTAGTCCAGTGGCGAAGATAACTACTGTACGGGTGCTGCTAGCTCTTGCGGCTAGTAAAGACTGGAAATTATGACAGATGGATGTGAAGAATGCTTTCTGGCATGGAGAATTAGATCGGGAGATCTACATGAACCAACCAAAGGGATTTGAGGATGCAGTTAATCCCACTCATGTGTGCAAGCTGAGAAAAGCTCTTTACGGATTGAAGCAGGCACCAAGAGCCTGGTATGGTGAGATTGCTGAATTTCTTACCCGAAGTGGTTATTCAGTTGCACATGCAGACTCAAGCCTGTTCATCAAAGAAAAAGAAGGGAAGTTGGCAATTGTGTTGGTTTATGTGGATGACTTGATCATCACCGGGGATGACGAAAGAGAAATCCATCAAACAAGAGAAAATCTATCGGTACGATTCCAAATGAAAGAGCTGGGGGAGCTTAAACACTTCTTGGGGTTAGAAGTTGATCGTACAAAAGAAGGGTTGTTTCTCTGCCAACAAAAGTATACAAGAGATATACTTCAAAAGTTTGGCATGTTGGAGTGTAAGCCAATATCAACACCAATAGAGCCAAATGCCAAGATATGTGCTCATGAAGGAAAAGAGTTGGACGATGGAACGATGTATCGACAACTAGTAGGTAGTCTTATCTACCTAACTTTATCTCGGCCTGACATTGCTTATGCAGTTGGAGTTATGAGTCGATACATGCAAAGTCCGAAGAAACCTCATTTGGATGCTGCCCGACGGATCTTGAGATATGTCAAAGGTACGATTGACTATGGTCTCTTGTATAAAAGAGGAGAAGACTGCAAGTTGGTTGGATATTGTGATGCTGACTATGTAGGAGACCATGATACCCGAAGATCAACCACTGGGTATGTGTTCAAGCTTGGGTCGGGACCAATATCATGGTGTAGTAAAAGACAACCAACAGTATCATTGTCAACCACGGAAGCGGAGTACAAAGCAGCGGCCGTAGCAGCTCAAGAAAGTACATGGTTGGTACTCCTAATGGAGGACTTACATCAAAAAGTTGACTATGCAGTACCACTTCACTGTGACAACCAGTCTGCAATTCGGCTGGCAGAAAATCCAGTATTTCATGCTAGAACAAAGCATGTGGAAGTGCATTATCACTTTATCAGAGAGAAAGTCTTGATGGAAGAAATTGAGATGCGGCAGATCAAGACCGATAATCAAATAGCAGACTTGTTCACCAAAGGGCTGAGTACTGGAAAATGTGAAGGTTTTCGCTGTCAGCTTAACATGGTACGAAGAATGAGGGCTAGTGTTGAGGGGGAGTGTTAAAGATCATCACTAGCCCAATAAAACAAATATTATTTAGAAGACTTTAGCTTGTTCTAGAATGCTCTAGAAGATTATAGAACATTATGGAAGACTATGGAAGACTCTGGAATATACCGGAAGAGTCTAGAATACTCTAGAACGACATGGAAGACCCTGGAAGGATATGGATCATTCTAGAAGACACTGGAGCAACCTAGACCTCTCCAGAACATGGTAAAACGTTCTAGAAACATATGGAAGCATGTAGAGTATGTTAGATAGTTCTAGAGTTATCTAGTATGTAGTAAGTGTATGCTAGTATCTAGAACCTTCCTGAGAGGCCTATAAATAGGTATGGAGCTCATTTGCTCCAAACCATCCAAGAAAGCCTCAAAGAAAGCAAAGTGTGTAGTAGTCTCACAAAGTGTAAGTTCTCCTTAAGTGTCTTAATAAAAGTCTTGTTGTTTCCCATATAAAAGAGTCGTGTTCAACATGACTATGCTACGAAAATGTGCATTGAACTTCTTTTTATCTTTATCACAAGCTATTATGCAAAACTGATATAATTGTATTACTTTTATTACATATGCAACAAGAATTCACATAAAAGCCATGGATGGCAACAAACCATGAAGCACAAAGGCTGAACCCATGCTCAAGTATCCTTAGACCTATCACCAAGATAACAAGACAAAATTCTTATCACGATGAAAATATTGATACTACTAAGGTTGAAAATGAAAATGATGATAAGAATCAAAGAAAAACCAGTAGAATAATCAACTGCAAGTGTAAATCATCTGTTCCAATCCACATACAAGCTTTCTTACACCTATCAACAAGAGAGCAAGACAAAATAACTCCCATCATGATAGAACTAGGGAATACCAATAATTTTAAAAAGAATATGATCATCAGATGTCAAGAAAACCCATCAAAAGAAATGGCCCTCAAGATGCCTGGATCATGATATTTGGCACCCAACAAACCTACATAGACAAAGCACAACCCCTATTATTTGGCATCAATCTTAGACTCCATCAACAATCTCTGTGGTACGCATCAACAAAGAAAACAAGCAGATCTCTTCCCCCAATTACGAAAAATATATCAGCAGCCTATAGAAACCAGCAATGAGATATGGTGATGATCAAAATCCAGAAAACTCAGGAAGAAACCCATAGAAGATGTTGCTTTTCATTTACCAACAAACAGAATGAACTAATCCAGACAAAAGAAGAGAGAGAGGTAACCATCCCATGGCCAAAACATGATAAGCAGATGGCAGCATCCCAATAGCCAGCAAAATAACACCACACACACACAATAAATGATCTAATTGTCATACCAAAACCAAATTGAGAAGGCAGTAAAACAGCAACCAACAATCAATTAAATCTTACTCCACCCAACATGAATTGATCATCAAAATCCAGAATCTGATATAACGAGTTCTTTGGAAGATGTTATTATCGGATCTTAATTTCCAGCCCTTGAAAACATAGACAGGGCATTATGCCACACCAGGCTTTGCAATCAAAACTGTATTATTATCAAAGGAAGATGCTACCATAAGAAGTACCTGGAATCGTAGGCCAATAATATCTGCTTACAGTTTCTCCCCACCTACAGACCAATAACCCTATGGATGTGGCACAACGGAACCTTCATATCAAAAATCAAATTATCATCCAAGGTAGAGAATTGAAGAACCTGATATGTACCCATAATTCCTTGGCCAACAATCTTGTCATAACATAGCCCACCTACGATCAACCAAGAACCTGATGTATTTGCTTAGCTTTACTATCGAAATATTACCATAATCGAAGATTAGATCATACAAAAAGAACCTGAATAATATCTAATCTTTGATTTCTTGCAGATATGGACCCATAACCCTATTGATCTGCCACAGCAAGTAGATTTGCAGATAAAATTTTAATTATAACCAGCATCTCCTCATAGAAGATACTAGAAAAAGAACCTGAAACCGCTTAGAACTGCAGCATAAGAGAGGATGAACACCTGATCATAAAGATCTCACATAATAACTAGCTTTGATATCGAAATTATCGATCTAGGTTTGAGAGCGTAGATGGTAGAACGTTGTGAATGAAGATTTGCCATAACGACTTTATAATAATAACCATCGATCAAAGAAACAAATCCTCCCAATAAAAATATCAAAATATGGAATATACTTAAGGATTTGTGAAGAGCTTACAACCCGTTTCCAGCCATCAGGACAACATCGCAAAAGATTTGTGATCGAAATTGTATGTTGGAAGAGTGTATATATAATAGCATCTATGTCGGTTTGGTTAACGCGCCAAACACATAAGAAGTCAACTAGTTGAGTCGGTTTGGTATTTTTGTGGACAATTTTAATGGGCTGTGGACCAGATGCATGGATCAATCTTCATACGTGGCAATGATAATTCCTCAAGAACATATTTTGATTGTTGGTTATTATTTTAACTTAGCTAATGGAATATAATTGAAATTTTAAAGAAGCTTTTGGTTAATGGACTTTTTTTTGAGAGGGGGAGGGGAATTTAAATGTGTTAAACATATTTTTGATGATTTGAAATCCATTCTGTGTTTGGTTTGTAAATTTTAGAACTCTTTTTATCTGACTTTATCACAAAGTATAATGCGAATCTGGTACGGAAATTATATTTTTTAAACCAATTAAAATCAACACCTCAATAAGGATTCACACAACAGCCGTTGATAGCAGCAAATCAAGAAGCACAGTGGTCCAATCCCATTCGAGTTTCCTTAGACCTATCAGCAAGATAAGTATACAAAATTCTTGTGATCATGATGGAAAGATTAAAAGCTAGTATGGTTTTAACTTTTAAATGAAAGTGATTTATAAAAATCAAAGAAAAATTAAACCAGCAGTCAAGAAGATGCATGGACCATTTATTTGTATTTGGCACCCAACGGATCTACATAAACAAAATTACAATTGTCTTATTTCTGGAAAATAATATCGGACACCATAATTTTAGGAAGTAAGAAAAAAGAAAGACTATAGAACGGAAGGAAATACTAATCAACTGCAACGGTCAACAATCTACTATTCTTTCAGCAAGAACTGCAGTTAATTGGAAACAAAAAAGGTGCACCACGTCATTAAGCTGTCCAGATTATATAATTAAGGATGATTATGCTAAGAAGAACCCATTGATCCAATCATTAAAGCTCCTTTTATCTTTTACCTCAAACAATCACGCCAAGCTTGTATTTCTTTTTTTAATTCCATACGCAAACCATGCACAAGTTTCCTTAGACCTATCACTACAATAACATGACAAAAACTTCTTGTCGTGATGGAAAGACTGAAAACTAGCGACATTTAAATAGGAAATGACCATTAAAATAGAAGAAAAACGAGAGAGATCATCAAGATTCCTGGATTATAGAGTACTTGGAACCCCAAGAATCCTACACACACAAAATTATAATCCAGTTACTTTTGAAACATATAATCAAAGCATAGGAAGAAAAAAAAAGAGGAAGATTTTGGGACACAAAAAAAATACTAATCAACTGGCAGCTGTTGACCATTTGTTGCATAGAGATCCATACAATCATCAATCATTCCAAAACTAGTCCAGACAAAAGAATCTCATCATGAAAGGGTAGATAGAAAGCTGGCGAAGCTAAAAAGGAGAAAGATAATAAAATCAAAAATAAACCGGTAAAATGGGTATCAAGATGCCAGGACCACACTATTTGGCACTCAAAAAAACCTACATAGACAAAGGAAAACA
Source organism: Lactuca serriola (assembly GCF_051521515.1). NCBI lineage: Eukaryota > Viridiplantae > Streptophyta > Magnoliopsida > Asterales > Asteraceae > Lactuca > Lactuca serriola. Next base: position 158,285,636 of record NC_136413.1, on the reverse strand, counting down.
CTCTTATTTTAATAAAGGGTGTTAAAACAAAGAATTAAAACTTAAAAGAGATAATATGATACTGATCAAACTGCAAGGGTTAATCATTGTTTGTTTTCTGTGAAACCTACATACATGAACATGTCACATCACATATAAAACCAAAAAGATGCCTTTATTTTTTACTATACAAAAGCAATCTAACAGAAAGGATTCAAAGAAAAGCCACAGATGACAACAAACCAGGAACAATAAGGGTCCAATCCACGCACATCTTTCATTGGACCTATCCGCAAGATAACAAGACAAAGAATTCATGTCATGATGGGAATACTCAAACCCAGTAATGTATAAATTGAGAAGGATTGTAAGAATCAAAGGAAAATCAAAAGGGCCAGGATTATAGCTTTTGACAACCAGCAAACCTACATAGACAACAACAATCATCCTATTTCAGGAACATAGAATCATATCATAGACGGTTATTATAGGAACTAAGAAAAAGATATAAAGATTTTAGGACACGAAAAGAACTATTCAACTGCATGCAAATGCCAACCATGTGTTGTTGTTTTAGCAAAACCTGCATTCCTGCATGTAGAAATATATACAATCATCAAGCCTTCTAAACTAGACCATACAATGAAGCATATGCAACTAAGAAACAGATAAGTTTAATAAACCTCATCTTTTCACATAGTTTCACGTGAAACTGGCATGAGGCTTTTACCTTTTACCATAAAAAGATCACAGAAAGGATTTGCACAAAAAGTCAAAGGGAAAAAGGTCCAATCCAGACCTAAAAGCAAGAAAACAAGACAAAAAAGTTTTCAACACGACGCAAACTGATCCAAGATGTAAAGGTATAGACAAAAAAAAGCAATTATGCAACTAAAAAACCCCATAGGTGTAATAAACCTCCTCTTATCACACATTATCATGCAGACTTTTTACCATAAAAGAACATCACGGAAAAGCCACGAAAGAGGGGAAAAGATCCAATCCACGTACAAGATTTCTTGGACCTATCAGCAAGAGAAGAAGCCAAAATATTGACATCATGATGGAACTACAGAAGAACAATGTAAAAAAAGAAGATGATAACACGACATCAAGAAGAACCAGCAAAATAGCCATCAAGATGCCTGGACCATGGTACTTCGAACCCAAGAATCCTACAAAGACAAGACGTACTCTATTATTTCAGGAACCGAGTAATTAAGGATGTTGGTTGATAAAGGAACTACTAGCAAAGAATGGGAAGTTGGCAGATAGAATCAAAGAAAAACCAGAAAAATGGTCATCAAAATACCTGGACCATAGTATTTGGCATCCAAACAACCTATACAGACAAAGCTACAATCCTCTTAATTAGTTCTCAAAAGTAAATGAAGACACAAAGGGATTGACAGAAGAGACCTAGCTGGAAACAAACCAGGATGAACAAGGCCTATTCGCGTATGAGTTTTCTTAGACCTATCAGCAAGAGATAAAAACAAAAGATTCTTATTATGAACAAAGGATGGAATATCAATCATGTTATAGCTAGAAAAGAAAATGATCTTAAAATTATAGGAGAAAACCAGCAAAATGGTCATCAAGGACTGGACCATGGTTTTTGGCACACAAACCTACGTACACAAAACACAATTTTAGTATTTCTGGAACCGATTAAGGATGTCAGTCACTGTAAGAATCTTTGGCATACAAAAAGAACCTGGAATTGTCATCATGAACGCTTGGATAATAATATCTAATCTTTAATTTCTTGCAGATATGGATCAATAACCCTATTGATCTGCCACAGAAAGTAGATTCACAGATAAAAATTTATTTATAACCCGCATCTCCTCATAGAAGATACTAGAAAAAGAACCTTAAACCGCTTTTAGAACAGCATAAGAGAGGAAGAACCTGGAAGCACCTGATCATAAAGATCTGACATAACAACTAGCTTTGAGATGGAAATTATCGACCTGACAGATCTAAATTACAGAGCATAGATGGTACAAGTGGATGAACCTGCAAACCGTTGTGAATGAAGATTTGCCATAATGATTTTATAATCATAACCATCGATCAAAGAAGCAAATATCCCTCCAAATCAAAGTATCGAAATATAGAATATAATTAAAGATTCGTGAAGAGCATACGACCTGTTTCGGATAAAGATCAGCCACTGGGACATCACAGATAGATTTGATTTGTGATCGAAATTGTATGTTGTAAGAGTGTATATATAAGACTTTTTACCATAAAAGAAGATCACAGAAAAGCCATGAAAGAGGGACAAAGGTCCAATCCACGTACAAGATTTCTTGGACCTATCAGCAAGAGAAGAAGACAAAATATTGACATTATGATGGAACTATAGAAGAACATGTAAAAAAAGAAGATGATAATAAGACATCAAGAAGAACCAGCAAAATAGCCATCAAGGTGCCTGGACCATGGTATTTGAAACCCAACAAACCTACATAAATGAAGACATATTCTATTACTTCAGGAACCTAGTAATTAAGAATGTCGGTTGTTAAAGGAACTACTAACAAAGAATGGGAAGTTATTGGCTTGTAACTTTCACTTCACAAAAGACTTACTGTGGGTAGCCTCCTTACTGATTTTTTTTTTTTTACCAAAGCAAAAGATTACACAAAGGGATTGACAGAAGAGACCTTAGCTGGAAACAAACCAGGATGGACAAGGTATATTAGCATATGAGCTTTTTTAGACCTATCAGCAAGATAACAAGACAAAATTCTTGTCATGATGGAGGAATGAAAACTAGTAAGGACCAAAATGGAAAGGATCAAAAAGAAAATCAAAGAAAAACCAGCAGAAGGATCAAAGAAGATGCCTGCACCATTTTATATGCCACCGATCAAACCTACATAGACATAATTACAACCCTTTTATTTCTGGAACATAAAATCGAAAATGGCCATTTAGGAACTAAGAAAAAAGGAAGTCTTAGGATACAAAAAAACACTAATAATCAACTGCAAGTGTAAATCATCTGTTTCAATCCACATCCAAGCTTTTTTAGACCTATCAACAAGAAAGCAAGACAAAAAAACAAAAGAAAAAAACTCTCATCATGATGACAGAACTACAGAATACCAGTAATGTTAAAAAAAATATGACCATAAGATGTAAAGAAAACCCATCAAAAGAAATGGTCCTCAAGATGCCTGGATAATGATATTTGGCACCCAACAAACCTACATAAACAAAGCACAACCCTTTTATTTGGCATCAATCTTAAGACTCCATCAACAACAATCAGAATCTCTGTAGTACCTATCAACAAAGAACACAATCAGATCTCTTCCCCATATATCAGCAGCATACAGAAACCAGCAGTTTGAATCATGCAAGAACAACCAAAATTGAGGAAACCCCATAAAGAATGTTGCTTTTTATTTACCAACAAATGGAATGAACTAATCCAGACAAAAGAAAAAGAAGAGAGATATAACCATCCAATAGCCAAATCATGATGAGTAGATGGAAGCCTCCCAATAAGCAGCAAAAGAACACTACATACAGCATAAATGATCTAATTAACCTTCCCTTGATTGTGATATATACCAAAACCAAATTGAGAAGGCAGAATAACAGCAACCAACTATACTCCACCCCCACATTTACAGCTGAACTGATCATCAAAATCTTACGAGTTCCTTGGAAGATGTTATCAGATTCTAATATCTGGCACCTATAAACATAGCCATGCCATTAATTACGCCACATCAGGCTTTGCAAATTCAAGACTGTAATGTTATCAAAAGAAGATGCTACCAGTAGAAGAACCTGAAACCATAAGCCAATAATATCTGCTGACAGTTTCTCCCCACCAACGGATCTGCCACAACAGAGCCTTCATATCAAAATCAAATTATCATCCAATTCCAAGCTAGAAAATTCAAGAACCAGATCGATATGTTACCCATATCTCCTTGGCTAACAATCTTGTCATAACATAGCCCACCTAAGATCAACCACTAACCTGATGTATCTCCTTAGCTTTTCTATTGAAATATTACCATGATCAAAGACAAGAGCATACAAAAGGAACCTGAAACCACTTTGAGCAGCATACAAGAGGTAAGAAGAACCTGGAAACACCGATAAAGATTGGGCATATCTACTATCTCTCAAATCCAAATTACAGAACATAGATGGTACAAGGGAATGAACCTGGAAACCGTTGTGGATGAAGATTTGTCATAATGGCTTTATTATCATAACTATATCAATCCAACAAACATCCTCTAGATCAAAATACCAAAATATAGAATATAATTGAAGATCCGTGAAGAGCAAATGTCAATCATACATTGCTCCTTCCAAACAAAACCTATAGGACTTTCATCACAAAATAACACACATAAAACCGAGGGTAGCCGCTTCACTAAAAAGATTTACAAAAGCAAGATTACAAAAAAGGATTGACAGAAGAGACCTAGCTGGAAACAAACCAGGATGGACAAGGCCTATTCGTGTATGAGTTTTCTTAGATCTATCAACAAGAGAACAAGACAAAGGATTCTTGTTATCAACAAAGGATGGAATACCAATCATGTTATAGCTAGAAAAGAAAAAGATCTTAAAATTATAGGAAAAACCAGCAAAATGGTCATCAAGGGACTGGACCATGGTGTTTGGCACACAACAAACCTACATACACAAAACACAATTTTAGTATTTCTGGAACCTATAAATTAAGGATGTCAGTCATTGCAAGAACTAGAAAAGGATGAAAAGTTTTTTTTGGGACCACATGATGAGACTTATTGAACTGCAAATTACACCACGAATGATTGAGTTTTCTAAATTAAATCAGATAGTAAGACGACTGGCTATGCTACAAAAATGCCCAATGAACTCTTTTTTATATTTACCACGAACTGATATGCAAATCAGATATGATAGTATTATTTTTATTCCATATATACGCAACAAGGATTCACATAACAGCCATGGGTGACAACAAACCAGGAAGCACAAAGGCTGAACCCACGTTCAAGTTTCCTTGGACCTATCAGCAAAGATAACAAGACAAAATTCTTGTCATGATGGGAAGATGAAAACTAGTAAAGTTCAAAATGAAAATGATCACAAGAATCAAAGAAAAACCAGCAGAGTGATCAAAGAAGAAGCCTTGCACTATTGTATTTGGCACCCATCAAACCTACATAGACAGAACTACAATTGTCTTATATCTGGAACATAAAATCGAAGACAGCCATTTAGGAACTAAGAAGAAAAAGATCCTAGGACATGAAACAATACGCATGCACTGCAAGTGTAAATCATCTGTTCCAATCCACATACAAGCTTTCTTACATCTCATACCTATCAACAAGAGAGCAAGACCAAAAACAATTTCATCATGATAGAACTAGGGAATAACAATATTTACAAAAAGAATATGATCATAAGATGTAAAGAAAACCCAGCAAATTAAATGGTAATCAAGATGCCAGGATCATGATCTTTGGCACTCAACAAACCTATATAGACAAAGCACACAAAGCACAATCCTATTATTTGGCATCAATCTTAGACTCCATCAACAACAATCAGAATCTTTTTAGTACCTATCAACAAAGAACACAAGCAGATCTCTTCCCCATATATCTCAGCAGCCTACAGCAACCAGCAATTTGACATGGTCTTGTATATGATCATATGCAAGCACAACGAAAATTGAGGAAACCCCATAAAGGATGTTGCATTTCATTTACCAACAAGCAGAATGAACTAATCCAGACAAAAGGAGAGAGAGAGAGAGAGAGAGAGAGAGAGAGAGAGAGAGAGAGAGAGATAACCATCCTACAGTCAAAACATGATGAGCAGAACGCAGCCTCCCAATAACACCAGTAAAATGACGCTACACACACAATAAATGATCTAATTAACCACTCTTGATTGTGATACCAGAACCAAATTGAGAAGGCAGAAAAACAGCAACCAACTATCAATTAAATCTTGCTCCACCCCACATGAGTTGATCATCAAAACCTAGAATCTGATATAACGAGTTCTTTGGAAGATGTTATTATCGGATCTTAATTTCCGGCCCCTAAAAACATAATAGACAAGGCATTATGCCACACCAAGCTTTGCGATCAAAACTGTATCATTATCAAAGGAAGATGCTACCAGATGAAGAACCTGGAATCATAGGCCAATAATATCCTTGGCTAACAATCTTGTCATAACATAGCCCACCTACGATCAACCAATAACCTGATCATGTATCTGCTTAGCTTTACTATCAAAATATTACCATGATCGAAGATAAGATCATACAAAAAGAACCTGGAACTGTCATCTTAATTTTTTGCTGATATGTGATGGAAAATTTTATGGTGGAAGAGTGTATATATAATAGCATCTATGTCGGTCTGGTTAACGTGTTTTACACGCCAAGCACAGAAGTCAACTAGTTGAGGTGGTTTGTTATTTTAGTGGGCTGTGGACCAGATGTATATTGGATCAATGGAATCTTGATACGTGGCAATGATAATTCCACAAAAACATATTTTGATTGTCGGTTATAATTTTAATCTAATAGAATATATAGAAAAGAGAAGGGGGGGGGGGGGGGGGGGGGGGGGGGTATTTAAATGTGTTAAAATTATTTTTGATGATTTGAAATTTATTGTGTGTTTGGTTTGTAAATTTTAAAACTCATAACTTTATCACAAAGTATCATGCAATCTAGTATAGAAATTAGGATTGTAAATGAACGTGGAAAGTTGGTTTATTTAATAAATGGACAAACATGAACAGAAATTTTTATTTGTTTAGTTAAACGAATGAACATGAACAATGGTCCCATTCGTTTGAACATATGTTCATGTTCGTTCATATAAGTTCATTTTATGTTCATATTTTTTTAGTTGTGTTTGATTACATTACTATATTATATGTTCATATATATGTTTGTTTATATTTGTTCATTTACGATCATTCGTTTATGTTCATTTATCATGTTCACGAACATAAACGAACGCACATGAAACGAACATGAACAAGAAAACTCATTCGTTTATCAGTTTGTGCTCGTTCGTTTGTTCGGCTAACTTAACAGAAGGAAATACTTTTTTTAAACCAAAAACAAGACCTCAATGAGGATTCACACAACAGCCATTGATAGCAGCAAACCAGGAAGCACAATGGTCCAATCCCATTCGAGTTTCCTTAGACCTATTAGCATGATAAGAATACAAAATTCTTGTCATGATGGAAAGATTAAAAGATAGCAAGCTTTAAAATGAAAATGATTATAATAATCAAAGAAAAATTAAACCAGCAGCCAAGAAGATGCATGGACCATTGTATTTGGAACCCAACAGATCTACATTAACAAAACTACAATTGTCTTATTTCTGGAAAATAATACTGGACACCATAATTTTAGGAAGTAAGAAAAAAAAAAAAAAAGACTAGAACAGAAGAAAAATACTAATCAAGAAGTCTGGCAACCAGCATACCTACATAGACAACACACAATCTCACTATTATATATATTGAACCTAAATAGGAACTCCAAGCAATCGATGAAAAGCTTTAGGAGATGCCATGACATTAATTGCACTGCAAAATAAGGTCAACAATCTACTATTCTTTCAGCAAGAACTGCAGTTAATTAGAAACAAAAAGGGTGCACCATGTGTCATGAAGCTGTTCAGATTATACAATAAATGGTGATTATGCTAAGAAAAACCCGTTAAAGCTCCTCTTATCTTTTACCTCAAACAATCAAGCCACGCTTGTATTTTTTTTAACTCCATAAGCAAACCCGCAACAAAGAAAGGCATGAGTGGCAACCGGCAATGCACAAGGAAGGACAACAATCCAATTAATCCACCAACAAGTTTCCTTAAACCTATCACTATAAGCACAATAACATGACAAAAACTTCTTGTCATGATGGAAAGACTGAAAACTAGTGACATTTAAATAGAAAATGACCATTATAATAGAAGAAAAACAGAGAAAAAATCAGGATGCCTGGATTATAGAGGATTTGTAACCCCAACAACCCTACATACACAAAACTATAAATCAGTTACTTATTGAATATAAAATCAAAGCATAGGAAGAAAAAAAAGAAAGGAAGATTTTGGGACACGAAAAAATAAATTAATCAGCTTGCAGCTGTTGATCATTTGTTGCTCTTTCCTCCAATCCTGGATGTAGAGATCCATACAATCATCAAGCATTCCAAAACTAGTCCAGACATAAGAATCTCACTCATCATGAAAGGCAAGATAGAAAACTGGTGAAGCTAAAAAGGAGAAAGATAAAAAAAATCAAAGATAAACCGGTAAAATGTTTATCAAGATGCCAGGACCACACTATTTGGCACCCAACAAACCTACATAGACAAAAGAAAATACTCTTTATTTGTTTTGGATAAGGACTTTAAAATAAAGAATTAAGACTAAAATAAGATAATATGATACTGATCGAACGGCAAGGGTTAATCATTGGAAGTTCTTTCCATGAAACCTACATATAGGAACATGCTACATCACGTATAAAACCAATAAGATGCGTTTGTTTTTTACTGGATAAAATATGGATCTAACAGAAAGGAATTACAGAAAAGCCAAAGATGACAACAAACCAGGAACCAGGTATGACAACAGTCCAATCCGCACACATCTTTCCTTGGACCTATCAGCAAGCTAACAAGACAAAGAATTCTTGTCATGATGGGAATACTCTAACTCAGTAATGTATAAAATGAGAGCAACTGTGAGAATCAAAGAAAAATCAGAAGGAGGCATCAAGGTGCCTGGATTATAGCTTTGACAACCAGCAAACCTACATAGATAAAAATCCTCCTATTTATGGAACATAAAACTATACTGTTGTTATAGGAATTAAGAAAAAGAGATGAAGATTTTAGGACATGGAAATATCGACTGTAAATGCCAACCATGTGTTGTTTCAGAAAAACCTGCATGTAGAAATATGTACAATCATTAAGCCTTACAAACTAGATCAGACGATGAAGCAATTACGAAACTAAAGACCCATAGGTTTGAATTTGATAAACCTCTTCTTATCACAGTTTCATGTGGAAATGGTATATGAGGTTTCTACTTTTTACCATATAAAAGATCACAGAAAGGATTCACGGAAAATCCATAAAGGAAGGGCAAAGGCCCAATCCACGTACAAGCTTTCTTGGACCTATCAGCAAGAGAAATAGACAAAATATTCACATCATGATGGAACTACAGAATACCAATAATGCAAAAACAAAAAATGCTAATAAGACATCAAGAAAAACCAGCAAAATGGCCATGAAGATGCCTGGACCATGGTATTTGGAACCCAAGAAACCTACATAGACAAGACATACTCTATTATTTCAGGAACCGAGTAATTAAGGATGTTGGTTGATAAAGGAACTACTAGCAAAGAATGGGAAGTTGGCAGATAGAATCAAAGAAAAACCAGAGAAGAATGGTCATCAAAATGTCTGAACCATAGTATTTGGCACCCAAACAACCTACACAGACAAAGCTACAATCCTCTTAGTTCTCACACGTAAATGAAGACGTACGTTCGTTATGAGAAAGAAAAAAAAATAAAAATAAAAAGATTTTAGGACAAGGCAAAATACTAATGGAACTGCAAATGTCAACCAAGTATTGCTTCTTTCAACAAAACCTACAAGTAAAAACATATACAATCATTAATTAAGCCTTCCAAAGTAGACTGGCCAATGAGGTGATTATACACCAATGATACCCCACTGCTTTAATCTTACAGGCCGGACTTTCATCACAAAGTAACAAATAAAACTGAAACAGGGCTTGTTCATTTCACAAATGCTTTACCAGGGGTAGCCTCTTTACTATTTTTTTTTTTTTACAAAAGCAAGACTATGCCAAGGGATTGACAGAAGAGACCTAGCTGGAAACAAACCAGGATGGACAAAGGCCTATTCGCGTATGAGCTTTCTTATTAGACCTATCAGCAAGAGAACAAGACAAACAATTCTTATTATGAACAAAGAATGGAATACCAATCACGTTATAGCTAGAAAAAAAAACGATCTTAAAAATTATAGGAGAAAACCAGAAAAATGGTCATCAAGGATTGGACCATGGTGTTTGGCACACAACATACCTACATACACAAAACACAGTTTTAGTATTTCTGGAACCTATAAAGGATATCACTCATTGTAAGAACTAGAAAAGGTTGAAAAAGTTTTTAGGGGACCACATGAGACATACTAAACTGCAAGGTTCATCCATGAGTTGTTCTTTCTGCAAATTACATCGCAAATGATTGAGCTTTCCAAACTAAATCAGACAGTAAGATGACTGACTATGCTACAAAAATGTGCATTGAACTTCTTTTTATCTTTATCACTAACTATTATGCAAATCTGATATGATAGTATTATTTTTATTCCGTTCGCAACAAGGATTCACAAAAAAAGCCATGGGTGACAATAAACCAGGAAGCACAAAGGCTGAACCGACGTTCAAGTTTCCTTAGACCTATCAGCAAGATAACAAGACAAAATTCTTGTCATGATGAAAAGATGGATACTACGAAGGTTGAAAATGAAAATGATGATAAGAATCAAAGAAAAACCAGTAGAATGATCAAAGAAGATGCTTGCACCGTTTAATATGCCACCGATCAAACCTACATAGACAGAACTACAACCCTCTTATTTCTGGAACATAAAATTGAAGATTGCCATTTAGGAACTAAGAAAAAAGATAGATCATAGGACATGAAGAAATACTAATCAGCTGCAAGTGTAAATCATCTGTTCCAACCCACATACAAGCTTTCTTAGACCTAACAACAAGAGAGCAAGACAAAATAATAACTCCCATCATGATAGAACTACGGAATACTAGTAATTTAAAAAAGAATATGATCATAAGATGTGAAGAGAACCCAGCCAAGTAAATGGTTAATCATTGGTTGTTCTTTCTGTGAAACCTACATACATGAACATGTCATATCACATATAAAACCAAAAAGATGCCTTTCTTTTTTACTATACAAAAGCAATCTAACAGAAAGGATTCAAAGAAAAGCCACAGATGACAACAAACCGGGAACAATAAGGGTCCAATCCACGCACATCATTCCTTGGACCTATCCGCAAGATAACAAGACAAAGAATTCATGTCATGATGGGAATACTCAAACCCAGAAATGTATAAAATGAGAAGGATTGTAAGAATCAAAGGAAAATCAAAAGGGCCAGGATTAATATAGCTTTTGACAACCAGCAAACCTACATAGACAACAATAATCCTCCTATTTTTAGGACATAAAATTATAGACGGTCAATATAGGAGCTAAGAGAAAGATACGAAGATTTTGGGACACAAAAAAATACTAATCAGCTGCAAATGCCAACCATGTGTTGTTTATTGTTTGAGCAAAACCTGCATGTAGAAATAGGTCAAATCATCAAGCCTTCCAAACTAGATCAGACGATGACGCAATTATGCAACTAAGAAACCCATAGATTTAATAAACCTCATCTTTTCACAAAGTATCATCTGAAATTTGTACGAGGCTTTTGCTTTTTACAATTAAAAGATCACAGAAAGGATTCATGGAAAAGCCACCAAGGAAGGACAAAGGCCCAATCCACGTACAAGCTTTCTTGAACCTATCAGCAAGAGAAAAAGACAAAATACTCACATCATGATGGAACTACAGAATACCAATAATGCAAAAACAAAAAATGCTAATAAGACATCAAGAAAAAACCAGAAAAATAGCCATCAAGATGCCTGGACCATGGCATTTTGGAACCCAACAAACCTACACAGACAAGATATATTCTATTATTTCAGGAACCAAGTAATTAAGGATGTTGGTTGATAAAGGAACTACTAGGAAAGAATGGGAAGTTGGCAGATAGGATCAAAGAAAAACCAGAGAAGAATGGTCATCAAAATGCCTGAACCATAGTATTTGGCACCAAAACAACCTACACAGACAAAGCTACAATCCTCTTAGTTCTCAGACATAAATGAAGACTCTTTTTATGAGAATGAAAAAAAAAAATTAGGACAAGACAAAATACTAATCGAACTGCAAATGTCAACCATGTATTGCTCCTTTCAACAAAACCTACAAATAGAACCATGTACAATCATTGAGCCTTACAAACTAGACTGGACAATGAGGCGATTATACACCAATGAAACCCCATTGCTCTAATCTACACGACTTTCATCACAGGGCTTGTAATTTTTACTTCACAAGTGCTTTACCAAGGCTAGCCTCTTTACTAAAAAGATTGACAAAATTAGCAAGATTACAAAAAGGGATTGACAGAAGAGACCTAGTAGCTGGAAACAAACCAGGATGGACAAGGCCTATTTGCATATGAGCTTTCTTATTAGACCTATCAGAAAGAGAACAAGACAAACAATTCTTATTATCAACAAAGGATGGAATACCAATAATGTTATAGCTAGAAAAGAAAACGATGTTAAAAATTATAGGAAAAAACCAGCAAAATGGTCATCAAGGGACTGGACCATGGTGTTAGGCACACAACAAACCTACATACACAAAACACAATTTTAGTATTTCTGGAACCTATAAATTAAGGATGTCAGTCATTGAAAGAACTAGAAAAGGATGAAAAGTTTTTAGGGGACCACATGATGAGACTTATTGAACTGCAAGCTTCATCCATGAGTTGTTCTTTCTGCAAATTACACCATGAATGATTGAGCTTTCCAAATTAAATCAGACAGTAAGACGACTGACTATGCTACAAAAATGCACAAACTTTTTTTTAATCTTTACCACAAACTGATATGCGAATCAGATATGATAGTATTATTTTTATTCCATATATGCGCAACAAGGATTCACATAACAGCTAGCCATGGGTGACAACAAACCAGGAAGCGCAAAGGCTGAACCCACCTTCAAGTTTCCTTGGACCTATCAGCAGAGATAACAAGACAAAATTCTTGTCATGATGGAAAGATGAATTCTACTAAGGTTCAAAATGAAAATGATCATAGGAAACAAAGAAAAACCAGCAGAATGATCAAATAAGAAGATGCCTGCACCATTGTATTTGGCACCAATCAAACCTACATAAACACAACTACAACCCTATTATTTCAGGAACATAAAACCGAAGATTGCCATTTAGGAACCAAGAAGGACATGAAAAAGTACTAATCAACTTCAAGTGTAAATCATCTCTTCCAATCCACATACATGCTTTCTTAGACCTATCAACAAGACAGCAAGACGAAAAAAACTCTCATCATGATGACAGAACTACAGAATACCAGTAATGTTAAAAAAATATATGACCATAAGATGTAGAGAAAACCCATCAAAATAAATGGTCATCAAGACAATACGCCTGGATCATGATATTTGGCACCCAACTCAACAAACCTACATAGACAAAGCAGAATCCTATTATTTGGCATCAATCTTAAGACTCCATCAACAACAATCAGAATCTCTGTGGTACGCATCAACAAAGAAAACAAGCAGATCTCTTCCCCCAATTACGAAAAATATATCAGCAGCCTATAGAAACCAGCAATGAGATATGGTGATGATCAAAATCCAGAAAACTCAGGAAGAAACCCATAGAAGATGTTGCTTTTCATTTACCAACAAATAGAATGAACTAATCCAGACAAAAGAAGAGAGAGAGAGAGAGAGAGAGAGAGATATATATAACCATCCTATAGTCAAAACATGATGAGCAGAAAGCAGCCTCCCAATAACCAGCAAAATGACACTACACACACAATAAATGATCTAATTAACCTTCTCTTGATTGTGATATATACCAAAACCAAATTGAGAAGGCAGAAAAACAGAAACCAACTATCAATTAAATCTTACTCCACCCCACATTTACAACTGAACTGATCATCAAAATCAAGAATCTGATATTATGAGTTCTTTCTTTGGAAGATGTTATCAGATCCGAATTTCCGGCCTCTAAAAAACATAGCCATGCCATTAATTATGCCACACCAGGCTTTGCAATCAAAGCTGTATTATTGTCAAAAGAAGATGCTACCAGTAGAAGAACCTGAAACCATAAGCCAATAATATCTCTGCTGACAGTTTCCCCCCACCTACAGACCAATAACTCTAAAGATGTGCCACAACAAAGCCTTCATATCAAAATCAAATTATCATCCAATTCCAAGCTAGAAAATTGAAGAACCTGATCAACCAATCTTTTGTCATAATATACCCACCTAAGATCAACCAATAACCTGATCACGTATCTGCTTAGCTTTGCTATTCAAATATTACCATGATCGAATATATGGGCATACAAAAAGAACCTGGATTTGTCGCTTGGATAATAATATCTAATCATAATTTCTTGCAGATATGGACCAATAACCCTATCAATCAAGTAGATTCGCAGTCAAAATTTTAATTATAACCTGCATCTCTTCAGATAATAATACCCAATCATAACTTATCCGGCCTATGGACATACCCAAAAATAGAAGATACTAGAAAAAGAACCTGAAACCTCTTATACCAACATACGAGTGATATGAAGAACCTTGAAACGCCTGATAGGAATCCAGCATATCTACTATCTCTCAAATCTAAATTAGAGAACATAGATGATACAAGGGAATGAACCTGGAAACCGTTGTAGATGAAGATTTGCCATAATGGCTTTATAATCATAACTATATCGATGCAACAAACATCCTCTAGATCAAAATACCAAAATACTGAATATAATTGAAGATTCGTGAAGAGCAAATGCTAACCATGTATCGCTCCTTTCAACAAAACCTACAGGACCTTCATCACAAAATAACACATAAATATGAAACAGGGTTTGTAATTTTCACTAAACAAATGTTTTACCAAGGGTAGCCTCTTTGCTACAAAATTTACAAAAGCAAGATTACACAAAAGGATCGACAGAATAGACCTAGCTGGAAACAAACCAGGATGAACAAGGCTTATATGTGTATGTATGAGCTTTCTCAGACCTATCAGCAAGAGAACAAGACAAAAGATTCTTATTATCAACAAAGGATGGAACACCAATCGTGTTATAGCTAGAAAAGAAAATGATCTTAAAAATTGTAGGAAAACAAGAAAAATTATCACAAGGGACTCTCGACCATGGTGTTTGACGCACAACAGACCTACATACACAAAACACAATTTTAGTATTTCTGGAACCTATAAATTAAGGATGTCAGTCATTGCAAGAACTAGAAAAGGATGAAAAGTTTTATGGGACCACATGAGACTTATCGAACTGAAAAGGTCATCAATTCATGTGTTGTTCTTTCTGCAAATTACACAACGTAGTCAATCCATGTTTAAGTTTCCTTGGACCTATCAGCAAGATAACAAGACAAAACTCTTGTCATGTTGGAAAGATGAAAACTAGTAAGCTTCAAAATGAAAATGATGAGAAGAATCAAAGAAAAACCAGCAGAAAGATCAAAGAAGATGCCTGCACCATTGTATTTGGCACCCATCAAAACCTACATCGACAGAACTACAATCCTCTTATTTCTGGAACATAAAATCGAAGACGACCATTTAGGAACTAAGGGAAAAAAAAGATCATAGAACATGAAAAAATACTAATCAACTGAAAGTGTAAATCATCTGTTCCAATCCATATCCAAGCTTTCTTAGACCTATCAACAAGAGAGCAACACAAAATAACTCCCATCATGATAGAACTAGGGAATACCAATAACTTTAAAAAGAATATGATCATAAAATTTGAAGAAAACCCAGCTAGATAGATGGTCATCAAGATGCCTAGATCATGATTTTTGGCACCAAACAAACCTACATTGACAAAGCAGAATCCTATTATTTGGCATCAATCTTAGACTCCATCAACAACAATCAGAATCTTTTTAGTACCTATCGACAAAGAGCAAAAGCAGATCTCTTCCCCATATTATCAGGCAGCTTACAGACGAAAATTGAGAAAATTCCATAAAGGATGTTGCTTTTCATTTACCAACAAACCTTATGAACTAATTCAATAGTCAAATCATGATGAGCAGATGGCAGCTTCCCAATAACCAGCAAAATAACACTACACACACAATAAATAAAGGATCTAATTAACCTTTCTTGATTGTGATATTTACCAAAACCAAATTGAGAAGGCAGAATAACAGCAACCAACTATCAATTAAATCTTACTCCACCCAACATGAATTGATCATCAAAATCTAGAATCTGATATAACGACTTCTTTAAAAGATGTTGTTATCGGATCTTAATTTCCAGCCCCTAAAAACTTTATTGTTATCAAAAGATGATGCTACCAGTAGAAGAACCTGAAACCATAAGCCAATAATAACATCTGTTGACAGTTTCTCCCCACCTACAGACCAAAAACCCTATGGATCTGGCAAAACAGAGCCTTAATTCAGATTCAGATCAGAATCAAATTATCATCCAAGGTAGAAAATTGAAGAAGGCTAACAATATTTGTCATAACTTATCCCACCTATCAACCAATAACCTCATGTATCTTCCATCACCATGATCGAAGAATTGTCGTCGTCAACAGCTTGGATGATAATATCTAATCTTTAATTTCTTGCAGATCTGGACCAATAACCCTATCGATCTGCCACAGCAAGTAGATTTGCAGATAAAATTTTATTTATAACCAGCATCTCCTCATTGAAGATGCTATGAAAAAGAACCTGAACCCACTTAGAACAGCATAAGAGAGGAAGAACCTGGACAACTTTTGATAAAGATCTGATCTTTGAGATCGAAACTATTGACCGATCAAATCTAAATTAGAGAGCGTATATGAACCTGCAAACCGTTGTGGATTAAGATTTGCCATGACGACTTTATAATCATAACCATCGATCAAAGAAACAAATCCTCCAAATCAAAATATCAAAATAAAGAATATAACTAAAGATTCGTGAAGAGCTTACGACCCTTTTCAGATAAAGATCAGCCATCGGGAAATCACAAATAGATTTGATTTGTGATCGAAATTGTATGTTGGGAGAGTGTATATATAATAGCATCTATGTCGGTTTGGTTTACGCGTTTACGCGCCAAACACGGAACAAGTCAACTACTTGAGGCGGTTTGGTATTTTTTTTATGGACCATTTTAGTGGGCTGTGGACCAGATGTATAGTGGATCAATGGAATCTTGATACGTGGCAATGATAATTCCACAAAAACATATTTTAATCGTTGTATGTCGTTTATCGTGAAATTATTATTTTAATTTAATAGAATATAATAGAAGTTTAAAGTAGTTTTTGGGTTACTGGATTTTGTGTGCGTATGTTAAGGTATCCGATGGAAGAGATAAATCAAACACAAAACTATTGTTTTAAGCACATTATAATTATAATTATTATTATCAGTTAAAAATATAATTATTATGAGATATGGTTTTTTTATATGTAACTAGGAAAAGGTTTGTGCATTACACTGGTTTTTTTTTTAGGAAAAACAAAAAATAAAAGTTAAAAAAATATAAAAAAAAATAAATAAATAAAGGATAGAAGAATATGATACACAAAAATTAGAAAGAATAAAGAAAATTGATTGATTTTAACAACTTTTTAGAAAACATGTGACAATCTTAAAAATTTCGGGTTGATAATAGAAGAAAAAAAATATCAAAATATAATAATGTTGAAAAAGGGGAGACAAAAGTGAAAATGGATTATAACTACGGATGTAATTGTAAAGTTTGGAATGTCTAATAGCACGAATGTAATTGTAAATTCTTCTCTTTTAGAGTGTTCCATATCTCCTTGGCTGTTTTACAACTACGGATGTAATTGTAAACCACAGGAGGTAAAGCACCTCTTAGTTCCCTCATGCACCTCTTTTCATTATTCTTCAACCGTTTTTCTTGATCAGCAACTTCAGTAGATGTAGTAGATGAACCAATTGGTTGAACATTAACACGAGCTTGCACTATTCCATTGATACAATTCCAAAGTTCTTCATCAATTCCATTTAAGTAATCTTCCATTCTATCAGCCCACTGATCATAGTATTCTGGAATTAACATCGGAATTTTGGTTGAAGAACCAAGCAAGTGAGAGAAGGAAGTCATTGTATTCATGTTGAAGTTCGCCATTGATGAACACAGAAATTTTTAGAAAGCTTGAAAAACTTGATGAAATAGAGAATTTGATCAATTGAATTGATCACAAATCACTAATCGATTACTCGACTTAACAATTCAAAGACATAATCAATTCAAATCTGAAGATCAAATGTGATTTTCAAAACCAAAATGCACGGAAAATTTTGAGTAAAGTTGCAACTCAAAAAGCAAACGATTCTAACACGAAAATCAGATCGAAGCAGTTTGAATCCTGCTCTGATACCAATTGATGAGAATTGTTATCAAGATTTTAGAAAGCAAAGTTTGATTTTAGTAATTGAAGATTTAGAACACGAAGAGTAAGTATTAATCAGCTCTCATATTGATAAAGACTGATTACAACATAAGCAGAAAAGAGATATTTGTTACGAAAAGTCTCCTTCTACTTCTAACCTCAATCCCTATTTATAGGGAACATGAGTGTACAAAAAATATACTAAGTCTAGACATTTAACTTCGCATAAAGATGACTTAGTAAAATAACATAAAATGCGAAACTATACAATACACTATATTCGACTTTTACAATTTTACATATACATTGGAACTTCGATCCCACTCGTCGAGTCTTTCAAGAACTCGTTGAGTTCCCCTTCATACATAATTGGTACATTTTGCTCATGACTCGCCGAGTTCATCCTTGAACTTGTCGAGTCCTGCTTTATGCAAGTTGGAACATTTAGTCCTGGACTCGCCGAGTTCTTCTTCATACAGTCGGGTCATGGATGAAGTTGTAGAGTTCATCCATGAACTCGTCGAGTTCTCTGATCTTCAAGTCCATATTCACGTCCATATTGTTGAGTCCTTTTCTAGACTCAACCAGATTGCTCAGAAATAGAAAAGGTTGGGGAACCTTGACCCAACTCTCCGAGTCCCCCAAAGTCCAAGTCTATCTAGTCGATTTCAGTCGGGCTTAATGCATCCAGAACATAGATCTGACCTCATAGGATCGATATAGCACATAAAGTCACGACTTTACGTCCATGCATGGGTCTTCAAGCTCAAAAGACCCAAAAATCAAGTCTACAAGGTGCATGGGACTCCCATGGTCATAAAGTTGGCACCTTTATGCCATGGGAACCCTCAAAGGTTCAAGATCTGAAGTATAACCTCATAGATACACACAATCCCGAACATGGCTTCACTAAGACTTAGAAAATGTAAAAAAATAGCCCTAAATAGAGATCTAAGAAATGAATAGTCAAGGTATCAGCTTTATACCTCAAATAAGCTGGAAATGAAGCAAAATTCTTGGATCCACTTGACTCCTCTAGCATCCCCAAGCTTCTTCTTCCTTCCCAAGCTTCAAAATCACAAAAAAAATGGCACAACAAACTCAAGAATACTCAACAATCGATTAGGGTTTTGTGAAGAGGGTATGAGGGTGATAGAGGCTAGAGTGAAGACCCTATAAGTTGTTTAAATAAGGTGTAAACCCTAAAATTTAGGGTTTCATCCGGACAGATCTACTCGTCGAGTCGGGGCTTCTGACTCGGAGAGTAGAATCTTCCACCCGCGTCCAAAATTTGCATCTACTCGATGAGTTGGGGCCTCCAACTTGTCGAGTCCCGGTGTAAAAATGCAAAACTTATATTAAAAATACATACCAGGAACCAGGCGTTACACATGTACTCACCTCAATCACACATAGGTTAGCTAGTGTTCTTCTAGTTCCTTTCCATATAGCAATCCTCTTCAAACACTACCTACACCATATATGGACATAACTCAATAAAATGACCAAAATACCCCTCAAAGGTTCAAATATTAAATTTTATTCCTTCATACTATTCCCCAGAATATGAATGTAGGCGAAACCCATGTGTAAATCCGAGTCTGTATGCAAAAGTTATGAAGAAAACAAGAAAATCTTTGAATCCGGGATTTACGCGAGCCGTGTAAATTACAACATGCATTTTATACGGTCCGTGTTTTCATTTCTGGACATACCCAAAACTCGATTTTTCTCAAAATAACATTATACTTGCATAGTTCTTGAAGGCCCCTTTCCAAATCACTTTGTACCATTTGTATAGGTTCTCACACATGTTTAGGAGGAGTTTTATCATCTTAAAGCACACCACTTTACCCATTAAGTGTTCATTGAAACCTTAAGATCATGATGATCCTCAAGCGTTTAAAAGAAGGGTAAACTAGTCCATTTTTCACTTGAACATTCCAAAGCTCACAAGGCTTGTTCCCAACTTATTGAACATTCAAATAAATGTTGTCAAGCACATAAAACATTCATTAATCTCATTGCAAGTACATAAAATAACCATGGAATCCTCAATTCTATTATATGTTTCCCAAATCGCCCTTTAGGCTAAAACAATCACTAGAACCACTTATTGCTCAAGAGATCCTTCATGTTTATGTTTTAATATCATTTCTAGAGTGT